>NC_092155.1:3088308-3250808 GCF_045791955.1 Oncorhynchus clarkii lewisi | reverse complement strand
TGATCGTTCAGACCTGTTGTTCAGAATCGGCAAATTACTATGTATTTATTTCATGTCTGTTACCATCCGAACTGTTTGAGCTATAAAGTATTTGGACCAAGTTGTAAAAAGGTAAACCTCTCCTGAACACTGAATCCGTTTTGCTCTACAGCACAAACAAGTCTAATGGACAGTATATGGGTCATTACTAGTTATATCCTGATCTAATACAGGACTGGTCTGAAGGTAACCTGGTATAAATGAATAGAGTCTAATGGACAGTATATGGGTCATTCCTAGTTATATCCTGATCTAATACAGGACTGGTCTGAAGGTAACCTGGTATAAATGAATAGAGTCTAATGGACAGTATATGGGTCATTCCTAGAGATCAAGGACCAGTCAGAGATCAAGGACCAGTCAGACATCAAGGACCAGTCAGACATCAATGACCAGTCAGAGGTCAAGGTTAAACTCACCTGTATGTTTTCTCCACATGTAGACACCAGCTGCAAGAAGAACTACAACAGCTACAGCTGCTGCTATTAGTAGACCAACCTTCCACCTGTAGGGTAATTTAGGAAACACGTCATCTGAAACAGAGAAGCCATGTCAAACCATTACAACACTACATATATACTGTACAGGAAGTAAAGCATCATTTATAAATACTACTGAACAGACCAATAAGGTCATCCCCCTAGGAAACCGTCCTCCACTAACTAGCATAACTAACAAGAGGTCTCAGGTATTTGGGTTAACCAATGAAGACCTCACCTGGGACATGGATCTCTGTCTCCTTCAGGTGGTTGATCTCCGTCTGATTAACTCTACAGGTGAACCTGTTGGTGTCAGTCTGGTCCACGGTGACGGTGACATGTCGTCTCACAGTGTAGAGGCCCTCTGAGTCTCTATATTTCTCTGGAGGTCCATCAGCAGGTAGGATGTCTCCAGAACTGTCCAGCCACTCCATCTCAGGTTCAGGAAACCAGCCTCCAGAGTCACACTTCAGGACCACCCCCCAGCCTTTAGTTCCATTAATAGAGATCACTGGCTGAGATACAGCACCTACACAGAAACAAGATAAAACAGAGATCACTGGCTGAGATACAGCACCTACACATACAAGATAAAACAGAGATCACTGGCTGAGATACAGCACCTACACAGATACAAGTTATCACAGAGATCACTGGTTGAGATACAGCACCTACACAGATACAAGATAAAACAGAGACCACTGGCTGAGATACAGCACCTACAGATACAAGATAAACCAGAGATCACTGGCTGAGATACAGCACCTACAGATACAAGATAAACCAGAGATCACTGGCTGAGATACAGCACCTACACAGATACAAGATAAAACAGAGATCACTGGCTGAGATACAGCACATACAGATACAAGATAAAACAGAGATCACTGGCTGAGATACAGCACCTACACAGATACAAGATAAAACAGAGATCACTGGCTGAGATACAGCACCTACACAGATACAAGATAAAACAGAGATCACTGGCTGAGATACAGATACAAGATAAAACAGAGATCACTGGCTGAGATACAGCACCTACAGATACAAGATAAAACAGAGATCACTGGCTGAGATACAGCATCTACACAGATACAAGATAAAACAGAGATCACTGGCTGAGATACAGCACCTACACAGATACAAGATAAAACAGAGATCACTGGCTGAAATACAGCACCTACACAGATACAAGATAAGTTCAGACACATTTTGACAGATGTAATTTCATGACTTCTCCATGACTTAATATAATGTCCATGTTCAACAGTTGGTGGTGTCTCTATGTAGATATATAACAGTTGGTGGTGTCTCTCTGTAGATATATAACAGTTGGTGGTGTCTCTGTAGATATATAACAGTTGGTGGTGTCTCTATGTAGATATATAACAGTTGGTGGTGTCTCTCTGTAGATATATAACAGTTGGTGGTGTCTCTATGTAGATATATAACAGTTGGTGGTGTCTCTATGTAGATATATAACAGTTGGTGGTGTCTCTATGTAGATATATAACAGTTGGTGGTGTCTCTATGTAGATATATAACAGTTGGTGGTGTCTCTGTAGATATATAACAGTTGGTGGTGTCTCTATGTAGATATATAACAGTTGGTGGTGTCTCTGTAGATATATAACAGTTGGTGGTGTCTCTATGTAGATATATAACAGTTGGTGGTGTCTCTATGTAGATATATAACAGTTGGTGGTGTCTCTCTGTAGATATATAACAGTTGGTGGTGTCTCTATGTAGATATATAACAGTTGGTGGTGTCTCTGTAGATATATAACAGTTGGTGGTGTCTCTATGTAGATATATAACAGTTGGTGGTGTCTCTGTAGATATATAACAGTTGGTGGTGTCTCTATGTAGATATATAACAGTTGGTGGTGTCTCTATGTAGATATATAACAGTTGGTGGTGTCTCTATGTAGATATATAACAGTTGGTGGTGTCTCTGTAGATATATAACAGTTGGTGGTGTCTCTATGTAGATATATAACAGTTGGTGGTGTCTCTATGTAGATATATAACAGTTGGTGGTGTCTCTGTAGATATATAACAGTTGGTGGTGTCTCTATGTAGATATATAACAGTTGGTGGTGTCTATGTAGATATATAACAGTTGGTGGTGTCTCTGTAGATATATAACAGTTGGTGGTGTCTCTGTAGATATATAACAGTTGGTGGTGTCTCTATGTAGATATATAACAGTTGGTGGTGTCTCTATGTAGATATATAACAGTTGGTGGTGTCTCTATGTAGATATATAACAGTTGGTGGTGTCTCTATGTAGATATATAACAGTTGGTGGTGTCTCTATGTAGATATATAACAGTTGGTGGTGTCTCTGTAGATATATAACAGTTGGTGGTGTCTCTATGTAGATATATAACAGTTGGTGGTGTCTCTGTAGATATATAACAGTTGGTGGTGTCTCTGTAGATATATAACAGTTGGTGGTGTCTCTGTAGATATATAACAGTTGGTGGTGTCTCTGTAGATATATAACAGTTGGTGGTGTCTCTATGTAGATATATAACAGTTGGTGGTGTCTCTATGTAGATATATAACAGTTGGTGGTGTCTCTGTAGATATATAACAGTTGGTGGTGTCTCTATGTAGATATATAACAGTTGGTGGTGTCTCTATGTAGATATATAACAGTTGGTGGTGTCTCTATGTAGATATATAACAGTTGGTGGTGTCTCTATGTAGATATATAACAGTTGGTGGTGTCTCTGTAGATATATAACAGTTGGTGGTGTCTCTATGTAGATATATAACAGTTGGTGGTGTCTCTATGTAGATATATAACAGTTGGTGGTGTCTCTATGTAGATATATAACAGTTGGTGGTGTCTATGTAGATATATAACAGTTGGTGGTGTCTCTATGTAGATATATAACAGTTGGTGGTGTCTCTGTAGATATATAACAGTTGGTGGTGTCTCTATGTAGATATATAACAGTTGGTGGTGTCTCTATGTAGATATATAACAGTTGGTGGTGTCTCTATGTAGATATATAACAGTTGGTGGTGTCTCTGTAGATATATAACAGTTGGTGGTGTCTCTATGTAGATATATAACAGTTGGTGGTGTCTCTATGTAGATATATAACAGTTGGTGGTGTCTCTGTAGATATATAACAGTTGGTGGTGTCTCTATGTAGATATATAACAGTTGGTGGTGTCTCTGTAGATATATAACAGTTGGTGGTGTCTCTCTGTAGATATATAACAGTTGGTGGTGTCTCTATGTAGATATATAACAGTTGGTGGTGTCTCTGTAGATATATAACAGTTGGTGGTGTCTCTATGTAGATATATAACAGTTGGTGGTGTCTCTATGTAGATATATAACAGTTGGTGGTGTCTCTATGTAGATATATAACAGTTGGTGGTGTCTCTATGTAGATATATAACAGTTGGTGGTGTCTCTATGTAGATATATAACAGTTGGTGGTGTCTATGTAGATATATAACAGTTGGTGGTGTCTCTATGTAGATATATAACAGTTGGTGGTGTCTCTATGTAGATATATAACAGTTGGTGGTGTCTCTATGTAGATATATAACAGTTGGTGGTGTCTCTATGTAGATATATAACAGTTGGTGGTGTCTCTGTAGATATATAACAGTTGGTGGTGTCTCTATGTAGATATATAACAGTTGGTGGTGTCTCTATGTAGATATATAACAGTTGGTGGTGTCTCTATGTAGATATATAACAGTTGGTGGTGTCTCTGTAGATATATAACAGTTGGTGGTGTCTCTATGTAGATATATAACAGTTGGTGGTGTCTCTATGTAGATATATAACAGTTGGTGGTGTCTCTATGTAGATATATAACAGTTGGTGGTGTCTCTGTAGATATATAACAGTTGGTGGTGTCTCTATGTAGATATATAACAGTTGGTGGTGTCTCTATGTAGATATATAACAGTTGGTGGTGTCTCTGTAGATATATAACAGTTGGTGGTGTCTCTATGTAGATATATAACAGTTGGTGGTGTCTCTGTAGATATATAACAGTTGGTGGTGTCTCTGTAGATATATAACAGTTGGTGGTGTCTCTATGTAGATATATAACAGTTGGTGGTGTCTCTATGTAGATATATACCAGTTGGTGGTGTCTCTGTAGATATACAACAGTTGGTGGTGTCTCTATGTAGATATATAACAGTTGGTGGTGTCTCTATGTAGATATATAACAGTTGGTGGTGTCTCTATGTAGATATATAACAGTTGGTGGTGTCTCTATGTAGATATATAACAGTTGGTGGTGTCTCTGTAGATATATAACAGTTGGTGGTGTCTCTATGTAGATATATAACAGTTGGTGGTGTCTCTATGTAGATATATAACAGTTGGTGGTGTCTATGTAGATATATAACAGTTGGTGGTGTCTCTATGTAGATATATAACAGTTGGTGGTGTCTCTATGTAGATATATAACAGTTGGTGGTGTCTCTCTGTAGATATATAACAGTTGGTGGTGTCTCTGTAGATATATAACAGTTGGTGGTGTCTCTATGTAGATATATAACAGTTGGTGGTGTCTCTATGTAGATATATAACAGTTGGTGGTGTCTCTATGTAGATATATAACAGTTGGTGGTGTCTCTCTGTAGATATATAACAGTTGGTGGTGTCTCTATGTAGATATATAACAGTTGGTGGTGTCTCTGTAGATATATAACAGTTGGTGGTGTCTCTATGTAGATATATAACAGTTGGTGGTGTCTCTATGTAGATATATAACAGTTGGTGGTGTCTCTGTAGATATATAACAGTTGGTGGTGTCTCTGTAGATATATAACAGTTGGTGGTGTCTCTATGTAGATATATAACAGTTGGTGGTGTCTCTATGTAGATATATAACAGTTGGTGGTGTCTCTATGTAGATATATAACAGTTGGTGGTGTCTCTATGTAGATATATAACAGTTGGTGGTGTCTCTGTAGATATATAACAGTTGGTGGTGTCTCTATGTAGATATATAACAGTTGGTGGTGTCTCTATGTAGATATATAACAGTTGGTGGTGTCTCTATGTAGATATATAACAGTTGGTGGTGTCTCTATGTAGATATATAACAGTTGGTGGTGTCTCTATGTAGATATATAACAGTTGGTGGTGTCTCTATGTAGATATATAACAGTTGGTGGTGTCTCTATGTAGATATATAACAGTTGGTGGTGTCTCTATGTAGATATATAACAGTTGGTGGTGTCTCTATGTAGATATATAACAGTTGGTGGTGTCTCTATGTAGATATATAACAGTTGGTGGTGTCTCTGTAGATATATAACAGTTGGTGGTGTCTCTATGTAGATATATAACAGTTGGTGGTGTCTCTGTAGATATATAACAGTTGGTGGTGTCTCTATGTAGATATATAACAGTTGGTGGTGTCTCTATGTAGATATATAACAGTTGGTGGTGTCTCTATGTAGATATATAACAGTTGGTGGTGTCTCTATGTAGATATATAACAGTTGGTGGTGTCTCTATGTAGATATATAACAGTTGGTGGTGTCTCTGTAGATATATAACAGTTGGTGGTGTCTCTGTAGATATATAACAGTTGGTGGTGTCTCTATGTAGATATATAACAGTTGGTGGTGTCTCTATGTAGATATATAACAGTTGGTGGTGTCTCTATGTAGATATATAACAGTTGGTGGTGTCTCTGTAGATATATAACAGTTGGTGGTGTCTCTATGTAGATATATAACAGTTGGTGGTGTCTCTATGTAGATATATAACAGTTGGTGGTGTCTCTGTAGATATATAACAGTTGGTGGTGTCTCTGTAGATATATAACAGTTGGTGGTGTCTCTATGTAGATATATAACAGTTGGTGGTGTCTCTATGTAGATATATAACAGTTGGTGGTGTCTCTATGTAGATATATAACAGTTGGTGGTGTCTCTGTAGATATATAACAGTTGGTGGTGTCTCTATGTAGATATATAACAGTTGGTGGTGTCTCTATGTAGATATATAACAGTTGGTGGTGTCTCTATGTAGATATATAACAGTTGGTGGTGTCTCTATGTAGATATATAACAGTTGGTGGTGTCTCTATGTAGATATATAACAGTTGGTGGTGTCTCTATGTAGATATATAACAGTTGGTGGTGTCTCTATGTAGATATATAACAGTTGGTGGTGTCTCTCTGTAGATATATAACAGTTGGTGGTGTCTCTGTAGATATATAACAGTTGGTGGTGTCTCTATGTAGATATATAACAGTTGGTGGTGTCTCTATGTAGATATATAACAGTTGGTGGTGTCTCTATGTAGATATATAACAGTTGGTGGTGTCTCTGTAGATATATAACAGTTGGTGGTGTCTCTGTAGATATATAACAGTTGGTGGTGTCTCTATGTAGATATATAACAGTTGGTGGTGTCTCTGTAGATATATAACAGTTGGTGGTGTCTCTATGTAGATATATAACAGTTGGTGGTGTCTCTATGTAGATATATAACAGTTGGTGGTGTCTCTATGTAGATATATAACAGTTGGTGGTGTCTCTGTAGATATATAACAGTTGGTGGTGTCTCTGTAGATATATAATAGTTGGTGGTGTCTCTCTGTAGATATATAACAGTTGGTGGTGTCTCTATGTAGATATATAACAGTTGGTGGTGTCTCTATGTAGATATATAACAGTTGGTGGTGTCTCTATGTAGATATATAACAGTTGGTGGTGTCTCTATGTAGATATATAACAGTTGGTGGTGTCTCTGTAGATATATAACAGTTGGTGGTGTCTCTATGTAGATATATAACAGTTGGTGGTGTCTCTGTAGATATATAACAGTTGGTGGTGTCTCTATGTAGATATATAACAGTTGGTGGTGTGTCTATGTAGATATATAACAGTTGGTGGTGTCTCTATGTAGATATATAACAGTTGGTGGTGTCTCTATGTAGATATATAACAGTTGGTGGTGTCTCTCTGTAGATATATAACAGTTGGTGGTGTCTCTATGTAGATATATAACAGTTGGTGGTGTCTCTATGTAGATATATAACAGTTGGTGGTGTCTCTATGTAGATATATAACAGTTGGTGGTGTCTCTATGTAGATATATAACAGTTGGTGGTGTCTCTATGTAGATATATAACAGTTGGTGGTGTCTCTATGTAGATATATAACAGTTGGTGGTGTCTCTGTAGATATATAACAGTTGGTGGTGTCTCTGTAGATATATAACAGTTGGTGGTGTCTCTATGTAGATATATAACAGTTGGTGGTGTCTCTATGTAGATATATAACAGTTGGTGGTGTCTCTATGTAGATATATAACAGTTGGTGGTGTCTCTATGTAGATATATAACAGTTGGTGGTGTCTCTATGTAGATATATAACAGTTGGTGGTGTCTCTATGTAGATATATAACAGTTGGTGGTGTCTCTATGTAGATATATAACAGTTGGTGGTGTCTCTATGTAGATATATAACAGTTGGTGGTGTCTCTGTAGATATATAACAGTTGGTGGTGTCTCTATGTAGATATATAACAGTTGGTGGTGTCTCTATGTAGATATATAACAGTTGGTGGTGTCTCTGTAGATATATAACAGTTGGTGGTGTCTCTATGTAGATATATAACAGTTGGTGGTGTCTCTATGTAGATATATAACAGTTGGTGGTGTCTCTGTAGATATATAACAGTTGGTGGTGTCTCTATGTAGATATATAACAGTTGGTGGTGTCTCTATGTAGATATATAACAGTTGGTGGTGTCTCTATGTAGATATATAACAGTTGGTGGTGTCTCTGTAGATATATAACAGTTGGTGGTGTCTCTATGTAGATATATAACAGTTGGTGGTGTCTCTATGTAGATATATAACAGTTGGTGGTGTCTCTATGTAGATATATAACAGTTGGTGGTGTCTATGTAGATATATAACAGTTGGTGGTGTCTCTATGTAGATATATAACAGTTGGTGGTGTCTCTATGTAGATATATAACAGTTGGTGGTGTCTCTGTAGATATATAACAGTTGGTGGTGTCTCTATGTAGATATATAACAGTTGGTGGTGTCTCTATGTAGATATATAACAGTTGGTGGTATCTCTATGTAGATATATAACAGTTGGTGGTGTCTCTGTAGATATATAACAGTTGGTGGTGTCTCTATGTAGATATATAACAGTTGGTGGTGTCTCTATGTAGATATATAACAGTTGGTGGTGTCTCTATGTAGATATATAACAGTTGGTGGTGTCTCTGTAGATATATAACAGTTGGTGGTGTCTCTCTGTAGATATATAACAGTTGGTGGTGTCTATGTAGATATATAACAGTTGGTGGTGTCTCTGTAGATATATAACAGTTGGTGGTGTCTCTATGTAGATATATAACAGTTGGTGGTGTCTCTATGTAGATATATAACAGTTGGTGGTGTCTCTATGTAGATATATAACAGTTGGTGGTGTCTCTATGTAGATATATAACAGTTGGTGGTGTCTCTATGTAGATATATAACAGTTGGTGGTGTCTATGTAGATATATAACAGTTGGTGGTGTCTATGTAGATATATAACAGTTGGTGGTGTCTCTATGTAGATATATAACAGTTGGTGGTGTCTCTGTAGATATATAACAGTTGGTGGTGTCTCTATGTAGATATATAACAGGTGGTGGTGTCTCTATGTAGATATATAACAGTTGGTGGTGTCTCTGTAGATATATAACAGTTGGTGGTGTCTCTATGTAGATATATAACAGTTGGTGGTGTCTCTATGTAGATATATAACAGTTGGTGGTGTCTCTGTAGATATATAACAGTTGGTGGTGTCTCTATGTAGATATATAACAGTTGGTGGTGTCTCTCTGTAGATATATAACAGTTGGTGGTGTCTCTATGTAGATATATAACAGTTGGTGGTGTCTCTATGTAGATATATAACAGTTGGTGGTGTCTCTATGTAGATATATAACAGTTGGTGGTGTCTCTATGTAGATATATAACAGTTGGTGGTGTCTCTATGTAGATATATAACAGTTGGTGGTGTCTCTGTAGATATATAACAGTTGGTGGTGTCTCTATGTAGATATATAACAGTTGGTGGTGTCTCTGTAGATATATAACAGTTGGTGGTGTCTCTGTAGATATATAACAGTTGGTGGTGTCTCTGTAGATATATAACAGTTGGTGGTGTCTCTGTAGATATATAACAGTTGGTGGTGTCTCTATGTAGATATATAACAGTTGGTGGTGTCTCTCTGTAGATATATAACAGTTGGTGGTGTCTCTATGTAGATATATAACAGTTGGTGGTGTCTCTATGTAGATATATAACAGTTGGTGGTGTCTCTGTAGATATATAACAGTTGGTGGTGTCTCTATGTAGATATATAACAGTTGGTGGTGTCTCTATGTAGATATATAACAGTTGGTGGTGTCTCTGTAGATATATAACAGTTGGTGGTGTCTCTATGTAGATATATAACAGTTGGTGGTGTCTCTATGTAGATATATAACAGTTGGTGGTGTCTCTATGTAGATATATAACAGTTGGTGGTGTCTCTATGTAGATATATAACAGTTGGTGGTGTCTCTGTAGATATATAACAGTTGGTGGTGTCTCTATGTAGATATATAACAGTTGGTGGTGTCTCTATGTAGATATATAACAGTTGGTGGTGTCTCTGTAGATATATAACAGTTGGTGGTGTCTCTATGTAGATATATAACAGTTGGTGGTGTCTCTATGTAGATATATAACAGTTGGTGGTGTCTCTATGTAGATATATAACAGTTGGTGGTGTCTCTGTAGATATATAACAGTTGGTGGTGTCTCTATGTAGATATATAACAGTTGGTGGTGTCTCTATGTAGATATATAACAGTTGGTGGTGTCTCTATGTAGATATATAACAGTTGGTGGTGTCTCTATGTAGATATATAACAGTTGGTGGTGTCTCTGTAGATATATAACAGTTGGTGGTGTCTCTGTAGATATATAACAGTTGGTGGTGTCTCTATGTAGATATATAACAGTTGGTGGTGTCTCTGTAGATATATAACAGTTGGTGGTGTCTCTCTGTAGATATATAACAGTTGGTGGTGTCTCTATGTAGATATATAACAGTTGGTGGTGTCTCTATGTAGATATATAACAGTTGGTGGTGTCTCTATGTAGATATATAACAGTTGGTGGTGTCTCTATGTAGATATATAACAGTTGGTGGTGTCTCTGTAGATATATAACAGTTGGTGGTGTCTCTATGTAGATATATAACAGTTGGTGGTGTCTCTATGTAGATATATAACAGTTGGTGGTGTCTCTATGTAGATATATAACAGTTGGTGGTGTCTCTATGTAGATATATAACAGTTGGTGGTGTCTCTGTAGATATATAACAGTTGGTGGTGTCTCTGTAGATATATAACAGTTGGTGGTGTCTCTATGTAGATATATAACAGTTGGTGGTGTCTCTATGTAGATATATAACAGTTGGTGGTGTCTCTGTAGATATATAACAGTTGGTGGTGTCTCTATGTAGATATATAACAGTTGGTGGTGTCTCTGTAGATATATAACAGTTGGTGGTGTCTCTATGTAGATATATAACAGTTGGTGGTGTCTCTATGTAGATATATAACAGTTGGTGGTGTCTCTATGTAGATATATAACAGTTGGTGGTGTCTCTATGTAGATATATAACAGTTGGTGGTGTCTCTATGTAGATATATAACAGTTGGTGGTGTCTCTATGTAGATATATAACAGTTGGTGGTGTCTCTGTAGATATATAACAGTTGGTGGTGTCTCTGTAGATATATAACAGTTGGTGGTGTCTCTATGTAGATATATAACAGTTGGTGGTGTCTCTATGTAGATATATAACAGTTGGTGGTGTCTCTGTAGATATATAACAGTTGGTGGTGTCTCTATGTAGATATATAACAGTTGGTGGTGTCTCTGTAGATATATAACAGTTGGTGGTGTCTCTATGTAGATATATAACAGTTGGTGGTGTCTCTATGTAGATATATAACAGTTGGTGGTGTCTCTGTAGATATATAACAGTTGGTGGTGTCTATGTAGATATATAACAGTTGGTGGTGTCTCTATGTAGATATATAACAGTTGGTGGTGTCTCTATGTAGATATATAACAGTTGGTGGTGTCTCTATGTAGATATATAATAGTTGGTGGTGTCTCTATGTAGATATATAACAGTTGGTGGTGTCTCTATGTAGATATATAACAGTTGGTGGTGTCTCTATGTAGATATATAACAGTTGGTGGTGTCTCTATGTAGATATATAACAGTTGGTGGTGTCTCTATGTAGATATATAACAGTTGGTGGTGTCTCTGTAGATATATAACAGTTGGTGGTGTCTCTATGTAGATATATAACAGTTGGTGGTGTCTCTATGTAGATATATAACAGTTGGTGGTGTCTCTATGTAGATATATAACAGTTGGTGGTGTCTCTGTAGATATATAACAGTTGGTGGTGTCTCTATGTAGATATATAACAGTTGGTGGTGTCTCTATGTAGATATATAACAGTTGGTGGTGTCTCTATGTAGATATATAACAGTTGGTGGTGTCTCTGTAGATATATAACAGTTGGTGGTGTCTCTATGTAGATATATAACAGTTGGTGGTGTCTCTATGTAGATATATAACAGTTGGTGGTGTCTCTGTAGATATATAACAGTTGGTGGTGTCTCTATGTAGATATATAACAGTTGGTGGTGTCTCTATGTAGATATATAACAGTTGGTGGTGTCTCTATGTAGATATATAACAGTTGGTGGTGTCTCTATGTAGATATATAACAGTTGGTGGTGTCTCTATGTAGATATATAACAGTTGGTGGTGTCTCTATGTAGATATATAACAGTTGGCTGTGTCTCTATGTAGATATATAACAGTTGGTGGTGTCTCTGTAGATATATAACAGTTGGTGGTGTCTCTGTAGATATATAACAGTTGGTGGTGTCTCTATGTAGATATATAACAGTTGGTGGTGTCTCTATGTAGATATATAACAGTTGGTGGTGTCTCTATGTAGATATATAACAGTTGATATAAAAAGTAAGGTTAACATGGTATGGAAGCTGCTCTCTTATCTCATGTACCATCTCCTGTCATTGAGCAGGGCACTTAAACCCCAGAATACCTGTTAGGCTACTGTATAAAAAACATGATGTCAGCCCTCAGTCTGGAGAGATACTGGGGGGTCAACCATCAGTCTGGAGAGATACTGGGTGGTCAACCCTCAGTCTGGAGAGATACTGGGTGGTCAACCCTCAGTCTGGAGAGATACTGGGTGGTCAACCCTCAGTCTGGAGAGATACTGGGTGGTCAACCCTCAGTCTGGAGAGATACTGGGTGGTCAACCCTCAGTCTGGAGAGATACTGGGTTGGTCAGCCCTCAGTCTGGAGAGATACTGGGTGGTCAACCCTCAGTCTGGAGAGATACTGGGTGGTCAACCCTCAGTCTGGAGAGATACTGGGTGGTCAACCCTCAGTCTGGAGAGATACTGGGTGGTCAACCCTCAGTCTGTAGAGATACTGGGTGGTCAACCCTCAGTCTGTAGAGATACTGGGGGGTCAACCCTCAGTCTGGAGAGATACTGGGTGGTCAACCCTCAGTCTGGAGAGATACTGGAGGATGGTGACCACCCATTATCTCCCCTGGAGGATGGTGACCACCCATTATCTCTCCTGGAGGATGGTGACCACCCATTATCTCCCCTGGAGGATGAGGGGCATGGCACAAGCTCCAGATCAGTCTCAATCTCACTGTGGAAAGATAGGGGCATGATACAAGCTCCAGATCAGTCTCAATCTCAAATAAATTAGGCCTTGAATGAATGTTGGAATACAGGTGATGCACAACACCAGTTTCACATTCAGATGGTTCAGATTTCAGCCAATCTGTGTCTTTCAACTCGGAGAAGTCGTCAGCTTTACCAACCGTATCAAGGAACATACCCATCTCCCCTCTCAGTTCCCACACACAGCAAAATACTTTCCCAGGCTGAGCCAGCGCACATTGGTACAACAAGTCCTGGTGCTCTGCCTCCGTGTCATTGAACAGCTGAATGGTTAAGCCCCTTGCCCGTGTAAAGTTTTACAACCACTTTCCAACTTTAACACATTTTTACACAGGGCTTCCTGATGAATAATACAGTGAAGAAATATCAATTCCTCTGAGTTAAGGCATTCTTCTTGTACTTTGTCTTGTAATCTTTTTAATGTTATTACCAGTTAGATATGGTGATCCATCTGTTGTGACGTTTGCTCAACGGTAGATTCATTTTTCCAAGCAGACACTCATTTCATGTCAAAAGTCATTAAGCGTTGGAGTGGCTATGATGACTGAGCGCATTCTGAATCTGACTGTCCAGGCTACAGCGCCATCTATTGGAGGTTGTTTGTATGACTCATTTTAGGCCAAAAATCGTAACTGAATATAATAATATATTAATATTTAAATATAAAATATTAAATATAAAATGTCTTGCGGGCTGGATTGAAGTACATTGAACTTTGCCTCCCCTATGCCTACCCGCTGCTGTGATCTGACTGTTTCTCTCTCCTGTGTCTAAATAAATTACATTTAACAGAAATTAGTAATTATTTCCATGATTTTTCCAAAACTTGTAAGATTTTATTACATTTTAAAAACTTTTCCAGGCTGGAAAATACCATAAAAAATGTCCAGAACCATGAAGATAAAGCTGAGAGTGAATACAGTAAACAAGAGACAAGAGATGAAAATAATCTGTCTATCAAGCGGACAACAATACAGGGCATGGGACCTCCTGGAACCGTGGACCACACCTGCAGAAACTGGACAGCAGGGGGAAGCAGAGGAGATACCTATCATAGACTTCTCCCAGCTGACGCTTGACATGCCACCTACGCCACCTCCAGTGGTAGAAACAACCAGCTGGTATCATTGAGTAGAATCAGCCAACAGTAACACGGAAGCAGCAATGTGAGAGTCAGTAGTGCATGACCTTAAATGGTAATAATAGGAAGCTTCCGTTTACACACAGGCCTAAGGTTACGTAGGTCTACAGCACCAGTGGGAACTTCCCCTGTAAAAAGGTATATAAAGAGAACAGTCCATACACAGAGTTGGAAGTGTATAAAGATATTGGAATTCGGAATCTAGCGTTAGTGCTGTGAGAATACCAATTACAGGAAAGTGACCAAGATGAGCATTTAAGGTAATTTAACTATTTTTGCTATTTAGTCAATATTGGGGCGGCAGGGTAGCCTAGTGGTTAGAGCGTTGGACTAGCAACCGAAAGGTTGCAAGTTCAAATCCCCGAGCTGACAAGGTACGAAATCTGGCCGTCATTGAAAATAAGAATTTGTTCTTAACTGACTTGCCTAGTAAAATAAAGGTAAAAATATTGTTAGAAGTGTTAATACATTTAAAGTTTTGCAATATTATCTGCATTAAAGCATTAATTGAGCATTATTGATGTATTAGGACTGTAGAACCATTGAATTGTAATAATGTGTATAAGACAAAAACAGAGTGACTTAATAAAAGCTTGAAACTTTGACAACTAGGCCAGATTAACGATCTGGAGAGCAAACGCCTTTGACACTCTCACTGAACAGAAAGTGACCCTGGTTATAGGTTAAAAGTTCTTAAGGATAGGGGGCAGTATTTCCACTTTGGATGAATTGCGTGCCCATAGTAACTGCATCAAAATCTGTCCTAAATTGCTAATATATGCATATTATAATTAATATTGGATAGAAAACACTCTGAAGTTTCTAAAACCGTTTGAATTATGTCTGTGAGTATAACAGAACTCATAGGGCAGGCAATCTTGCAAACTAGTTTTGAAATCCTGAAAGTTGGGGCAACTTTGACGTCATCACCCCCTCCCTTCCCAACAAGTTATGGATCTGGAAACACTTCCTATATCTTCCACTAGATGTCCTCATTCAGTAGAAAGTGTAATGGAGCATTTGCTGTGAACTTTGACCTAATGGGAAGGAAAGTACTAAAGTGTCGCAAAAGATTCAGGTGCTTGAAGGCGCGTATGCGTTGGAGTGCTTCGTCTATTCCAATCAGCCCCAGATGAACTAGGATGGCCCGGTTGGAATGCTATTTGATTTGTATGATTATAACATCCTGAAGATTGATTCTGCACTTAGTTTGACCAGTTTCGTCGACCTGTAATATGTAATTTGGAAGTTTTGATGCAAAATTATCCTGGACCAGAAGTAATTTTTTGGGCATTTGAGCTGAAAGTGGTAGCAAATGCTGCTACATGGACACTAGAATTGAACATTATGAAACAAAACGATTTATTGTTGAACTAGGACTCCTTCCACTACATTCTGATCGAAGACCATCAAAGGTAAGGGAATATTTATGTTGTAATTTTGTATTTCTGTTGACTCCAACATAGCGGAGAAATATTGTTACGTCTGAGCGCCGTCTCAGATTATTGCAATGTTAGGCTTTTTCCGTAACGTTAAAAATAAATGTAACACAGCGGTTGCATTAAGAACCAGTGTATCTTTTTAATTATATGTAGAACATGTATCTTTAGTCAAAGTTTATGATGAGTATTTCTGTTATCTGGCGTAGCTTTCTATAATTCCTCCGGACATTTTGGAGAATTTTCTGAACATGGCGTCAATGTAAACCGAGATTTGTGGATATAAATATGCATATTATCGAACAAAACATAAATGTACTGTGTAACATGTCATATGACTGTCATCTGATGAAGATTTTCAAGAGGTTAGTGAATGATATTTTTTTTTTATCCTGCTTTTGTCATTTTATCTTTTGTTGTACAAAATGGCCACGTTTTTCTTTGTTTTGGTGGTGGTCTAACATAAATATATGCTTCGTTTTCGCCGTAAAACATTTTTAAAATCCGGCACGCTGGGTAGATGAACAAGGTGTTTATCTTTCATTTGAGGTATTGGACTTGTGGAGGTTAAATATTTCGAAGAATATTTTTGCATTCTCTGAGCCACCGTTTCAGCTGAACGGAGGGGGGGGTGTAGTTCCTGCAGGGGAACCCATAGGCTTAACAAGTTTTAACCTATGGATAGCTAGCGTCTCAACTGGCCAATTAATTTGGGAAATGCAGAGCGCCAGATTCAAATAAAATGCTATAAAATTCTAACTTTAATTAAATCACACATGTAAGATACCGGCGCTACACAAAACGCTGAAATAAAATATAAAACATACCTTTGACGAGATTCTTTTTTTCCAATATCTCCCATAAATATCACAATTGGTTCTTTTGTACGATTAATTCCATCCTTATATATCCAAATGTCCATTTATAAAGCGTGTTTGATCCAGAAAAAAACAGCTTACAAAAACGCAACGTCACTACAAAATATTTCAAAAGTTGCCTATAAACTTTTGCCAAAATATTTCAAAATACTTTTGTAATACAACGTTAGGTATTTTTAAACGTTAACAATAGATCAAATTGTAGATGGGGAATCTGTATTCAATACAGGAAAGAAAAGAAACCAGCACTGCTTTTCACGTCTTGCGCAACTCACAAAAGTGTCCCCAGTTCCGAGTTGGCCTACTTCTTCATAGCACAAAAGAATAACCTCAACCATATTCCAAAGACTGGCGACATCGTGTGGAAGCGGTATGAACTGAAAATAGGTTTCTATTAAATATCCAATGGCAAAGACATATTAGGGAAGAGAGATAGGGAAAAAAATTCTGAACAGTTAGTCCTCAGGGTTTTGCCTGCTACATAAGTTCTGTTATACTCACAGACATGATTCCAACAGTTTTAGAAACGTCAGGGTGTTTTCTATCCAAATCTATGAATGATATGCATATGAATAATATGCATATCTTATATTCTTGGCTTATATTCTTGGTAACCAACACTAGACACTTTACCATGCTGCTGTTAGATTGGTAACCAACACATCACTGTATATTTTTTTTTTGTTATTTGTAAACTCCCTTTATCTAATAGTAATAGGTTTTGGTTGAAGACCTGATAGCAGTCAGAAACCAAAAATATGCAAAAGAATTAGAAAATCAGAAAGAGGACAAATACTTGTGTCACGGTGCTGACTTTTACCCAATACCTGCAGCAAAAGCCTCTACCCCGTCTTCTGGCTGGGCAGAGTACTTTAGGATTTTAGTCACTTCGGTGTAACAAGGGCCTTGCCGTGCGGCCCTACCAACCCTTCATGTATTCGTAATGGCCTTTCACGTGAGTTGGGTTTGTTCCTTCGTTCACGTTGTCACTCCCTTATTTTCCGGTCTAGTATGAGGCCTTGGATAGATCTACTCCTATTTAAATATTTTAAGTGTTATGGATTCCTCCTATATTTCCTTACTTTCAAGTTTCTTTACCTATGTATATATCAATAACTTATTTTTTTGGTTATTATGCTCGTCAGCTAGTAGTCACTCGGAAACTAGTATTGATATATGTTTTGACTCTCTTAAAAATGTATTATTGTCCACACAATTAAATATTCCTTAGTGCAATCACTTTAACAACCCTCCAGACGAGCTTCAATGCCATACAACTCCTTCCGTGGCCTCCAATTGCTCTTAAATACAAGTAAAATCCAAGATGGAGTAGCAGTGAAGACGTGTTTGTGTACTTTTGTATTTTTTCGTGTTTTTGTATATATATATATATATATATTTCAATTTATTTTCAATCTCTTCTCAATTTTTTATTTGATTATACCTTCCGGTATCCTGCCTCACCCAATGTGATACGGAATCGTTATTATTTTCTATTTTAGAACATATTCAAGAATCTCAGGAAGCCTGCTAATTAGCTACAAGCTATTTAGTCATTGTTAGCCACTGCTAGCGGCTTTTACCTTCTGCACAGATACCAGCCCTGTTTTTAGCCTGGATAATACTCGCCTGTCTACCAATATCGCTTGTCTACCAATATCGGACTGTCTCTCCACAACAACGCCGGATTCCTGCCGTAATCCCCGGACCACTACTTCTGATCTTCACAGCTAGCTTGCAGCTAGCTAGCTAGCTCACAGCTAGCTAGCTAGCTCACAGCTAGCTTTCACTCACCGTGGCACCCAGTACCGAAGCTATTCCCTGAGGCCCACCTCCCGGCCTACTCAGCTGTTCACCCGAACCCCAATCATACACGGCTAGAGCCCAAAACTCCACCGGATCCTTGTTGTAAACTCTGGACCTTGGCACCTTGGCACTTGGCTACATAGCTGATGCCTACTGGACTGTCCATTAATCACGTTACTCCATTCTGGCTCTGTGTGTAGTTAATCCGACCCTCTCTGCCTAGTCATCACCATTTTACCTGCTGTTGTTGTGTTAGCTGAATAGCTGTTGTTGTCTCACCTGTTGTTTTAGCTAGCTCTCCCAATCAACACCTGTGATTACTTTATGCCTCGCTCTCTCAAATGTCAATATGCCTTGTGTACTGTTGTTCAGGTTAGTTATCATTGTTTTAGTTTACAATGGACCCCCTAGTTCCACTCTTCATACCTCTGATACCTCCTTTGTCCCACCTCCCAGACATGCCTTGATCTCACCCATTACAACCAGCATGTCCAGAGATACAACCTCTCTTATCATCACCCAGTGCCTGGGCTTATCTCCGCTGTATCCACACCCCACCATACCCCTGTCTGCGCATTATGCCCTGAATATATTCTACCACGCCCAGAAATCTGCCCCTTTTATTTTTTGTCCCCAAGCTCTAGGTGACCAGTTTTGATAGCCTATAGCCACACCCTCATCCTACTCCTCCTCTGTTCCTCGGGTGATGTGGAGGTAAACCCAGGCCCTGCATGTCCCCAGGCACCCTCATTTGTTGACTTCTGTGATCGAAAAAGCCTTGCTTTCATGCATGTCAACATCCGAAACCTCCTCACTAAGTTTGTTTTGCTCACTGCTTTAGCACACTCTGCCAACCCTGATGTCCTTGCTGTGTCTGAATCCTGGCTTAGGAAGGCCACCAAAAATTCGGACATTTCCATACCCAACTATAACATTTTTCGTCAAGATAGAACTGCCCAAGTGGGAGGAGTTGCAGTCTACTGCAGAGATAGCCTGCAAAGAAATGTCATACTTTCCAGGTCCATACCCAAACAGTTCGAACTACTAATTTTAAAAATTAATCTCTCCAGAAATAAGTCTCTCACTGTTGCCGCCTGCTACCGACCCCCCTCAGCTTCCAGCTGTGCCCTGGACACCATTTGTGAATTGATCGCCCCCCATCTAGCTTCAGAGTTTGTTCTGTTAGGTTACCTAAACTGGGATATGCTTAACACCCCGGCAGTCCTACAATCTAAGCTAGATGCCCTCAATCTCACACAAATCAAGGAACCCACCAGGTACAACCCTAAATCTGTAAACAAGGGCACCCTCATAGACGTTATCCTGATCAACTGGCCCTCCAAATACACCTCCGTGGCCTTAATCAGGATCTCAGCGATCACTGCCTCATTGCCTGTATCCGCTAGGGGTCCGCAGTCAAACTACCACCCCTAATCACTGTCAAATGCTCCCTAAAACACTTCTGCGAGCAGGCTTTTCTAATCAACCTGGCCCGGGTATCCTGGAAGGATATTGACCTCATCCCGTCAGTTGAGGATGCCTGGTCATTCTTTAAAAGTAACTTCCTCACCATCTTAGATAAGCATGCTCGGTTCAAAGAATGCAGAACTAAGAACAGATATAGCCCCTGGTTCACTCCAGACCTGACTGCCCTCGACCAGCACAAAAACATTCTGTGGCGGACTGCAATAGCATCGAATAGTCCCCGCGATATGCAACTGTTCAGGGAAGTCAGGAACTAATACAGTCAGTCAGGAAAGCAAAGGCCAGCTTTTTCAAGCAGAAAAGCATTTGCATCCTGTAGCTCTAACTCCAAAAAGTTCTGGGACACTGTAAAGTCCATGGAGAACAAGAGCACCTCCTCCCAGCTGCCCACTGCAATGAGGCTAGGTAACAAGGTCACCACCGATAAATCCATGATAATCGAAAACTTCAACAAGCATTTCTCAACGGCTGGCCATGCCTTCCTCCTGGCTACTCCAACATCGGCCAACAGCTCCACCCCCCCACCCCCCCGCAGCTACTCGCCCAAGCCTCCCCAGCTTCTCCTTTACCCAAATCCAGATAGCATATGTTCTGAAAGAGCTGCAAAACCTGGACCCGTACAAATCAGCTGGGTTTGACAATCTGGACCCTCTATTTCTGAAACTATCCGCCGCCATTGTCGCAACCCCTATTACCAGCCTGTTCAACCTCTCTTTCATATCGTCTGAGATCCCCAAGGACTGGAAAGCTGCCGCGGTCATCACCCTCTTCAAAGGGGGAGACACCCTGGACACAAACTGTTACAGACCTATATCCATCCTGCCCTGCCTATCTAAGGTCTTCGAAAGCCAAGTCAACAAACAGATCACTGACATCTCGAATCCCACCATACCTTCTCCGCTGTGCAATCTGGTTTCCGAGCCGGTCACGGGTGCACCTCAGCTACGCTAAAGGTACTAAACGATATCATAACCGCCATCGATAAAAGACAGTACTGTGCAGCCGTCTTCATCGACCTGGCCAAGGCTTTTGACTCTGTCAATCACCATATTCTTATCGGCAGACTCAGTAGCCTCGGTTTATCTAATGACTGCCTTGCCTGGTTCTCCAACTACTTTGCAGACAGAGTTCAGTGTGTCAAATCGGAGGGCATGTTGTCCGGTCCTCTGGCAGTCTCTATGGGGGTGCCACAGGGTTCAATTCTAGGGCTGACTCTTTTCTCTGTATATATTAATGATATTGCACTTGCTACTGGTGATTCCCTGATCCACCTCTAAGCAGATGACACCATTCTGTATATTTCTGGCCCTTCCTTGGACACTGTGCTATCTAACCTCCAAACGAGCTTCAATGCCATACAACACTCCTTCCGTGGCCTCCAACTGCTCTTAAACGCTAGTAAAACCAAATGCATGCTTTTCAATCGTTCGCTGCCTGCACCCGCACGCCCGACTAGCATCACCACCCTGGATGGTTCCGACCTAGAATATGTGGACATCTATAAGTACCTGGCTAGTCTGGCTAGACTGTAAATGCGCTCCAGCAGGTGTATCTCACTAATCATCCCTAAAGCCAACATCTCATTTGGCCGCCTTTCCTTCCAGTTCTCTACTGCCTGTGACTGGAACGAATTGCAAAAATTGTTGAAGTTGGAGACTTTTATCTCCTCCTGCCTTTTGCACACAATGTATATGGACTCTTTTTTTTTCTTTTTTTTTTCTACTGTGTTATTGACTTGTTTATTGTTTACTCCATGTGTAACTCTGTGTTGCTCTCTGTTCACACTGCTATGCTTTATCTTGGCCAGGTCGCAGTTGTAAATGAAAACTTGTTCTCAACTTGCCTACCTGGTTAAATAAAGGTGTTCTCAACTGGAACTACCTGGTTAAATAAAGGTGTTCTCAACTGGAACTACCTGGTTAAATAAAGGTGTTCTCAACTGGAACTACCTGGTTAAATAAAGGTGTTCTCAACTGGAACTACCTGGTTAAATAAAGGTGTTCTCAACTGGAACTACCTGGTTAAATAAAGGTGTTCTCAACTGGAACTACCTGGTTAAATAAAGGTGTTCTCAACTGGAACTACCTGGTTAAATAAAGGTGAAATAAAAAAATATATAAAAAATAAATGCATGCTCTTCAACCGATCGCTGCCTGCACCTGCCAGCCCGCCCAACATCACTAATCTGGACAGTTCTGACTTAGAATATGTGGAGAACTACAAATACCTACAGTGGGTATTTATTTATATAGCCACCTACAGACTGGCTAGGCCACTCCAGGACCTTGAGATGCTTCTTACGGAGCCACTCCTTAGTTGCCCTGACTGTGTGTTTCGGGTCATTGTCATGCTGGAAGACCCAGCCACTACCGATCTTCAATGCTCTTACTGAGGGAAGGAGGTTGTTGGACAAGATCTCACGATACATGGCCCCATCCCTCCTCCCCTCAATACGGTGCAGTCGTCCGGTCCCCTTTGCAGAAAAGCATCCCAAAGAATGATGTTTCCACCTCCATGCTTCACTGTTGGGATGGTGTTCTTGGGGTTGTACTCATCCTTCTTCTTCCTCCAAACACTACGAGTAGAGTTTAGACCAAAAAGCTCTATTTTTGTCTCATCAGACCAAATTACCTTCTCCCATTCCTCCTCTGGATCATCCAGATGGTCATTGGCAAACTTCAGACGGGCCTGGACATGCGATGGCTTGAGCAGGGTGAGCTTGCGTGCGCTGCAGGATTTTAATCCATGACGGCGTAGTGTGTTACTAAGGGTTTTCTTTAAGACTGTGGTCCCAGCTCTCTTCAGGTCATTGACCAGGTCCTGTCGTGTAGTTCTGGGCTGATCCCTCACCTTCCTCATGATCATTGATGCCCCACGAGGTGAGATCTTGCATGGAGCCCCAGACCGAGGGTGATTGACTGTCATCTTAGACTTCTTCCATTTTCTAATAATTGCGCCAACAGTTGTTGCCTTCTCACCAAGCTGCTTGCATATTGTCCTATAGCCCATCCCAGCCTTGTGCAGGTCTACAATTTAACCCTGATGTCCTTATACAGCTCTCTGGTCTTGGTCATTGTGGAGAGGTTGGAGTCAAACAGGTGCAGTTAATACAGGGAATGAGTGGAGAACAGGAGGGCTTCTTAAAGAAAAACAAACAGGTCTGTGAGAGCCGGAATTCTTTCTGGTTGGTAGGTGATCAAATACTTATGTCATGCAATAAAATGCTAATTAATGACTTAAAAATCATACAATGTGATTTTCTGGATTTTTGTTTTAGATTCCGTCTCTCACAGTTGAAGTGTACATAAGATAAAAAAAAATCAGACCTCTACATGCTTTGTAAGAAGGAAAACAGTGATGTGTTGGTTACCAGTCTAACAGCAGCATGGTAGAGTATCTAGTGTTGGTTACCAATATAACAGCAGCATGGTAGAGTGTCTAGTGTTGGTTACCAATCTACCAGCAGCATGGTAGAGTGTCTAGTGTTGATATACAGTGATGTGTTGGTTACCAATCTAACAGCAGCATGGTAGAGTGTCTAGTGTTGATATACAGTGATGTGTTGGTTACCAATCTAACAGCAGCATGGTAGAGTGTCTAGTGTTGGTTACCAATCTAACAGCAGCATGGTAGAGTGTCTAGTGTTGGTTACCAATCTACCAGCAGCATGGTAGAGTGTCTAGTGTTGATATACAGTGATGTGTTGGTTACCAATCTAACAGCAGCATGGTAGAGTGTCTAGTGTTGATATACAGTGATGTGTTGGTTACCAATCTAACAGCAGCATGGTAGAGTGTCTAGTGTTGGTTACCAATCTAACAGCAGCATGGTAGAGTGTCTAGTGTTGGTTACCAATCTAACAGCAGCATGGTAGAGTGTCTAGTGTTGGTTACCAATCTACCAGCAGCATGGTAGAGTGTCTAGTGTTGATATACAGTGATGTGTTGGTTACCAATCTAACAGCAGCATGGTAGAGTGTCTAGTGTTGGTTACCAATCTAACAGCAGCATGGTAGAGTGTCTAGTGTTGGTTACCAATCTAACAGCAGCATGGTAGAGTGTCTAGTGTTGGTTACCAATCTAACAGCAGCATGGTAGAGTGTCTAGTGTTGGTTACCAATCTAACAGCAGCATGGTAGAGTGTCTAGTGTTGGTTACCAATCTAACAGCAGCATGGTAGAGTGTCTAGTGTTGGTTACCAATCTAACAGCAGCATGGTAGAGTGTCTAGTGTTGGTATACAGTGATGTGTTGGTTATCAATCCACAAGCAGTTTGTTGGTAGAAAATTAGTCCAACAAAACACTGACTCAGAGACACCAGATTTAGTTGAAGCTTTTTAGTAAACAGTTCTGAACCCACTAGTCTGATGTCTGAGTCCACCCCTCTCTATATTCATGTCTTGTTTAGTCTGATGTCTCTGAGTCCACCCCTCTCTATATTCATGTCTTGTTTAGTCTGATGTCTCTGAGTCCACCCCTCTCTATATTCATGTCTTGTTTAGTCTGATGTCTCTGAGTCCCCCCCTCTCTATATTCATGTCTTGTGTTTTATTTTCTGGGTTTGGTGGATGTTAGGAGAGCGCTACCTGCCCAATACATAGTGCCAACTGTCAAGTTTGGTGGAGGAGGAATAATGGTCTGGAGCTGTTTTTCATGGTTCGGGCCCCTTAGTTCCAGTGAAGGGAAATCTTAACGCTACAGCATACAATGACATTCTAGATGATTCTGTGCTTCCAACTTTGTGGCAACAGTTTAGGGAAGGCCCTTCACTGTTTCAGCATGACAATGCCCCCATGCACAAAGCGAGGTCCATACAGAAATGGTTTGTCGAGATCGGAGTGAAAGAAATTGACTGGCCTGCACAGAGCCCTGACCTCTACCCCTTCGAACACCTTTTGGATTTATTGGAATGCCGATTGCGAGCCAGGCCATATCGGCCAACATCAGTGCCCGACCTCACTAATTCTCATGGCTGAATGGAAGCAGCTCCATATTAATGCCCATGATTTTGGAATGAGATGTTGGATGAGCAGGTGTCCACATACCTTTGGTCATGTAGTGTTTTACCATGTATTATAATGATGACATCACCTCTAGTGTCTTGTTTTGATAAGTGACTATCTGAGCCAGGGTTGATTATCTGAGGTTCCTTTCTTGATCAATACCATTAGTTAGATTATCTGCATTTTGGACCAATTTGATCTGAAAGAGGTGATGTTGGACAACACTTCCTGCTATTTGAGAAATGCCTAGTCAACATAAAACACTTCCTAATCTAGTGTGGGATCTAATATAGGTGGTCTCATCTGCATATAGATGGACCTTTCATCAGCAATGTTTTCACACAAGTTATTTACATACATAGTGAACAATAACAAACCCTGCAACACTCCAGTATTAACAGAACCCTGCAGCACCCCAGTATTAACAGCACCCTGCAGCACTCCAATATTAACAGAACCCTGCAGCACCCCAGTATTAACAGAACCCTGCAACACTCCAGTATTAACAGAACCCTGCAACACTCCAGTATTAACAGAACCCTGCAGCACTCCAGTATTAACAGAACCCTGCAGCACTCCAGTATTAACAGATCTAACGTTCTAAACACACTTCCTACCGGCGTGGTGATTTCCGGTCAGTCTAGTTGTTATCGACGATATAACGTTACTACCACGATGTCACAGTTTTTACTAGGTGTCTTCAGGACTCTAATTAATATTAATGATGTACATCGAATTGTTTAATCAGCCTCTGAGATTCCAGCTAGCGAGAATGAAAAGGGGTTGAAGATGTATATAGAAAGATACATAGACAACTATGAAGGTGAGTACCAAGACAGATGTATATAGGAAGCTACATAGACAACTATGAAGGTGAGTACCAAGACAGATGTATACAGGAAGCTACATCAGACAACTATGAAGGTGAGTACCAAGACAGATGTATATAGGAAGCTACATAGACAACTATGAAGGTGAGTACCAAGACAGATGTATATAGGAAGCTACATAGACAACTATGAAGGTGAGTACCAAGACAGATGTATATAGGAAGATACATAGATAACTATGAAGGTGAGTACCAGCTGAATACATGATCTATAACAGAGGAAGTAATGATGAGGGAGGAAGACCAGCTGAATACAGGATGAGGGAGGAAGACCAGCTGAATACATGATGAGGGAGGAAGACCAGCTGAATACATGATAAGGGAGGAAGACCAGCTGAATACATGATCTATAACAGAGGAAGGAATGATGAGGGAGGAAGACCAGCTGAATACATGATCTATAACAGAGGAAGGAATGATGAGGGAGGAAGACCAGCTGAATACATGATCTATAATAGAGGAATGAATGATGAGGGAGGAAGACCAGCTGAATACATGATCTATAACAGAGGAAGGAATGATGAGGGAGGAAGACATGTTGATATTTCAGCAGCCAATCATTTAGCCAGATTTACCAAAACAACCTCTGATCACATCTCCAGCATTCATGACTCACCAACAAGGAGTTGAACGGTGGTTTCCTTCATCAGTGCTGGAATGAGGCAGCTGTAGTTTCCAGCATCAGAGAGAATAACTCTGGTCAGCATTAAGGAGACGTTGCCGTTCTTCAGTTCTTCATGAAACATTGATGTCCTTCTCGTGTAGGATGGAGACTGATCCACATAGGAGTCTCGACCTTGATTGTAAAGGTGGACATTTTCTGCTTTCAGGTTCAATCTTGTCCAGTTCACTATCATGGCCAAAGCACTGACATTGGGTTCCAGGGAACATGGTAGAATGATGTCATCACCAGCTAAGGCAACGACTCGGTCAGCCGGTCCAACAACCTGAACCTCAGACGACTCTGGAGAAAAACAAATGACACAGTCAGAGATAACTGGACTTTGGCCATATGAATGAACAAAGCCACCAATCACAACACCATTCATTCCTATGTGAAGACTCAACAGCGAATTGAAGCCAAATGAAGTCAGTTAAGATGGCGTCTCATGTGGGAGATCTGCACTATAATTCACAGCACATCAAACAGTGGGGCATTGTCCCACACACCCCTCATCCCACACCCCTCATCCCACACCCCTCATCCCACACCCCTCATCCCACATCCCACACCCCTCATCCCACACCCCTCATCCCACACCCCTCATCCCACACCCCTCATCCCACACCCCTCATCCCACACCCCTCATCCCACACCCCTCATCCCACATCCCACACCCCTCATCCCACACCCCTCATCCCACACCCCTCATCCCACACCCCACATCCCACACCCCTCATCCCACACCCCTCATCCCACACCCCTCATCCCACACCCCTCATCCCACACCCCTCATCACAGACCCCTCATCACATACCCCTCATCACACACCCCTCATCCCACACCCCTCATCCCACACCCCTCATCCCACACCCCTCATCACACACCCCTCATCCCACACCCCTCATCCCACACCCCTCATCCCACACCCCTCATCCCACACCCCTCATCCCACACCCCTCATCCCACACCCCTCATCACACACCCCTCATCCCACACCCCTCATCACACACCCCTCATCACACACCCCTCATCCCAGACCCCTCATCCCAGACCCCTCATCACACACCCCTCATCCCACACCCCTCATCACACACCCCTCATCTCAGACCCCTCATCCCAGACCCCTCATCACACACCCCTCATCCCAGACCCCTCATCCCAGACCCCTCATCACACACCCCTCATCACACACCCCTCATCACACACCCCTCATCCCAGACCCCTCATCCCAGACCCCTCATCCCAGACCCCTCATCCCAGACCCCTCATCCCAGACCCCTCATCCCAGACCCCTCATCCCTCAACCCAGACCCCTCATCCCAGACAGTACATTGTCCCACACCCCTCATCCCAGACAGTACATTGCCCCAGACCCCTCATCCCTGACAGTATATTGTCCCAGACCCCTCATCCCAGACCCATCATCCCAGACAGTACATTGTCCCAGACCCCTCATCCTAGATCCCTCATCCCAGACAGTACATTGTCCCACATTCCTCATCCCAGACCCCTCATCCCAGACAGTACATTGTCCCAGACCCCTCATCCCAGACAGTGCATTGTCCCAGACCCCTCATCCCAGACAGTGCATTGTCCCAGACCCCTCATCCCAGACAGTACATTGTCCCAGACCCCTCATCCCAGACAGTGCATTGTCCCAGACCCCTCATCCCAGACAGTGCATTGTCCCAGACCCCTCATCCCAGACAGTACATTGTCCCAGACCCCTCATCCCAGACAGTGCATTGTCCCAGACCCCTCATCCCAGACAGTGCATTGTCCCAGACCCCTCATCCCAGACCCCTCATCCCAGACAATTCTGGGAATTCGTAACTAAATCGTTTTTTTTTTCTTCTATTGGAAGGATTTAATAATTTGCCATTATGTCTACTTATGATAAGGTTAAAGGTTTATGTTTCTGTCTCCATATGATATGCTAAATATATCCAATGCAAAAAACATCTATATTTAAATGTTATTAATATTAATTCCCATATATTCCCATTAATTCCACCGACAAGTTTCCACCTCTGAATATTCCCCAAAATGTGCAACCCTACACGCGGTCACTTACTGCAGTGGAGGGAAAGTGTATAGACATGCCTAGGGTGAACACATTTAAAATACCCAAAAGAGGGACAACAGGATGATTCTGCAGTATATTACTGGGACCTACATGATTAAAAACATTTGGCAGAATCAGATGGAGTTAAAGTATATAACATTCCTGTATTCTGACTAGATCAGATGGTGTTAAACTATATAACATTCCTGTATTGTGACTAGATCAGATGGTGTTAAACTATATAACCTTCCTGTATTCTGACTAGATCAGATGGTGGTAAACTATTTAACCTTCCTGTATTCTGACTAGATGGTGTTAAACTACATAACCTTCCTGTATTCTGACTAGATCAGATGGTGGTAAACTATATAACCTTCCTGTACTCTGACTAGATGGTGTTAAACTATATAACCTTCCTGTATTGTGACTAGATCAGATGGAGTTCGACTATATAACCTTCCTGTATTCTGACTAGATCAGATGGTGGTAAACTATATATAACCTTCCTGTATTCTGACTAGATCAGATGGAGTAAAAACTATATAACCTTCCTGTATTCTGACTAGATCAGATGGAGTAAAAACTATATAACCTTCCTGTACTCTGACTAGATCAGATGGTGTTAAACTATATAACCTTCCTGTATTCTCACTAGATCAGATGGTGTTAAACTATATAACCTTCCTGTACTCTGACTAGATCAGATGGTGTTAAACTATATAACCTTCCTGTATTCTGACTAGATCAGATGGTGGTAAACTATATAACCTTCCTGTATTCTAACTAGATGGTGGTAAACTATATAACCTTCCTGTATTCTGACTAGATCAGATGGAGGTAAACTATATAACCTTCCTGTATTCTGACAAGATGGTGGTAAACTATATAACCTTCCTGTATTCTGACTAGATCAGATGGAGTTAAACTATATAACCTTCCTGTATTCTGACTAGATCAGATGGTGGTAAACTATATAACCTTCCTGTATTCTGACTAGATGGTGTTAAACTATATAACCTTCCTGTATTCTGACTAGATCAGATGGAGTAAAAACTATATATGTCACGTTCTGACCTCTATTTCCTTTGTTTTGTATGTAGTTAGTATGGTCAGGGCGTGAGTTGGGTGGGCAGTCTATGTTTGTTTTTCTATGATTTGGGTATTTCTATGCCTAGTATGGTTCTCAATCAGAGGCAGGTGTCATTAGTTGTCTCTGATTGAGAATCATACTTAGGTAGCCTGGGTTTCACTGTGTGTTTGTGGGTGATTGTTCCTGTCACTGTGTTTGTTGTCACAGGATAGGACTGTTTTGCGTTTGCACATTTCTTGTTTTTGTTAGTTTGTTCATGTGTAGGGATTTATTAAAACATGAATAACCACCACGCTGCGCTTTGGTCCGCTTCTCTTCCTCCTACAGACGAACGCCCTTACAGAATCACCCACCACCAACGGACCAAGCAGCGTGTTAACAGACAGGAGCCACAGGAGAGGCAACAGAGGCAGCAGCAGCAGGAGCAGCAGCAGCTGCAGTGGGAGAGGCTGCACCACCTGGAGAGATGGACATGGGAGGAAGAACTGGACGGTAAAGGACCCTGGGCTCAGCCCGGAGAATATCGCCGCCCCAAGGAAGAACTGGAGGCGGCGAAAGCTGAGAGGCGCAGATATGAGGAGGCAGCACGGCGTAGCGGATGGAAGCCCGGGAGTCAGCCCCAAAAATTTCTTGGGGGGGGGCTAACAGGGAGTATGGCTACGCCAGGTAGGAGACCTGAGCCAACTTCCTGTGGTTACCGGGGGGCTAGAGAGACCGGGCAGGCACCGTGTTATGCTGTGGAGCGCACGGTGTCCCCAGTGCGGGTGCACAGCCCGGTGCGGTACATTCCAGCTCCGCGTATCGGCCGGGCTAGAGTGGGCATCGAGCCAAGTGCCATGAAGCCGGCTCTACGCATCTGGTCTCCAGTGCGTCTCCTTGGGCCGGCTTACATGGCACCAGCCTTGCGCACGGTGTCCCCGGTTCGCCTGCATAGCCCAGTGCGGGCTATTCCACCTCGCCGCACTGGCAGGGCGACCGGGACCATTCAACCGGGTAAGGTTGGGCAGGCTCGGTGCTCAAGAGCTCCAGTGCGCCTGCACGGCCCGGTCTATCCGTCACCACCTCCACACCCCAGCCCTCCGGTGGCAGCTCCCCGTACCAGGCTGTCTCTCCGGCCCATCCGTCCAGAGCCTTCCTCCTCTCCAGCGCTGCCGGAGTCTCCCGCCTCTCCGGCGCTACCAGAGCCTTCCTCCTCTCCAGCGCTGCCGGAGCCTCCCGCCTGTCCGGCGCCTCTGCCGGAGCCTCCCGCCTGTCCGGCGCCTCTGCCGGAGCCTCCCGCCTGTCCGGCGCCGCTGCCGGAGCCTCCCGCCTGTCCGGCGCATCTGCCGGAGCCTCCCGCCTGTCCGGCGCCTCTGCCGGAGCCTCCCGCCTGTCCGGCGCCTCTGCCGGAGCCTCCCGCCTGTCCGGCGCCTCTGCCGGAGCCTCCCGCCTGTCCGGCGCCGCTGCCGGAGCCTCCCGCCTGTCCGGCGCCGCTGCCGGAGCCTCCCGCCTGTCCGGCGCCGCTGCCGGAGCCTCCCGCCTGTCCGGCGCCGCTGCCGGAGTCTCCCGCCTCTCCGGCGCTACCAGGGCCTTCCTTTTCTCCAGCGTTGCCGGAGCTTCCCGTCTGCCCAGCGCCAGCTGAGCTTCCCGTCTGCCCAGCGCCGCCAACGCCGCCCGTCTGCCCAGCGCCGCCAACGCCGCCCGTCTGCCCAGCGCCGCCAACGCCGCCCGTCTGCCCAGCGCCGCCAGTGCCGCCCGTCTGCCCAGCGCCGCCAGTGCCGCCCGTCTGCCAGGAGCCGCCAGTGCCGCCCGTCTGCCAGGGGCCGCCAGTGCCGCCAGTCAGCCAGGGGCCGCCAGTGCCGCCAGTCAGCCAGGGGCCGCCAGTGCCGCCAGTCAGCCAGGGGCCGCCAGTGCCGCCAGTCAGCCAGGGGCCGCCAGTGCCGCCAGTCAGCCAGGGGCCGCCAGTGCCGCCAGTCAGCCAGGGGCCGCCAGTGCCGCCAGTCAGCCAGGGGCCGCCAGTCAGCCAGGGGCCGCCAGTAAGCCAGGGGCCGCCAGTGCCGCCAGTAAGCCAGGGGCCGCCAGTGCCGTCAGTCAGCCAGGGGCCGCCCGAGCAGCTGCCCCTCTGTCCAGAGCAGCTGTCGCCCCTCTGTCCCAAGCTGCTGCCGCCCCTCTGTCCCGAGCAACTGTCCCTCTGTCCCGAGCAGCTGCCCCTCTGTCCCGAGCAGCTGCCGCCCCTCTGTCCCGAGCTGCTATCGCCCCTCTGTCCCGAACTGCTATCGCCCCTCTGTCCCGAGCAGCTATCGCCCCTCTGTCCCGAGCAGCTATCGCCCCTCTGTCCCGAGCTGCTATCGCCCCTCTGTCCCGAGCTGCTGCCGCCCCTCTGTCCCGAGCTGCTGCCGCCCCTCTGTCCCGAGCAGCTGCTCCTCTGTCCCGAGCAGTTGTCCCTCTGTCCCGAGCAGCTGTTTCACCTCTGTCCCGAGCTGCCCCTCTGTCCCAAGCAGCCCCTCTGTCCAGTGGGGTCATTGAGAGGGGTGGCCATGGTGAGAAGGCCACGGAGGCGGACAATAAGGCGGACTAAGACAATGGTGAAGTGGGGTCCGCGTCCCGCGCCAGAGCCGCCACCGCGGACAGACGCCCACCCAGACCCTCCCCTATAGGTCAAGGTTTTGCGGCCGGAGTCCGCACCTTTGGGGGGGGGGTACTGTCACGTTCTGACCTCTATTTCCTTTGTTTTGTATGTAGTTAGTATGGTCAGGGCGTGAGTTGGGTGGGCAGTCTATGTTTGTTTTTCTATGATTTGGGTATTTCTATGTTTCGGCCTAGTATGGTTCTCAATCAGAGGCAGGTGTCATTAGTTGTCTCTGATTGAGAATCATACTTAGGTAGCCTGGGTTTCACTGTGTGTTTGTGGGTGATTGTTCCTGTCACTGTGTTTGTTGTCACAGGATAGGACTGTTTTGCGTTTGCACATTTCTTGTTTTTGTTAGTTTGTTCATGTGTAGGGATTTATTAAAACATGAATAACCACCACGCTGCGCTTTGGTCCGCTTCTCTTCCTCCTACAGACGAACGCCCTTACAATATAACCTTCCTGTATTCTGACTAGATCAGATGCAGTAAAAACTATATAACCTTCCTGTATTCTGACTAGATCAGATGGTGGTAAACTATATAACCTTCCTGTATTCTGACTAGATCAGATGGTGGTAAACTATATAACCTTCCTGTATTCTGACTAGATGGTGTTAAACTACATAACCTTCCTGTATTCTGACTAGATCAGATGGTGGTAAACTATATAACCTTCCTGTATTCTGACTAGATGGTGTTAAACTATATAACCTTCCTGTATTCTGACTAGATCAGATGCTGGTAAACTATATAACCTTCCTGTATTCTGACTAGATCAGATGGTGTTAAACCATGGTAACCTTCCTGTATTCTGACTAGATCAGATGGTAGTATACTATTTAACATTCCTTTATTCTGAATAGATCAGATGGTGTTAAACTATATAACCTTCCTGTATTCTGACTAGATCAGATGGAGTTAAACTATATAACCTTCCTGTATTCTGACTAGATCAGATGCTGGTAAACTATATAACCTTCCTGTATTCTGACTAGATCAGATGGTGTTAAACCATATAACCTTCCTGTATTCTGACTAGATCAGATGGTGGTATAACTATAGAGTTAAACTATATAACCTTCCTGTATTCTGACTAGATGGAGTTAAACTATATAACCTTCCTGTATTCTGACTAGATCAGATGGTGGTAAACTATATAACCTTCCTGTATTCTGACTAGATGGAGTTACACTATATAACCTTCCTGTATTCTGACTAGATGGTGTTAAACTATATAACCTGCCTGTATTCTGACTAGATCAGATGGTTTTAAACTATATAACCTTCCTGTATTCTGACTAGATGGAGTTAAACTACATAACCTTCCTGTATTCTGACTAGATCAGATGGTGTTAAACTACATAACCTTCCTGTATTCTGACTAGATCAGATGGTGTTAAACTATATAACCTTCCTGTATTCTGACTAGATGGTGTTAAACTATATAACCTTCCTGTATTCTGACTAGATCAGGTGGTGTTAAACTATATAACCTTCCTGTATTCTGACTAGATCAGGTGGTTTTAAACCATATAACCTTCCTGTATTCTGACAAGATGGTGTTAAACTATATAACCTTCCTGTATTCTAACTAGATGGAGGTAAACTATATAACCTTCCTGTATTCTGACTAGATGGAGTTAAACTATATAACCTTCCTGTATTATCACTAGAGGGTGTTAAACTATATAACCTTCCTGTATTCTGACTAGATCAGATGGTGGTAAACTATATAACCTTCCTGTATTCTGACTTGATCAGATGGTGGTAAACTATGTAACCTTCCTGTATTTTGACTAGATGGTGGTAAACTACATAACCTTCCTATATTGTGACTAGATCAGATGGTGTTAAACTATATAACCTTCCTGTATTCTGACTAGATGGTTTAAAACTATATAACCTTCCTGTATTCTGACTTGATCAGATGGTGGTAGACTATATGACCTTCCTTTATTCTGACTAGATTGAGTTAAAATATATAACCTTCCTGTATTCTGACTAGATCAGATGGTTTTAAACTATGTAACCTTCCTGTATTCTGACTAGATGGTTTAAAACTATATAATCTTCCTGTATTCTGACTAGATGGTGTTAAACTATATAACCTTCCTGTATTCTGACTAGATGGTGTTAAACTATATAACCTTCCTGTATTCTGACTAGATGGTGTTAAACTATATAACCTTCCTGTATTCTGACTAGATGGTGGTAAAGTATATAACCTTCCTGTATTCTAACTAGATCAGATGGTGTTAAACTATATATAACCTTCCTGTATTCTGACTAGATCAGATGGAGTAAAAACTATATAACCTTCCTGTATTCTGACTAGTTCAGATGGAGTAAAAACTTTATAACCTTCCTGTATTCTCACTAGCTCAGATGGTGTTAAACTATATAACCTTCCTGTATTCTGACTAGACGGTGGTAAACTATATAACCTTCCTGTATTCTGACTAGATCAGATGGTGGTAAACTATATAACCTTCCTGTATTCTGACTAGATCAGATGGTGGTAAACTATATAACCTTCCTGTATTCTGACTAGATGGTGTTAAACTACATAACCTTCCTGTATTCTGACTAGATCAGATGGTGGTAAACTATATAACCTTCCTGTATTCTGACTAGATGGTGTTAAACTACATAACCTTCCTGTATTCTGACTAGATCAGATGGTGGTAAACTATACAACCTTCCTGTATTCTGACTAGATGGAGTTCAACTATATAACCTTCCTGTATTCTGACTAGATCAGATGCTGGTAAACTATATAACCTTCCTGTATTCTGACTAGATCAGATGGTGTTAAACCATGGTAACCTTCCTGTATTCTGACTAGATCAGATGGTAGTATACTATTTAACCTTCCTTTATTCTGACTAGATCAGATGGTGTTAAACTATATAACCTTCCTGTATTCTGACTAGATCAGATGGAGTAAAAACTATATAACAGGTACAACACTTCATAATACACCTGTTGTATTACAACACTCCATAATACACCTGTTGTATCAGCAGGTACAACACTTCATAATACACCTGTTGTATTACAACACTCCATAATACACCTGTTGTATTACAACACTCCGTAATACACCTGTTGTATTACAACACTCCATAATACACCTGTTGTATCAGCAGGTACAACACTTCATAATACACCTGTTGTAATACAACACTCCATAATACAACTGTTGTATCAGCAGGTACAACACTTCATAATACACCTGTTGTATTACAACACTTCATAATACACCTGTTGAATCAGCAGGTACAACACTCCATACTACACCTGTTGTATTACAACACTTCATAATACACCTGTTGTATCAGCAGGTACAACACTCCATAATACGCCTGTTGTATTACAACACTCCACAATACACCTGTTGTATCAGCTGGTACAACACTTCGTAATAAACCTGTTGTATCAGCTGGTACAACACTTCATACTACACCTGTTGTATTACAACACTCCATAATACACCTGTTGTATCAGCAGGTACAACACTCCATAATACACCTGTTGTATCAGCAGGTACAACACTTCATAATACACCTGTTGTATTACAACACTCCATAATACACCTGTTGTATTACAACACTCCGTAATACACCTGTTGTATTACAACACTCCATAATACACCTGTTGTATCAGCAGGTACAACACTTCATAATACACCTGTTGTATTACAACACTCCATAATACACCTGTTGTATCAGCAGGTACAACACTTCATAATACACCTGTTGTATTACAACACTTCATAATACACCTGTTGAATCAGCAGGTACAACACTCCATACTACACCTGTTGTATTACAACACTTCATAATACACCTGTTGTATCAGCAGGTACAACACTCCATAATACGCCTGTTGTATTACAACACTCCACAATACACCTGTTGTATCAGCTGGTACAACACTTCGTAATAAACCTGTTGTATCAGCTGGTACAACACTTCATACTACACCTGTTGTATTACAACACTCCATAATACACCTGTTGTATCAGCAGGTACAACACTCCATAATACACCTGTTGTATCAGCAGGTACAACACTTCATAATACACCTGTTGAATTACAACACTCCATAATACACCTGTTGTATCAGCAGGTACAACACTCCATAATACACCTGTTGTATTACAACACTCCATAATACACCTGTTGTATCAGCAGGTACAACACTTCATAATACACCTGTTGTATTACAACACTCCATAATACACCTGTTGTATCAGCAGGTACAACACTTCATAATACACCTGTTGTATCAGCAGGTACAACACTCCATAATACACCTGTTGTATCAGCAGGTACAACACTTCATAATACACCTGTTGTATTACAACACTTCATATAACACCTGTTGTATTACAACACTTCATAATACACCTGTTGTATTACAACACTTCATAATACACCTGTTGTATCAGCAGGTACAACACTTCATAATACACCTGTTGTATTACAACACTCCATAATACACCTGTTGTATCAGCAGGTACAACACTTCATAATACACCTGTTGTATTACAACACTCCATAATACACCTGTTGTATCAGCAGGTACAACACTCCATAATACACCTGTTGTATTACAACACTTCATATAACACCTGTTGTATTACAACACTTCATAATACACCTGTTGTATCAGCAGGTACAACACTCCATAATACACCTGTTGTATTACAACACTTCATATAACACCTGTTGTATTACAACACTCCATAATACACCTGTTGAATCAGCAGGTACAACACTTCGGAATAAACCTGTTGTATCAGCAGGTACAACACTCCATAATACGCCTGTTGAATTACAACACTCCACAATACACCTGTTGTATCAGCTGGTACAACACTTCGTAATAAACCTGTTGTATCAGCTGGTACAACACTTCATACTACACCTGTTGTATTACAACACTCCATAATACACCTGTTGTATCAGCAGGTACAACACTTCGTAATAAACCTGTTGTATCAGCAGGTACAACACTCCATAATACGCCTGTTGTATTACAACACTCCACAATACACCTGTTGTATCAGCTGGTACAACACTTCGTAATAAACCTGTTGTATCAGCTGGTACAACACTTCATAATACACCTGTTGTATTACAACACTTCATAATACACCTGTTGTATTACAACACTTCATAATACACCTGTTGTATTACAACACTCCATAATACACCTGTTGTATCAGCAGGTACAACACTCCATAATACACCTGTTGTATCAGCAGGTACAACACTTCATAATACACCTGTTGAATTACAACACTCCATAATACACCTGTTGTATCAGCAGGTACAACACTTCATAATACACCTGTTGTATCAGCAGGTACAACACTTCATAATACACCTGTTGTATTACAACACTCCATAATACACCTGTTGTATCAGCAGGTACAACACTTCATAATACACCTGTTGTATTACAACACTCCATAATACACCTGTTGTATCAGCAGGTACAACACTTCATAATACACCTGTTGTATTATAACACTCCATAATACACCTGTTGTATTACAACACTTCATAATACACCTGTTGTATTATAACACTCCATAATACACCTGTTGTATCGGCAGGTACAACACTTCATAATACACCTGTTGTATTACAACACTCCATAATACACCTGTTGTATCAGCAGGTACAACACTTCATAATACACCTGTTGTATCAGCAGGTACAACACTTCATAATACACCTGTTGTATCAGCAGGTACAACACATCATAATACACCTGTTGTATCAGCAGGTACAACACTTCATAATACACCTGTTGTATTACAACACTTCATAATACACCTGTTGTATTACAACACTCCATAATACACCTGTTGTATTACAACACTCCATAATACACCTGTTGTATTACAACACTTCATAATACACCTGTTGTATCAGCAGGTACAACACTTCATAATACACCTGTTGTATTACAACACTCCATAATACACCTGTTGTATCAGCAGGTACAACACTTCATAATACACCTGTTGTATTACAACACTCCATAATACACCTGTTGTATCAGCAGGTACAACACATCATAATACACCTGTTGTATTACAACACTTCATAATACACCTGTTGTATCGGCAGGTACAACACTTCATAATACACCTGTTGTATTACAACACTCCATAATACACCTGTTGTATCAGCAGGTACAACACTTCATAATACACCTGTTGTATTACAACACTCCATAATACACCTGTTGTATCAGCAGGTACAACACTTCATAATACACCTGTTGTATTACAACACTCCATAATACACCTGTTGTATTACAACACTCCGTAATACACCTGTTGTATTACAACACTCCATAATACACCTGTTGTATCAGCAGGTACAACACTTCATAATACACCTGTTGTATTACAACACTCCATAATACACCTGTTGTATCAGCAGGTACAACACTTCATAATACACCTGTTGTATTACAACACTTCATAATACACCTGTTGAATCAGCAGGTACAACACTCCATAATACACCTGTTGTATTACAACACTTCATAATACACCTGTTGTATCAGCAGGTACAACACTCCATAATACGCCTGTTGTATTACAACACTCCACAATACACCTGTTGTATCAGCTGGTACAACACTTCGTAATAAACCTGTTGTATCAGCTGGTACAACACTTCATACTACACCTGTTGTATTACAACACTCCATAATACACCTGTTGTATCAGCAGGTACAACACTCCATAATACACCTGTTGTATCAGCAGGTACAACACTTCATAATACACCTGTTGAATTACAACACTCCATAATACACCTGTTGTATCAGCAGGTACAACACTCCATAATACACCTGTTGTATCAGCAGGTACAACACTTCATAATACACCTGTTGTATTACAACACTTCATAATACACCTGTTGTATTACAACACTTCATAATACACCTGTTGTATCAGCAGGTACAACACTTCATAATACACCTGTTGTATTACAACACTCCATAATACACCTGTTGTATCAGCAGGTACAACACTTCATATAACACCTGTTGTATTACAACACTTCATAATACACCTGTTGTATCAGCAGGTACAACACTCCATAATACACCTGTTGTATTACAACACTTCATATAACACCTGTTGTATTACAACACTCCATAATACACCTGTTGAATCAGCAGGTACAACACTTCGTAATAAACCTGTTGTATCAGCAGGTACAACACTCCATAATACGCCTGTTGTATTACAACACTCCACAATACACCTGTTGTATCAGCTGGTACAACACTTCGTAATAAACCTGTTGTATCAGCTGGTACAACACTTCATACTACACCTGTTGTATTACAACACTCCATAATACACCTGTTGTATCAGCAGGTACAACACTTCGTAATAAACCTGTTGTATCAGCAGGTACAACACTCCATAATACGCCTGTTGTATTACAACACTCCACAATACACCTGTTGTATCAGCTGGTACAACACTTCGTAATAAACCTGTTGTATCAGCTGGTACAACACTTCATAATACACCTGTTGTATTACAACACTTCATAATACACCTGTTGTATTACAACACTTCATAATACACCTGTTGTATTACAACACTCCATAATACACCTGTTGTATCAGCAGGTACAACACTCCATAATACACCTGTTGTATCAGCAGGTACAACACTTCATAATACACCTGTTGAATTACAACACTCCATATCACACCTGTTGTATCAGCAGGTACAACACTTCATAATACACCTGTTGTATCAGCAGGTACAACACTTCATAATACACCTGTTGTATTACAACACTCCATAATACACCTGTTGTATCAGCAGGTACAACACTTCATAATACACCTGTTGTATTACAACACTCCATAATACACCTGTTGTATCAGCAGGTACAACACTTCATAATACACCTGTTGTATTATAACACTCCATAATACACCTGTTGTATTACAACACTTCATAATACACCTGTTGTATTATAACACTCCATAATACACCTGTTGTATCGGCAGGTACAACACTTCATAATACACCTGTTGTATTACAACACTCCATAATACACCTGTTGTATCAGCAGGTACAACACTTCATAATACACCTGTTGTATCAGCAGGTACAACACTTCATAATACACCTGTTGTATCAGCAGGTACAACACATCATAATACACCTGTTGTATCAGCAGGTACAACACTTCATAATACACCTGTTGTATTACAACACTTCATAATACACCTGTTGTATTACAACACTCCATAATACACCTGTTGTATTACAACACTCCATAATACACCTGTTGTATTACAACACTTCATAATACACCTGTTGTATCAGCAGGTACAACACTTCATAATACACCTGTTGTATTACAACACTCCATAATACACCTGTTGTATCAGCAGGTACAACACTTCATAATACACCTGTTGTATTACAACACTCCATAATACACCTGTTGTATCAGCAGGTACAACACATCATAATACACCTGTTGTATTACAACACTTCATAATACACCTGTTGTATCGGCAGGTACAACACTTCATAATACACCTGTTGTATTACAACACTCCATAATACACCTGTTGTATCAGCAGGTACAACACTTCATAATACACCTGTTGTATTACAACACTCCATAATACACCTGTTGTATTACAACACTCCATAATACACCTGTTGTATCAGCAGGTACAACACTTCATAATACACCTGTTGTATTACAACACTCCATAATACACCTGTTGTATCAGCAGGTACAACACTTCATAATACACCTGTTGTATTACAACACTCCATAATATACCTGTTGTATCAGCAGGTACAACACTTCATAATACACCTGTTGTATTACAACACTCCATAATACACCTGTTGTATCAGCAGGTACAACACTTCATAATACACCTGTTGTATTACAACACTCCATAATACGCCTGTTGTATCAGCAGGTACAACACTTCATAATACACCTGTTGTATCAGCAGGTACAAAACTTCATAATACACCTGTTGTATTACAACACTCCATAATACACCTGTTGTATCAGCAGGTACAACACTTCATAATACACCTGTTGTATTACAATACTCCATAATACACCTGTTGTATCAGCTGGTACAACACTTCACATAACACCTGTTGTATCAGCAGGTACAACACTTCATAATACACCTGTTGTATTACAACACTCCATAATACACCTGTTGTATCAGCAGGTACAACACATCATATAACACCTGTTGTATTACAACACTTCATTATACACCTGTTGTATTACAACACTCCATAATACACCTGTTGTATCAGCAGGTACAACACATCATATAACACCTGTTGTATTACAACACTCCATAATACACCTGTTGTATTACAACACTCCATAATACACCTGTTGTATCGGCAGGTACAACACTTCATAATACACCTGTTGTATTACAACACTTCATTATACACCTGTTGTATTACAACACTCCATAATACACCTGTTGTATCAGCAGGTACAACACATCATATAACACCTGTTGTATTACAACACTCCATAATACACCTGTTGTATTACAACACTCCATAATACACCTGTTGTATCAGCAGGTACAACACTTCATAATACACCTGTTGTATTACAACACTTCATTATACACCTGTTGTATTACAACACTCCATAATACACCTGTTGTATCAGCAGGTACAACACATCATATAACACCTGTTGTATTACAACACTCCATAATACACCTGTTGTATTACAACACTCCATAATACACCTGTTGTATCAGCAGGTACAACACTTCATAATACACCTGTTGTATTACAACACTCCATAATACACCTGTTGTATTATAACACTCCATAATACACCTGTTGTATTACAACACTCCATAATACACCTGTTGTATCAGCAGGTACAACACATCATATAACACCTGTTGTATTACAACACTCCATAATACACCTGTTGTATTACAACACTCCATAATACACCTGTTGTATCAGCAGGTACAACACTTCATAATACACCTGTTGTATTACAACACTTCACATAACACCTGTTGTATCAGCAGGTACAACACTTCATAATACACCTGTTGTATTACAACACTCCATAATACACCTGTTGTATCAGCAGGTACAACACTTCATAATACACCTGTTGTATTACAACACTCCATAATACACCTGTTGTATCAGCAGGTACAACACTTCATAATACACCTGTTGTATCAGCAGGTACAACACTTCATAATACACCTGTTGTATCAGCAGGTACAACACTTCATTATACACCTGTTGTATCAGCAGGTACAACACTCCATAATACACCTGTTGTATCAGCAGGTACAACACTTCATAATACACCTGTTGTATTACAACACTCCATAATACACCTGTTGTATCAGCAGGTACAACACTTCATAATACACCTGTTGTATCAGCAGGTACAACACTTCATAATACACCTGTTGTATCAGCAGGTACAACACTTCATATCACACCTGTTGTATTACAACACTTCATATAACACCTGTTGTATTACAACACTTCATATAACACCTGTTGTATTACAACACTCCATAATACACCTGTTGTATCAGCAGGTACAACACTTCATAATACACCTGTTGTATTACAACACTCCATAATACACCTGTTGTATCAGCAGGTACAACACTTCATAATACACCTGTTGTATTACAACACACCATAATACACCTGTTGTATCAGCAGGTACCACACTTCATAATACACCTGTTGTATTACAACACTTCATAATACACCTGTTGTATCAGCAGGTACAACACTCCATAATACACCTGTTGTATTACAACACTTCATAATACACCTGTTGTATTACAACACTCCATAATACACCTGTTGTATCAGCAGGTACAACACTTCATATAACACCTGTTGTATCAGCAGGTACAACACTTCATAATACACCTGTTGTATTACAACACTCCATAACACACCTGTTGTATCAGCAGGTACAACACTTCATAATACACCTGTTGTATTACAACACTCCATAATACACCTGTTGTATCAGCAGGTACAACACTTCATAATACACCTGTTGTATCAGCAGGTACAACACTTCATAATACACCTGTTGTATCAGCAGGTACAACACTTCATAATACACCTGTTGTATCAGCAGGTACAACACTTCATAATACACCTGTTGTATCAGCTGGTACAACACTTCATAATACACCTGTTGTATTACAACACTCCATAATACACCTGTTGTATTACAACACTCCATAATACACCTGTTGTATTACAACACTCCATGATACACCTGTTGTATCAGCAGGTACAAGACTTCATATAACACCTGTTGTATTACAACACTCTATAATACACCTGTTGTATCAGCAGGTACAACACTTCATAATACACCTGTTGTATTACAACACTTCATTATACACCTGTTGTATCAGCAGGTACAACACTTCATTATACACCTGTTGTATCAGCAGGTACAACACTTCATAATACACCTGTTGTATCAGCAGGTACAACACTTCATAATACACCTGTTGTATTACAACACTCCATAATACACCTGTTGTATTACAACACTTCATAATACACCTGTTGTATTACAACACTCCATAATACACCTGTTGTATCAGCAGGTACAAGACTTCATATAACACCTGTTGTATTACAACACTCTATAATACACCTGTTGTATCAGCAGGTACAACACTCCATAATACACCTGTTGTATTACAACACTCCATAATACACCTGTTGTATCAGCAGGTACAACACTTCATAATACACCTGTTGTATCAGCAGGTACAACACTCCATAATACACCTGTTGTATTACAACACTCCATAATACACCTGTTGTATCAGCAGGTACAACACTTCATAATACACCTGTTGTATTACAACACTCCATAATACACCTGTTGTATTACAACACTTCATAATACACCTGTTGTATTACAACACTCCATAATACACCTGTTGTATCAGCAGGTACAACACTTCATAATACACCTGTTGTATTACAACACTTCATAATACACCTGTTGTATCGGCAGGTACAACACTTCATAATACACCTGTTGTGTTACAACACTCCATAATACACCTGTTGTATTACAACACTTCATATAACACCTGTTGTATTACAACACTTCATATAACACCTGTTGTATTACAACACTCCATAATACACATGTTGAATCAGCAGGTACAACACTTCATAATACACCTGTTGTATTACAACACTCCATAATACACCTGTTGTATCAGCAGGTACAACACTTCATAATACACCTGTTGTATCAGCAGGTACAACACTTCATAATACACCTGTTGTATCAGCAGGTACAACACTTCATAATACACCTGTTGTATCAGCAGGTACAACACTTCATAATACACCTGTTGTATCAGCAGGTACAACACTCCATAATACACCTGTTGTATCGGCAGGTACAACACTTCATAATACACCTGTTGTATTACAACACTCCATAATACACCTGTTGTATCAGCAGGTACAACACTTCATATAACACCTGTTGTATTACAACAGATCATATAACACCTGTTGTATTACAACACTTCATAATACACCTGTTGTATCAGCAGGTACAACACTTCATAATACACCTGTTGTATTACAACACTCCATAATACACCTGTTGTATCAGCAGGTACAACACTTCATATAACACCTGTTGTATTACAATACTTCATATAACACCTGTTGTATTACAACACTTCATAATACACCTGTTGTATCGGCAGGTACAACACTTCATAATACACCTGTTGTATCGGCAGGTACAACACTTCATAATACACCTGTTGTATCGGCAGGTACAACACTTCATAATACACCTGTTGTATTACAACACTCCATAATACACCTGTTGTATCAGCAGGTATAACACTTCATAATACACCTGTTGTATTACAACACTCCATAATACACCTGTTGTATCAGCAGGTACAACACTTCATATAACACCTGTTGTATTACAACACTCCATAATACACCTGTTGTATCAGCAGGTACAACACTCCATAATACACCTGTTGTATCAGTAGGTACAACACTCCATAATACACCTGTTGTATTACAACACTCCATAATACACCTGTTGTATCAGCAGGTACAACACTTCATATAACACCTGTTGTATTACAACACTCCATAATACACCTGTTGTATCAGCAGGTACAACACTTCATAATACACCTGTTGTATCAGCAGGTACAACACTTCATAATACACCTGTTGTATTACAACACTCCATAATACACCTGTTGTATCAGCATTTACAACACTTCATAATACACCTGTTGTATCAGCAGGTACAACACTTCATAATACACCTGTTGTATTACAACACTTCATAATACACCTGTTGTATCGGCAGGTACAACACTTCATATAACACCTGTTGTATTACAACACTTCATAATACACCTGTTGTATCGGCAGGTACAACACTTCATAATACACCTGTTGTATTACAACACTCCATAATACACCTGTTGTATCAGCAGGTACAATACTTCATATAACACCTGTTGTATTACAACACTCCATAATACACCTGTTGTATCAGCAGGTACAACACTTCATAATACACCTGTTGTATTACAACACTCCATAATACACCTGTTGTATCAGCAGGTACAACACTTCATAATACACCTGTTGTATCAGCAGGTACAACACTTCATAATACACCTGTTGTATCAGCAGGTACAACACTTCATTATACACCTGTTGTATCAGCAGGTACAACACTCCATAATACACCTGTTGTATCAGCAGGTACAACACTTCATAATACACCTGTTGTATTACAACACTCCATAATACACCTGTTGTATCAGCAGGTACAACACTTCATAATACACCTGTTGTATCAGCAGGTACAACACTTCATAATACACCTGTTGTATCAGCAGGTACAACACTTCATAATACACCTGTTGTATCAGCAGGTACAACACTTCATAATACACCTGTTGTATCAGCAGGTACAACACTTCATAATACACCTGTTGTATCAGCAGGTACAACACTTCATAATACACCTGTTGTATTACAACACTCCATAATACACCTGTTGTATCGGCAGGTACAACACTTCATAATACACCTGTTGTATTACAACACTCCATAATACACCTGTTGTATCAGCAGGTACAATACTTCATATAACACCTGTTGTATTACAACACTCCATAATACACCTGTTGTATCAGCAGGTACAACACTTCATAATACACCTGTTGTATTACAACACTCCATAATACACCTGTTGTATCAGCAGGTACAACACTTCATAATACACCTGTTGTATCAGCAGGTACAACACTTCATAATACACCTGTTGTATCAGCAGGTACAACACTTCATTATACACCTGTTGTATCAGCAGGTACAACACTCCATAATACACCTGTTGTATCAGCAGGTACAACACTTCATAATACACCTGTTGTATTACAACACTCCATAATACACCTGTTGTATCAGCAGGTACAACACTTCATAATACACCTGTTGTATCAGCAGGTACAACACTTCATAATACACCTGTTGTATCAGCAGGTACAACACTTCATAATACACCTGTTGTATCAGCAGGTACAACACTTCATAATACACCTGTTGTATCAGCAGGTACAACACTTCATAATACACCTGTTGTATCAGCAGGTACAACACTTCATAATACACCTGTTGTATCAGCAGGTACAACACTTCATAATACACCTGTTGTATCAGCAGGTACAACACTTCATAATACACCTGTTGTATCAGCAGGTACAACACTTCATATCACACCTGTTGTATTACAACACTTCATATAACACCTGTTGTATTACAACACTTCATATAACACCTGTTGTATTACAACACTCCATAATACACCTGTTGTATCAGCAGGTACAACACTCCATAATACACCTGTTGTATTACAACACTCCATAATACACCTGTTGTATCAGCAGGTACAACACTTCATAATACACCTGTTGTATTACAACACTCCATAATACACCTGTTGTATCAGCAGGTACCACACTTCATAATACACCTGTTGTATTACAACACTTCATAATACACCTGTTGTATCAGCAGGTACAACACTCCATAATACACCTGTTGTATTACAACACTTCATAATACACCTGTTGTATTACAACACTCCATAATACACCTGTTGTATCAGCAGGTACAACACTTCATATAACACCTGTTGTATCAGCAGGTACAACACTTCATAATACACCTGTTGTATTACAACACTCCATAATACACCTGTTGTATCAGCAGGTACAACACTTCATAATACACCTGTTGTATTACAACACTCCATAATACACCTGTTGTATCAGCAGGTACAACACTTCATAATACACCTGTTGTATCAGCAGGTACAACACTTCATAATACACCTGTTGTATCAGCAGGTACAACACTTCATAATACACCTGTTGTATCAGCTGGTACAACACTTCATAATACACCTGTTGTATTACAACACTCCATAATACACCTGTTGTATTACAACACTCCATAATACACCTGTTGTATTACAACACTCCATAATACACCTGTTGTATCAGCAGGTACAAGACTTCATATAACACCTGTTGTATTACAACACTCTATAATACACCTGTTGTATCAGCAGGTACAACACTTCATAATACACCTGTTGTATTACAACACTTCATTATACACCTGTTGTATCAGCAGGTACAACACTTCATTATACACCTGTTGTATCAGCAGGTACAACACTTCATAATACACCTGTTGTATCAGCAGGTACAACACTTCATAATACACCTGTTGTATTACAACACTCCATAATACACCTGTTGTATCAGCAGGTACAACACTCCATAATACACCTGTTGTATTACAACACTTCATAATACACCTGTTGTATTACAACACTCCATAATACACCTGTTGTATCAGCAGGTACAACACTTCATAATACACCTGTTGTATCAGCAGGTACAAGACTTCATATAACACCTGTTGTATTACAACACTCTATAATACACCTGTTGTATCAGCAGGTACAACACTCCATAATACACCTGTTGTATTACAACACTCCATAATACACCTGTTGTATCAGCAAGTACAACACTTCATAATACACCTGTTGTATCAGCAGGTACAACACTCCATAATACACCTGTTGTATTACAACACTCCATAATACACCTGTTGTATCAGCAGGTACAACACTTCATAATACACCTGTTGTATTACAACACTCCATAATACACCTGTTGTAGTACAACACTTCATAATACACCTGTTGTATTACAACACTCCATAATACACCTGTTGTATCAGCAGGTACAACACTTCATAATACACCTGTTATATTACAACACTTCATAATACACCTGTTGTATCGGCAGGTACAACACTTCATAATACACCTGTTGTATTACAACACTCCATAATACACCTGTTGTATTACAACACTTCATATAACACCTGTTGTATTACAACACTTCATATAACACCTGTTGTATTACAACACTTCATAATACACCTGTTGTATCGGCAGGTACAACACTTCATATAACACCTGTTGTATTACAACACTTCATAATACACCTGTTGTATCGGCAGGTACAACACTTCATAATACACCTGTTGTATTACAACACTCCATAATACACCTGTTGTATCAGCAGGTACAATACTTCATATAACACCTGTTGTATTACAACACTCCATAATACACCTGTTGTATCAGCAGGTACAACACTTCATAATACACCTGTTGTATTACAACACTCCATAATACACCTGTTGTATCAGCAGGTACAACACTTCATAATACACCTGTTGTATCAGCAGGTACAACACTTCATAATACACCTGTTGTATCAGCAGGTACAACACTTCATTATACACCTGTTGTATCAGCAGGTACAACACTCCATAATACACCTGTTGTATCAGCAGGTACAACACTTCATAATACACCTGTTGTATTACAACACTCCATAATACACCTGTTGTATCAGCAGGTACAACACTTCATAATACACCTGTTGTATCAGCAGGTACAACACTTCATAATACACCTGTTGTATCAGCAGGTACAACACTTCATAATACACCTGTTGTATCAGCAGGTACAACACTTCATAATACACCTGTTGTATCAGCAGGTACAACACTTCATAATACACCTGTTGTATCAGCAGGTACAACACTTCATAATACACCTGTTGTATTACACCTGTTGTATCAGCAGGTACAACACTTCATAATACACCTGTTGTATCAGCAGGTACAACACTTCATAATACACCTGTTGTATTACAACACTCCATAATACACCTGTTGTATCGGCAGGTACAACACTTCATAATACACCTGTTGTATTACAACACTCCATAATACACCTGTTGTATCAGCAGGTACAACACTTCATAATAACACCTGTTGTATTACAACACTCCATAATACACCTGTTGTATCAGCAGGTACAACACTTCATAATACACCTGTTGTATTACAACACTCCATAATACACCTGTTGTATCAGCAGGTACAACACTTCATAATACACCTGTTGTATCAGCAGGTACAACACTTCATAATACACCTGTTGTATCAGCAGGTACAACACTTCATAATACACCTGTTGTATCAGCAGGTACAACACTCCATAATACACCTGTTGTATCAGCAGGTACAACACTTCATAATACACCTGTTGTATTACAACACTCCATAATACACCTGTTGTATCAGCAGGTACAACACTTCATAATACACCTGTTGTATCAGCAGGTACAACACTTCATAATACACCTGTTGTATCAGCAGGTACAACACTTCATAATACACCTGTTGTATCAGCAGGTACAACACTTCATAATACACCTGTTGTATCAGCAGGTACAACACTTCATAATACACCTGTTGTATCAGCAGGTACAACACTTCATAATACACCTGTTGTATCAGCAGGTACAACACTTCATAATACACCTGTTGTATCAGCAGGTACAACACTTCATAATACACCTGTTGTATCAGCAGGTACAACACTTCATATCACACCTGTTGTATTACAACACTTCATATAACACCTGTTGTATTACAACACTTCATATAACACCTGTTGTATTACAACACTCCATAATACACCTGTTGTATCAGCAGGTACAACACTCCATAATACACCTGTTGTATTACAACACTCCATAATACACCTGTTGTATCAGCAGGTACAACACTTCATAATACACCTGTTGTATTACAACACTCCATAATACACCTGTTGTATCAGCAGGTACCACACTTCATAATACACCTGTTGTATTACAACACTTCATAATACACCTGTTGTATCAGCAGGTACAACACTCCATAATACACCTGTTGTATTACAACACTTCATAATACACCTGTTGTATTACAACACTCCATAATACACCTGTTGTATCAGCAGGTACAACACTTCATATAACACCTGTTGTATCAGCAGGTACAACACTTCATAATACACCTGTTGTATTACAACACTCCATAATACACCTGTTGTATCAGCAGGTACAACACTTCATAATACACCTGTTGTATTACAACACTCCATAATACACCTGTTGTATCAGCAGGTACAACACTTCATAATACACCTGTTGTATCAGCAGGTACAACACTTCATAATACACCTGTTGTATCAGCAGGTACAACACTTCATAATACACCTGTTGTATCAGCTGGTACAACACTTCATAATACACCTGTTGTATTACAACACTCCATAATACACCTGTTGTATTACAACACTCCATAATACACCTGTTGTATTACAACACTCCATAATACACCTGTTGTATCAGCAGGTACAAGACTTCATATAACACCTGTTGTATTACAACACTCTATAATACACCTGTTGTATCAGCAGGTACAACACTTCATAATACACCTGTTGTATTACAACACTTCATTATACACCTGTTGTATCAGCAGGTACAACACTTCATTATACACCTGTTGTATCAGCAGGTACAACACTTCATAATACACCTGTTGTATCAGCAGGTACAACACTTCATAATACACCTGTTGTATTACAACACTCCATAATACACCTGTTGTATCAGCAGGTACAACACTCCATAATACACCTGTTGTATTACAACACTTCATAATACACCTGTTGTATTACAACACTCCATAATACACCTGTTGTATCAGCAGGTACAACACTTCATAATACACCTGTTGTATCAGCAGGTACAAGACTTCATATAACACCTGTTGTATTACAACACTCTATAATACACCTGTTGTATCAGCAGGTACAACACTCCATAATACACCTGTTGTATTACAACACTCCATAATACACCTGTTGTATCAGCAAGTACAACACTTCATAATACACCTGTTGTATCAGCAGGTACAACACTCCATAATACACCTGTTGTATTACAACACTCCATAATACACCTGTTGTATCAGCAGGTACAACACTTCATAATACACCTGTTGTATTACAACACTCCATAATACACCTGTTGTAGTACAACACTTCATAATACACCTGTTGTATTACAACACTCCATAATACACCTGTTGTATCAGCAGGTACAACACTTCATAATACACCTGTTGTATTACAACACTTCATAATACACCTGTTGTATCGGCAGGTACAACACTTCATAATACACCTGTTGTATTACAACACTCCATAATACACCTGTTGTATTACAACACTTCATATAACACCTGTTGTATTACAACACTTCATATAACACCTGTTGTATTACAACACTCCATAATACACATGTTGAATCAGCAGGTACAACACTTCATAATACACCTGTTGTATTACAACACTCCATAATACACCTGTTGTATCAGCAGGTACAATACTTCATATAACACCTGTTGTATTACAACACTCCATAATACACCTGTTGTATCAGCAGGTACAACACTTCATAATACACCTGTTGTATTACAACACTCCATAATACACCTGTTGTATCAGCAGGTACAACACTTCATAATACACCTGTTGTATCAGCAGGTACAACACTTCATAATACACCTGTTGTATCAGCAGGTACAACACTTCATTATACACCTGTTGTATCAGCAGGTACAACACTCCATAATACACCTGTTGTATCAGCAGGTACAACACTTCATAATACACCTGTTGTATTACAACACTCCATAATACACCTGTTGTATCAGCAGGTACAACACTTCATAATACACCTGTTGTATCAGCAGGTACAACACTTCATAATACACCTGTTGTATCAGCAGGTACAACACTTCATAATACACCTGTTGTATCAGCAGGTACAACACTTCATAATACACCTGTTGTATCAGCAGGTACAACACTTCATAATACACCTGTTGTATCAGCAGGTACAACACTTCATAATACACCTGTTGTATCAGCAGGTACAACACTTCATAATACACCTGTTGTATCAGCAGGTACAACACTTCATAATACACCTGTTGTATCAGCAGGTACAACACTTCATATCACACCTGTTGTATTACAACACTTCATATAACACCTGTTGTATTACAACACTTCATATAACACCTGTTGTATTACAACACTCCATAATACACCTGTTGTATCAGCAGGTACAACACTCCATAATACACCTGTTGTATTACAACACTCCATAATACACCTGTTGTATCAGCAGGTACAACACTTCATAATACACCTGTTGTATTACAACACTCCATAATACACCTGTTGTATCAGCAGGTACCACACTTCATAATACACCTGTTGTATTACAACACTTCATAATACACCTGTTGTATCAGCAGGTACAACACTCCATAATACACCTGTTGTATTACAACACTTCATAATACACCTGTTGTATTACAACACTCCATAATACACCTGTTGTATCAGCAGGTACAACACTTCATATAACACCTGTTGTATCAGCAGGTACAACACTTCATAATACACCTGTTGTATTACAACACTCCATAATACACCTGTTGTATCAGCAGGTACAACACTTCATAATACACCTGTTGTATTACAACACTCCATAATACACCTGTTGTATCAGCAGGTACAACACTTCATAATACACCTGTTGTATCAGCAGGTACAACACTTCATAATACACCTGTTGTATCAGCAGGTACAACACTTCATAATACACCTGTTGTATCAGCTGGTACAACACTTCATAATACACCTGTTGTATTACAACACTCCATAATACACCTGTTGTATTACAACACTCCATAATACACCTGTTGTATTACAACACTCCATAATACACCTGTTGTATCAGCAGGTACAAGACTTCATATAACACCTGTTGTATTACAACACTCTATAATACACCTGTTGTATCAGCAGGTACAACACTTCATAATACACCTGTTGTATTACAACACTTCATTATACACCTGTTGTATCAGCAGGTACAACACTTCATTATACACCTGTTGTATCAGCAGGTACAACACTTCATAATACACCTGTTGTATCAGCAGGTACAACACTTCATAATACACCTGTTGTATTACAACACTCCATAATACACCTGTTGTATCAGCAGGTACAACACTCCATAATACACCTGTTGTATTACAACACTTCATAATACACCTGTTGTATTACAACACTCCATAATACACCTGTTGTATCAGCAGGTACAACACTTCATAATACACCTGTTGTATCAGCAGGTACAAGACTTCATATAACACCTGTTGTATTACAACACTCTATAATACACCTGTTGTATCAGCAGGTACAACACTCCATAATACACCTGTTGTATTACAACACTCCATAATACACCTGTTGTATCAGCAAGTACAACACTTCATAATACACCTGTTGTATCAGCAGGTACAACACTCCATAATACACCTGTTGTATTACAACACTCCATAATACACCTGTTGTATCAGCAGGTACAACACTTCATAATACACCTGTTGTATTACAACACTCCATAATACACCTGTTGTAGTACAACACTTCATAATACACCTGTTGTATTACAACACTCCATAATACACCTGTTGTATCAGCAGGTACAACACTTCATAATACACCTGTTGTATTACAACACTTCATAATACACCTGTTGTATCGGCAGGTACAACACTTCATAATACACCTGTTGTATTACAACACTCCATAATACACCTGTTGTATTACAACACTTCATATAACACCTGTTGTATTACAACACTTCATATAACACCTGTTGTATTACAACACTCCATAATACACATGTTGAATCAGCAGGTACAACACTTCATAATACACCTGTTGTATTACAACACTCCATAATACACCTGTTGTATCAGCAGGTACAACACTTCATAATACACCTGTTTTATTACAACACTCCATAATACACCTGTTGTATTACAACACTTCGTAATACACCTGTTGTATTACAACACTTCATAATACACCTGTTGTATTACAACACTCCATAATACACCTGTTGTATCAGCAGGTACAACACTTCATATAACACCTGTTGTATTACAACACATCATATAACACCTGTTGTATTACAACACTTCATAATACACCTGTTGTATTACAACACTCCATAATACACCTGTTGTATCAGCAGGTACAACACTTCATAATACACCTGTTGTATCAGCTGGTACAACACTTCATAATACACCTGTTGTATTACAACACTTCATAATACACCTGTTGTATTACAACACTCCGTAATACACCTGTTGTATCAGCAGGTACAACACTTCATAATACACCTGTTGTATTACAACACTTCATAATACACCTGTTGTATTACAACACTCCATAATACACCTGTTGTATCAGCAGGTACAACACTTCATAATACACCTGTTGTATCAGCAGGTACAACACTTCATAATACACCTGTTGTATTACAACACTCCATAATACACCTGTTGTATCAGCAGGTACAACACTTCATATAACACCTGTTGTATTACAATACTTCATATAACACCTGTTGTATTACAACACTTCATAATACACCTGTTGTATTACAACACTCCATAATACACCTGTTGTATCAGCAGGTACAACACTCCATAATACACCTGTTGTATTACAACACTTCATAATACACCTGTTGTATCGGCAGGTACAACACTTCATAATACACCTGTTGTATTACAACACTCCATAATACACCTGTTGTATCAGCAGGTACAACACTTCATAATACACCTGTTGTATTACAACACTCCATAATACACCTGTTGTATCAGCAGGTACAACACTTCATATAACACCTGTTGTATTACAACACTCCATAATACACCTGTTGTATCAGCAGGTACAACACTCCATAATACACCTGTTGTATCAGCAGGTACAACACTCCATAATACACCTGTTGTATTACAACACTCCATAATACACCTGTTGTATCAGCAGGTACAACACTTCATATAACACCTGTTGTATTACAACACTCCATAATACACCTGTTGTATCAGCAGGTACAACACTTCATAATACACCTGTTGTATTACAACACTCCATAATACACCTGTTGTATCAGCAGGTACAACACTTCATAATACACCTGTTGTATTACAACACTCCATAATACACCTGTTGTATTACAACACTTCATATAACACCTGTTGTATCAGCAGGTACAACACTTCATAATACAGCTGTTGTATTACAACACTTCATATAACACCTGTTGTATCAGCAGGTACAACACTTCATAATACACCTGTTGTATTACAACACTTCATATAACACCTGTTGTATCAGCAGGTACAACACTTCATAATACACCTGTTGTATTACAACACTCCATAATACACCTGTTGTATCAGCAGTTACAACACTTCATAATACACCTGTTGTATTACAACACTCCATAATACACCTGTTGTATCAGCAGGTACAACACATCATATAACACCTGTTGTATTACAACACTTCATAATACACCTGTTGTATCAGCAGGTACAACACTTCATAATACACCTGTTGTATCAGCAGGTACAACACTCCATAATACACCTGTTGTATCAGCAGGTACAACACATCATATAACACCTGTTGTATTACAACACTCCATAATACACCTGTTGTATTACAACACTCCATAATACACCTGTTGTATCAGCAGGTACAACACTTCATAATACACCTGTTGTATTACAACACTTCATATAACACCTGTTGTATTACAACACTTCATAATACACCTGTTGTATTACAACACTTCATAATACACCTGTTGTATTACAACACTTCATAATACACCTGTTGTATTACAACACTTCATATAACACCTGTTGTATTACAACACTTCATAATACACCTGTTGTATTACAACACTCCATAATACACCTGTTGTATTATAACACTCCATAATACACCTGTTGTATTACAACACTTCATAATACACCTGTTGTATCAGCAGGTACAACACTTCATAATACACCTGTTGTATCAGCAGGTACAACACTCCATAATACACCTGTTGTATTACAACACTCCATAATACACCTGTTGTATTACAACACTTCATAATATACCTGTTGTATCAGCAGGTACAACACTTCATAATACACCTGTTGTATCAGAAGGTACAACACTTCATAATACACCTGTTGTATCAGCAGGTACAACACTTCATAATACACCTGTTGTATCAGCAGGTACAACACTCCATAATACACCTGTTGTATTACAACACTCCATAATACACCTGTTGTATTACAACACTTCATAATACACCTGTTGTATCAGCAGGTACAACACTTCATAATACACCTGTTGTATCAGCAGGTACAACACTTCATAATACACCTGTTGTATTACAACACTCCATAATACACCTGTTGTATCAGCAGGTACAACACTTCATAATACACCTGTTGTATCAGCAGGTACAACACTCCATAATACACCTGTTGTATTACAACACTCCATAATACACCTGTTGTATTACAACACTTCATAATATACCTGTTGTATCAGCAGGTACAAGACTTCATAATACACCTGTTGTATTACAACACTTCATATAACACCTGTTGTATTACAACACTTCATATAACACCTGTTGTATTACAACACTCCATAATACACCTGTTGTATCAGCAGGTACAACACTTCATAATACACCTGTTGTATTACAACACTCCATAATACACCTGTTGTATCAGCAGGTACAACACTTCATATAACACCTGTTGTATTACAACACTCTATAATACACCTGTTGTATTACAACACTTCATAATATACCTGTTGTATCAGCAGGTACAAGACTTCATAATACACCTGTTGTATTACAACACTCCATAATACACCTGTTGTATTACAACACTCCATAATACACCTGTTGTATTACAACACTCCATAATACACCTGTTGTATCAGCAGGTACAACACTTCATAATACACCTGTTGTATCAGCAGGTACAACACTTCATATAACACCTGTTGTATCAGCAGGTACAAAACTTCATAATACACCTGTTGTATTACAACACTCCATAATACACCTGTTGTATCAGCAGGTACAACACTTCATAATACACCTGTTGTATTACAACACTCCAAAATACACCTGTTGTATTACAACACTCCATAATACACCTGTTGTATCAGTAGGTACAACACTTCATATAACACCTGTTGTATCAGCAGGTACAACACTTCATAATACACCTGTTGTATTACAACACTCCATAATACACCTGTTGTATCAGCAGGTACAACACTTCATAATACACCTGTTGTATTACAACACTCCATAATACACCTGTTGTATCAGCAGGTACAACACTTCATATAACACCTGTTGTATCAGCAGGTACAACACTTCATAATACACCTGTTGTATTACAACACTTCATAATACACCTGTTGTATCAGCAGGTACAACACTTCATTATACACCTGTTGTATTACAACACTCCATAATACACCTGTTGTATCAGCAGGTACAACACTTCATATAACACCTGTTGTATCAGCAGGTACAACACTTCATATAACACCTGTTGTATTACAACACTCCATAATACACCTGTTGTATCAGCAGGTACAACACTTCATAATACACCTGTTGTATTACAACACTCCATAATACACCTGTTGTATCAGCAGGTACAACACTTCATTATACACCTGTTGTATTACAACACTCCATAATACACCTGTTGTATCAGCAGGTACAACACTTCATATAACACCTGTTGTATCAGCAGGTACAACACTTCATATAACACCTGTTGTATTACAACACTCCATAATACACCTGTTGTATCAGCAGGTACAACACTTCATAATACACCTGTTGTATTACAACACTCCATAATACACCTGTTGTATCAGCAGGTACAACACTTCATAATACACCTGTTGTATTACAACACTTCATATAACACCTGTTGTATTACAACACTCCGTAATACACCTGTTGTATCAGCAGGTACAACACTCCATAATACACCTGTTGTATTACAACACTCCATAATACACCTGTTGTATTACAACACTTCATAATACACCTGTTGTATCAGCAGGTACAACACTTCATAATACACCTGTTGTATCAGCAGGTACAACACTTCATAATACACCTGTTGTATTACAACACTCCATAATACACCTGTTGTATCAGCAGGTACAACACTTCATAATACACCTGTTGTATCAGCAGGTACAACACTCCATAATACACCTGTTGTATTACAACACTCCATAATACACCTGTTGTATTACAACACTTCATAATATACCTGTTGTATCAGCAGGTACAAGACTTCATAATACACCTGTTGTATTACAACACTTCATATAACACCTGTTGTATTACAACACTTCATATAACACCTGTTGTATTACAACACTCCATAATACACCTGTTGTATCAGCAGGTACAACACTTCATAATACACCTGTTGTATTACAACACTCCATAATACACCTGTTGTATCAGCAGGTACAACACTTCATATAACACCTGTTGTATTACAACACTCTATAATACACCTGTTGTATTACAACACTTCATAATATACCTGTTGTATCAGCAGGTACAAGACTTCATAATACACCTGTTGTATTACAACACTCCATAATACACCTGTTGTATTACAACACTCCATAATACACCTGTTGTATTACAACACTCCATAATACACCTGTTGTATCAGCAGGTACAACACTTCATAATACACCTGTTGTATCAGCAGGTACAACACTTCATATAACACCTGTTGTATCAGCAGGTACAAAACTTCATAATACACCTGTTGTATTACAACACTCCATAATACACCTGTTGTATCAGCAGGTACAACACTTCATATAACACCTGTTGTATCAGCAGGTACAAAACTTCATAATACACCTGTTGTATTACAACACTCCATAATACACCTGTTGTATTACAACACTCCATAATACACCTGTTGTATCAGTAGGTACAACACTTCATATAACACCTGTTGTATCAGCAGGTACAACACTTCATAATACACCTGTTGTATTACAACACTCCATAATACACCTGTTGTATCAGCAGGTACAACACTTCATAATACACCTGTTGTATTACAACACTCCATAATACACCTGTTGTATCAGCAGGTACAACACTTCATATAACACCTGTTGTATCAGCAGGTACAACACTTCATAATACACCTGTTGTATTACAACACTTCATAATACACCTGTTGTATCAGCAGGTACAACACTTCATTATACACCTGTTGTATTACAACACTCCATAATACACCTGTTGTATTACAACACTTCATAATACACCTGTTGTATCAGCAGGTACAACACTTCATATAACACCTGTTGTATCAGCAGGTACAACACTTCATATAACACCTGTTGTATTACAACACTCCATAATACACCTGTTGTATCAGCAGGTACAACACTTCATAATACACCTGTTGTATTACAACACTCCATAATACACCTGTTGTATCAGCAGGTACAACACTTCATTATACACCTGTTGTATTACAACACTCCATAATACACCTGTTGTATCAGCAGGTACAACACTTCATATAACACCTGTTGTATCAGCAGGTACAACACTTCATATAACACCTGTTGTATTACAACACTCCATAATACACCTGTTGTATCAGCAGGTACAACACTTCATAATACACCTGTTGTATTACAACACTCCATAATACACCTGTTGTATCAGCAGGTACAACACTTCATAATACACCTGTTGTATTACAACACTTCATATAACACCTGTTGTATTACAACACTCCGTAATACACCTGTTGTATCAGCAGGTACAACACTTCATAATACACCTGTTGTATCAGCTATTCGTTTCCGTTGGTTATTAGGGGTTAGAACAGAGAAGCTGGTGAAAGCCTGAGAAGTACTCATTTTTTAAAATGTTTTATTTTATTTATTTCACCTTTATTTAACCAGGTAGGCTAGTTGAGAACAAGTTCTCATTTACAACTGAGACCTGGCCAAGATAAAGCAAAGCAGTTTGACAAAAACAACAGAGTTACATATGGATTAAACAAAACATACAGTCAAAAAAAAAGTCTATATAACAAAAGTGAGTGCAAATGAGGTAAGTTAAGTTAAGGAAATAAATAGGCCACGGTGGCGAAGTAATTACAATATAGCACAGAGTTACACATGGAGTAAAACAAACATACAGTCAATAATGCAGTATAAACAAGTCTATATACGATTTGAGCAAATGAGGTAAGATAAGGGAGTTAAGGCAATAAATAGGCAACGGTAGCGAAGTAATTACAATATAGCAATTAAACACTGGAATGGTAGATCAGGTGTATTATTTTTTATTTTTTTACCAGTCAGTTAAGAACAGATTCTTCGGTTTCTAGTCCAACGCTCTAACCACTAGGCTACGCTGCTGCCCTGCAAATAGAGATACTGGGATTCAAAGGAGCAAAAATAATAATAATATGGGGATAAGGTAGTTGGATGGGCTGTTTACAGATGGGCTGTTTACAGGTGCAGTGATCTGTGAGCTGCTCTGACAGCTGGTGCTTAAAGCTAATGATGGAGATATGAGTCTCCAGCTTCAGTGATTTTTGCAGTTCGTTCCAGTCATTGGCAGCAGAGAACTGGAAGGAAAGGTGGCCAAAGGAGGAATTGGCTTTGGGGGTGACAAGAGATAAACCTTCTGGAGCGCGTGCTACGAGTTGGTGCTGCTATGGTAACCAGTGAGCTGAGATAAGGCGGGGCTTTACCTAGCAAAGACTTGTAGATGACCTGGAGCCAGTGGGTTTGACGATGAGTATGAAGCGAGGGCCAGCCAACGAGAGCGTACAGGTCACAGTGGTGGGTAGTATATGGGGCTTTGATGACAAAAAGCATGGCACTGTGATAGACTGCATCCAATTTGTTGAGTAGAGTGCTGGAGGCTATTTTATAGATGACATCACCGAAGTCAAGGATCGGTAGGATAGTCAGTTTTACGAGGGTATGTTTGGCAGCATGAGTGAAGGAGGCTTTGTTGCGAAATAGGCTAATTCTAGATTTAATTTTGAATTGGAGATGTTTGATGTGAGTCTGGAAGGAGAGTTTGCAGTCTAACCAGACACCTAGGTATTTGTAGTTGTCAACATATTCTAAGTCAGAGCTGTCCAGAGTAGTGATGCTGGACAGGCGGGCAGGTGCGGGCAGTGATCAGTTGAAGAGCATGCATTTAGTTTTATTTGCATTTAAGAGCAGTTGGAGGCCACGGAAGGAGAGTTGTATGGTATTGAAGCTTGTCTGGAGGTTAGTTAACACAGTGTCTTAAGAAGGGCCAGAAGTATACAGAATGGTGTCGTCTACGTAGAGGTGGATCAGAGGATCACCAGCAGCAAGAGCGACATCATTGATGTATACAGAGAAAAGAGTTGGCCCTAGAATTAAACCCCTCAGCCCAGAGGCGCCAGAGCCCCTCAGCCCAGAGGCGCCAGAGCCCCTCAGACCAGAGGCGCCAGAGCCCCTCAGCCCAGAGGCGCCAGAGCCCCCGCCCCTCTGTCCCGAGCTGCCGCCCCTCTGTCCCGAGCTGCCGCCCCTCTGTCCTGAGCTGCCGCACCTCTGTCCCGAGCTGCCGCACCTCTGTCCCGAGCTGCCGCCCCTCTGTCCCGAGCTGCCGCCCCTCTGTCCCGAGCTGCCGCCCTTCTATCCCGAGCTGCCGCCCCTCTGTCCCGAGCTGACGCCCCTCTGTCCCGAGCTGCCGCCCCTCTGTCCCGAGCTGCCGCCCCTCTGTCCCGAGCTGCCGCCCCTCTGTCCCGAGCTGCCGCCCCTCTGTCCCGAGCTGCCGCCCCTCTGTCCCGAGCTGCCGCCCCTCTGTCCCGAGCTGCCGCCCCTCTGTCCCGAGCTGCCCTCCCTCTGTCCCGAGCTGCCCTCCCTCTGTCTCGAGCTGCCCCTCTGTCCCGAGCTGCCCCTCAGTCCAGTGGGGTCATTTAGAAGGGTCGCCATGGTTAGGAGGCCACGGAAGCGGACAAGGTGGTGGACTAAGACTATGGTGAAGTGGGGGCCACGTCCAGCACCAGAGCCGCCACCGCAGACAGATGCCCACCCAGACCCTCCCCAATAGGTTCAGGTTTTGCGGGGGGGGGGGGGGGGGGGGGGGGGGTACTGTCACACCCTGACCATAGTTTGCTTTGTATGTTTCTATGTTTTGTTTGGTCAGGGTGTGATCTGAGTGGGCATTCTATGTTACATGTCTAGTTTGTCTATTTCTATGTTTGGCCTGATATGGTTCTCAATCAGAGGCAGGTGTTAGTCATTGTCTCTGATTGGGAACCATATTTAGGTAGCCTGTTTGGTGTTGGGTTTGGTGGGTGATTGTTCCTGTCTCTGTGTTTGCACCAGATAGGGCTGTTTTGGGTTTTCACGTTTCTTGTTTTGTTAGTCTGTTCATGTGTAGTTTCTTTATTAAAGAACCATGAATAGTAACCACTCTGCGTTTTGGTCCTCCTCTCCTTCAACTCAAGAAAACCGTTACACATATCCTGGCTTCAGGGCCTGAGTAACAGGCAGTTTACTTTGGGCACATTCAGGTGGAAAATTTAGAAAAAAGTGTCCTAAGAAATTCATTGGCAAGATAAGCAAACGTAGTTTATGACATGCCAGCAACAAATGCTGGCACAACACATCCAATTATCTGACCAAATTATGAAAGAACAATAATTGTGCTTTTGAATTCCGTAAAGTCAGTGTGAAATTATTGTTGTCTATCAACAAACCACCAGGTTCTGACAACTTGGAAATGACTGAGGATAATAATCCGTAATAGCGGATTAATTTGCCACTCCTATTTGCCATATCTTCAATTTAGACCTACTAGAAAGTGTGTTCCCTCAGGCCTGGAGGGAAGCTAAAGTCATTCCGCTACCTAAGAATAGTAAAGCCCCCATTACTGGCTCAAATAGCTGGCTCAAATAGCCGACCAATCAGCCTGTCACCAACCCAACTTCTGGAAAAAATTGTGTTTGACCAGATACAATGCTATTTTACAGTAAACAAATTGACAACAGACTTTCAGCACGCTGATAGGTAAGGACACTCAGCAAGCACAGCGCTTACACAAATGACTGATGATAAAAAGATTGTGGAGGCTGTCAGTGCAGCTTTTGACATGTTCGAGTCTGCTGCTGGAAAAACATATGTGTTACGGCCTTACACCCCCTGCTATATTATGGATAAAGAGTTACCTGATGATATTATAGAACAGGTGATGAATATAGAGAAATGTTACTATGATAGAACAGGTGATGAATATAGAGAAATGTTACTATTATAGAACAGGTGATGAATATAGAGAAATGTTACTATGATAGAACAGGTGATGAATATAGAGAAATGTTACTATGATAGAACAGGTGATGAATATAGAGAAATGTTACTATTATAGAACAGGTGATGAATATAGAGAAATGTACTCACCTCCACCTTGTCCGAGGCTACAGTATACCAGTGTACTCAACAGCACTGAAACACACAGAGAGAACTATCACTATGGTACATGATGTAAACACTGAAACACACAGAGAGAACTATCACTATGGTACATGATGTAAACACTGAAACACACAGAGAGAACTATCACTATGGTACATGCTGTAAACACTGAAACACACAGAGAGAACACTGAAACCACCGCATCTGTCTATGTCGGCCTTCTGTATTTGCAGTGTGTTTTTTGCTCTACAGAAAGGGGAGACTCTACGACCCCCAGGTAGGGGGGTAATCCATACAAATGGTAATCCATACAAATTAATGGAAGTATGGAGGTAGTTTTGTGCCAACAAAAATAAGGGGTTAAATATGTGTCCAAAAAACTAAAATATATATTTCCTGAGCTTTCTTTTCTTATATCTCTTAAATATAGTACAGACTCACCAAAACGTTATTCCTCATGATACAAGTTTTGACTGAAAAATGACTCTTTTTTGCCATTTATGTGTTATTATGTGTAGTAGTAGTAGATGAAATATTAAAAAATATTGTTTAAATACAAAATGAAAAATAAAACAATTCTATATACAGAATATCACAAAAGTGACACCCCTCACATTTTAGTAAATATTTTAAATCAAAATAACTCAACACTGCTGGCAACAAAAGTTTGGACATTTTGACTTCAGGGGTGTACTCACTTTTGTTGCCAGCGGCTTAGACATTAATGGCTGTGTGTTGAGTTATTTTGAGGGGACAGCACATTTACACTGTTATACAAGCTATACACTCACTACTTTACATTGTAGCAAAGTGTCATTTCTTCAGTGTTGTCACATGAAAAGATATACTCAAATATTTACAAAAAATTGAGGCGTGTACTCACTTTTGTGATATACTGTATATCTATATATGCTTAGTAGAACCCCCTCTTCCCCTTTATAGAGGTTTAACCATATAGATATTAAACTATACAGATTTTAAACAATATATATATTAAACTATATAGATATTAATCCAAACATATATTAAACAGTATAGATATTAAACTATATAGATATTAAACTATATAGATATTAAACTATATAGATATTAAACTATATATATATTAAACTATACAGATATTAAACTATATAGATATTAAACTATATAGATATTAAACCATATAGATATTAAACTATATAGATATTAAACTATATAGATATTAAACCATATATATATATTAAACTATATAGATATTAAACCATATAGATATTAAACTATATAGATATTAAACCATATAGATATTAAACAATACAGATATAAAACTATATAGATTTTAAACCACATATATATTAAATCATTTAGATAATATTAAACTCACAGAGTAGAAGACAGGTCCCTTCCATCTCAACCGGTCGATCACTAACTCTATCTAAACTCTCGTGACTTGTAGCCTGTCTATCCCCCCACCCCATTCCACACCACCCCACTCATCTACACTTCCTCTTTGCTGAGAAGGACTGAGGTGTGAAAGATGTGTGCAAGAGAGAGAGAGCAGACAGACAGACAGACAGACAGACAGACAGACAGTCAGTCAGACAGTCAGACAGATAGACAGTCAGACAGATAGATAGATAGATAGATAGATAGATAGATAGATAGACAGACACTCAGACCAACCAACCAAGGACATAACACATCTGGAAGATCTGTCCTAACAGACACTCTGAGACCAACCAACCAAGGACAAGACACCTCCGGAAGATATGTTCTAACAGACACTCTGAGACCAACCAACCAAGGACAAGACACCTCTGGAAGATCTGTCCTAACAGACACTCTGAGACCAACCAACCAAGGACAAGACACCTCTGGAAGAGCTGTTCTAACAGTCACTCTGAGACCAACCAACCAAGGACATGACACCTCTGGAAGATCTGCTCTAACAGACACTCTGAGACCAACCTACGACAACTTCTAAGGACGACCAGAGATTTCTGATGATCTACTCTCCATAGATGGACCAGTTGATTTCAACAGAGAGACGACAAAGACATACAAGCGTAAATATGTGTTGCATTTCTAAATCGTAATGAACGGTTGTTAGGGTGCTAAATATCCACATTTATGATGAGAGTATTATTAAACTGTATGTACGATAGTTGAATTCCTTTGTCTCTTCTTCTCCCACTCTTTCTTTCTCCGTTTTCATTGTGTACCAAGCCATCATATCGGGTTAGTCCACTAGGGACTTTTCATTGTGTACCAAGCCGTCATATCGGGTTAGTCCACTAGGGACTTTTCATTGTGTACCAAGCCGTCATATCGGGTTAGTCCACTAGGGACTTTTCATTGTGTACCAAGCCGTCATATCGGGTTAGTCCACTAGGGACTTTTCATTGTGTACCAAGCCGTCATATCGGGTTAGTCCACTAGGGACTTTTCATTGCATCATGTTAGAAACCAATGTATAATCTATCCTGTGTGTGTGTTTATATAATTCTGTGTGATTATTTAGTTAGTTAGTAAATAATTAAGCCAATTTGTGTATCGCTGATTCATCATGGAAACTAGGGTTCGTGCAGATTTATAGGATATTACGATGTTTATAATGAGACTGAGTTAAATAATTAACTAGATGATAATGATATTTTCTGATATTGATATTAATTCGGGAACTGGTAACTCATTAAACAAACTTTTTTCGTGGTGCCCCAAGATTGCTAGTGAGTTAATTGCTACATTTAACCATCGTAATAATTAAACATTATATATTTTAAAAACAACCTGAGGATTGATTATAAAAAACAATTGTCATGTTTCTGTGGACATTATGGAAACTATTTGGAATTTTCCTCTGCGTTGTCGTTACCGCTCTTTCCTGTGGATTTCTGAACATAACACGACAAACAAACGGAGGTATTTTGGATATAAAAATAATCTTTATGGAACAATCTGAACATTTGTTGTGTAACTGTGCATGTAGCGCTATGCTATTCAGCGGTTGTTGATGACACTTATCCCGATATCCGGAATGCAGCCATAACAAGTTAAATTGCCTTCCAACCTTTTTTGGATGGATCTTTTGAATAATGTCCAAATTGATGGGCTCCTACAAATGAGACCATTTAAAAGGCCGTCGTCCCCACAGTGACTGTACGTACATACCCCAACCAGAAGCCATGGATTACAGGCAACATTCGCACTGAGCTAAAAGGTAGAGCTGCAGCTTTCAAGGTGCTGGACTCTAACCCGGAAGCTTATAAGAAATCCTGCTTTGCCCTGCCGTGAATCATCAGGGCTAAGATTGAATCGTACTACTGTACACCGGCTCCGACGCTTGTCTTATGTGGCAGGGCTTGCAAACTTTTACAGACTACAAAGGGAAGCAAAGCCGCGAGCTGCCCAGTGACACGAGCCTACCAGACGAGCTAAATAACTTCTATGCTCGCTTCGAGGCAAGCAATAATGAGGCATGCATGAGAGCATCAGCTGTTCCGGACGATTGTGTGATCACGCTCTCCATAGCCGACATGAGTAAGACCTTTATACAGGTCAACATACACAAGGCTGCGAGGCCAGACGGATTACCAGGACATGTGCTCCAGGAATGTGCTGACCAACTGGCAAGTGTCTTCACTGACATTTTCAACATGTCCCTGATTGAGTCTGTAATACAAACATGTTTCAAGCAGACCACCACTGTCCCTGTGCCCAAGAACACGAAGGCAACCTGCCTAAATGACTACAGACCTGTAGCACTCACGTCCGTAGCCATGAAGTGCTTTGTAAGGCTGGTAACGGCTCACGTCAACACCATTATCCCAGAAACCCTAGACCCACTCCAATTTGCAGACCGACCAAACAGATCCACAGATGATGCAATCTCTATTGCACTCCACACTGCCCTTTCCCACCTGGACAAAAGGAACACCTATGTGAGAATGCAATTAATTGACTACAGCTCAGTGTTCAACACCATAGTACCCTCAAAGCTCATCACTAAGCTAAGAATCCTGGGACTAAACACTTCCCTCTGCAACTGGTTCCTGGACTTCCTGACGGGCCGCCCCCCAGGCGGTAAGGGTAGGTAACAACACATCTGCCACGCTGATCCTCAACACTGGAGCCCACCAGGGGTGCGTGCTCAGTCCCCTCCTGTAGTCCCTGTTCACCCACGACTTTATGGCCAGGCAACACCATCATTATGTTTGCTTATGACACAACAGTGGTAGGCCTGTTCACCGACAATGATGAAACAGCCTATAGGGAGGAGGTCAGAGACCTGGCCGGGTGATGCCAAAAAAACAACCTATCACTCAACGTAACAAAGACTAAGGAGATGATTGTGGACTACAGGAAAAGGAGGACCGAGCACACCCCCATTCTTATCGACGGGCCTGTAGTGGAGCAGGTTGAGAGCTTCAAGTTCCTTGGTGTCCACATCACCAACAACCTAGAATGGTCCAAACACACCAAGGCATTCGTGAAGAGGGCACGACAAAGCCTATTCCCCCTCAGGAAACTAAAAAGATTTGGCATGTGTCCTGAGATCCTCAAAAGGTTCTACAGCTGCAACATCAAGAGCACTGGTTGCATCACTGCCTGGAACAGCAATTGCTCGGCCTCTGACCGCAAGGCACTACAGAGGGTAGTGCGTACGGCCCAGTACATCATGGGGCTAAGCGGCCTGCCTTCCAGGACCTCTACACCAGGTGGTATCAGAGGAAGGCCATAAATATTGTCAGGCCCCAGCCACCCCAGTCATAGACTGTTCTCTCAACTATTGCATGGCAAGCGGTACCGGAGTGCCAAGTCTGAGACAAAAAGGCTTCTCAACAGTTTTACCCCAAAGCCATAAGACTCCTGAACAGGTAATCAAATGGTTACCTGGACTATCTGCATTGTGTGCCTTCCCCCAACCCCTCTCTTATGCTGCTGCTACTCTCTGTTTATCTTATATACATAGTCACTTTAACTAAACATTCATGTACATACTACCTCTATTGGCCCGATCATCCAGTACCCCCGCACATTGGCTAACCGGGCTATCTGCATTGTGTCCCGCCACCCTCTTTTACGCTACTGCTACTCTCTGTTCATCATATATGCATAGTCACTTTAACCATATCTACATGTACAGACTACCTCAATCAGCCCGACTAACCGGTGCCTGTATGTAGCCTCGCTACTGTATATAGCCTCACTGCTGTATGTAGCCTCTCTACTGTATATAGCCTCTCTACTGTATATAGCCTCTCTACTGTATGTAGCCTCGCTACTGTATATAGCCTCACTGCTGTATGTAGCCTCTCTACTGTATATAACCTCTACTGTATATAGCCTCTCTACTGTATATAGCCTCTCTACTGTATGTAGCCTCTCTACTGTATATAGCCTCCCTACTGTATATAGCCTCTCTACTGTATGTAGACTCTCTACTGTATATAGCCTTTCTACTGTATATAGCCTCTCTACTGTATGTAGCCTCTCTACTGTATATAGCCTCTCTACTGTATATATCCTATCTACTGTCCCTAGCCTCTCTACTGTATATAGCCTCTCTACTGTATATAACCTCTCTACTGCATGTATCCTCCCTACTGTCTGTAGCCTCTCTACTGTATATAACCTCTCTACTGTATATAACCTCTCTACTGTCTATAGCCTCTCTACTGTCTATAGCCTCTCTACTGTCTATAACCTCTCTACTGTATATAGCCTCCCTACTGTATATAGTCTCTCTACTGTATATAACCTCTCTACTGTATATAGCTTCTCTACTATATATAGCCTCCCTACTGTCTATAGCTTCTCTACTGTATATAACCTCTCTACTGTATATAGCTTCTCTACTGTATATAACCTCTCTACTGTCTATAGCTTCTCTACTGTATATAACCTCTCTACTGTCTATAGCTTCTCTACTGTATATAACCTCTCTACTGTATATAGCTTCTCTACTGTATATAACCTCTCTACTGTCTATAGCTTCTCTACTGTTATAGCCTCTCTACTGTCTATAGCTTCTCTACTGTATATAACCTCTCTACTGTCTATAGCTTCTCTACTGTATATAACCTCTCTACTGTATATAGCTTCTCTACTGTATATAGCCTCTCTACTGTATATAGCATCTCTACTGTGATTTTCCACTGTCTTTTTACTGTTGTTTTATTTCTTTACTTACCTATTGTTCACCTAATACCTTTTTTGCACTATTGGTTATAGCCTGCAAGTAAGCATTTCACTGTGAGGTCTACTACACCTGTTGTATTCAGCATTTCACTGTGAGGTCTACTACACCTGTTGTAGTCAGCATTTCACTGTGAGGTCTACTACACCTGTTGTATTCAGCATTTCACTGTGAGGTCTACTACACCTGTTGTAGTCAGCATTTCAGTGTGAGGTCTACTACACCTGTTGTATTCAGCATTTCACTGTGAGGTCTACTACACCTGTTGTATTCAGCATTTCACTGTGAGGTCTACTACACCTGTTGTATTCGGCGCACAATACACTTGGATTTGATTTGATATGAAGGGACAGGTGGAGAGAACTGAGTAACTAATGACAGAAGCAGGAAATGCAAACATTCTTCAAAACGAGGAACTGCGTTTGAAAACTGAAGAATTAAAAGTAATTGCAAACGCTTATGACGATGAATGAGCACAAACTCTTCAACAAAATTGTTTTCTACAGGAACAACTCGATTTAGCCAAAACTAAATACGATGTATTCCATTACAAACTAGATAAATCTGTTGAGTTATCTGTGATCAGGATGCAGAAAGGTTTGTTGAACGTTACTCAGAGTAACAATGTTCCAGTCCAAATGCTGCAGACCAAAGACCATCAGTTAATGAACACAAACAAATCAGCAGAACTCTCTGAGCAAATGAATGATGAGGGAACTCAGGTGATGAAGACGTAAGTATTGATTTCTAAGCAAGCGGAGGAAATCTCCTCACTGAATCTCTCGCTCCGTACTCAAGACCTCTATCTGCAAACCATGACAGATAAGTTTGAGACCGAAAGGAGCAAGTGGGACACTGACATGTCTAAAATCAGTATTCTAAGTGCCCAAGTGCAATGCAGCAGAAAACCACCATCAGGTACCATCTGGAGGAATTCCAGAACGGTCACCAAAAAAAAAGCTTGGGGATTTGATCTAGCAACCTTTTGGTTACTGGCCCAAAGCCAGTAACCACTAGGCTACTTGCAGTGAGTGTTCTTCTTATGTGGGTAGTATATTTAACACATATCTGCACCAAAAAAAAGGCATTTACTCTTAGATATGATAAGGAAACACACAAGTAATATAATATTAATTAAACATGAACAGGCAGGCAGGCTGAATAATTTTGCACGCCCAATTTTTCAGTTTTTGATTTGTAAAACAAGTTTGAAATATCCAATACATGTCATTCCACTTCATGATTGTGTCCCACTTGTTGTTGATTCTTCACAAAAAAATACAGTTTTATATCTTTATGTTTGAAGCCTGAAATGTGGCAAAAGGTCGCAAAGTTCAAGGGGGCCGAATACTTTCGCAAGGCACTGTATATACTGACCCATCTGCTTGTGGAATGACTTCCTCAGGATCTCAGTGTGGTTGACAGGCAGAAATATCACATAACCCAGCTCCTCTGTCAACTCAGTGTAGACCAGACCTCTCATACGACCCAGCTCCTCTGTCAACTCAGTGTAGACCAGACCTCTCATACGACCCAGCTCCTCTGTCAACTCAGTGTAGACCAGACCTCTCATACGACCCAGCTCCTCTGTCAACTCAGTGTAGACCAGACCTCTCACACGACCCAGCTCCTCTGTCAACTCAGTGTAGACCAGACCTCTCATACGACCCAGCTCCTCTGTCAACTCAGTGTAGACCAGACCTCTCATACGACCCAGCTCCTCTGTCAACTCAGTGTAGACCAGACCTCTCACACGACCCAGCTCCTCTGTCAACTCAGTGTAGACCAGACCTCTCACACGACCCAGCTCCTCTGTCAACTCAGTGTAGACCAGACCTCTCACACGACCCAGCTCCTCTGTCAACTCAGTGTAGACCAGACCAGACCTCTCACACGACCCAGCTCCTCTGTCAACTCAGTGTAGACCAGACCAGACCTCTCACACGACCCAGCTCCTCTGTCAACTCAGTGTAGACCAGACCAGAACTCTCACACGACCCAGCTCCTCTGTCAACTCAGTGTAGACCAGACCTCTCACACGAGCCAGCTCCTCTGTCAACTCAGTGTAGACCAGACCTATCACATGACCCAGCTACTCTGTCAACTCAGTGTAGGCCAATGCCAGGTTCACCCTGTGGAGGGTCATCATCAGTCAATGCTAGGGCTGCTTTGCAATTGACACCCTATACCTTAGACAGAGCATCAGTGTAGACATCATTGATAGCTACTTTAATGTATTGTGTTAACCTGTCTGTCCTGTTACCCTGGTCTATTGTATTGTGATAACCTGCCTGTCCTGTTACCCTAGTCTATTGTATTGTGATAACCTGCCTGTCCTGTTACCCTGGTCTATTGTATTGTGATAACCTGCCTGTCCTGTTACCCTGGTCTATTGTATTGTGATAACCTGCCTGTCCTGTTACCCTGGTCTATTGTATTGTGATAACCTGCCTGTCCTGTTACCCTGGTCTATTGTATTGTGATAACCTGCCTGTCCTGTTACCCTGATCTATTGTATTGTGATAACCTGCCTGTCCTGTTACCCTGGTCTATTGTATTGTGATAACCTGCCTGTCCTGTTACCCTGGTCTATTGTATTGTGATAACCGGCCTGTCCTGTTACCCTGGTCTATTGTATTGTGTTAACCTGCCTGTCCTGTTACCCTGGTCTATTGTATTGTGATAACCTGCCTGTCCTGTTACCCTGGTCTATTGTATTGTGATAACCTGCCTGTCCTGTTACCCTGGTCTATTGTATTGTGATAACCTGCCTGTCCTGTTACCCTGGTCTATTGTATTGTGATAACCTGCCTCTCATATTACTGTTAAGGGAATTTTTTTATCAATGATGACTAATTATGTATACATTTCAATCAGGACTGACTAGTCCAAATGTTATTATGTACTGTACATGTATGAATTCTCTCTCTTGCTCCCATTCCCAATTGTATATAATATAGTCAGGAGTTTAGAACAGTGCCTTGGTACAAATGAATTAACTATCTCCAGATGGCAGGGACGGACTATCTCCAGACTGTCTAGAATGCTATCTACACTGACTGACCTTGGCTTCAGGCGAGGAGGGAAGGCTCGAGAACTATAGGGTCTTTCTACCAGTGTCAAGAAGAGATAGAACATTTAGAAAACGCTGACGTCATTTTCAGATTATAACCTGTGGAAAAATGTGTATGTACCCAGTACTCTCTTGAATTAAGCGCTGTTACCTGACTTTTAAGACCGGGGCTCTGTCCATTCTTATAAATTACAAACCCTTCGAATGCATTGACAGAGTATTTAATTCTTATTGGGAAATAATAATTTATAATTAATTTAGAATTCCTTCAACAATTACCTTCTCTGAGTGTTCTCATGTCACCATCTCTGGGTGTTCTCATGTCACCTTTGTTTGTTCCACCTTTTCTTGGCTCCGTTATTTACTTAACATACAGTGGGGCAAAAAAGTATTTAGCCAGCCACCAATTGTGCAAGCTCTCCCACTTAAAAAGAAGAGAGGCCTGCTCATATCACCTGCTCTGAGTGTTCCCTCACCTGCTCTGAGTATCCTCATATCACCTTCTCTGAGAGTTCTCATATCACCTGCTCTGAGTGTTCCCTCACCTGCTCCGAGTGTTCCCTAACATTCTCTGAGTGTTCCCTCACCTGCTCTGAGTGTTCTCAAATCACCTGCTTTGAGTGTTCTCATATCACTTGCTCTGAGTGTTCTCATATCACTTGCTCTGAGTGTTCCCTCACCTGCTCCGAGTGTTCCCTCACCTTCTCCGAGTGTTCCCTCACCTGCTCTGAGTGTTCCCTCACCTTCTCCGAGTGTTCCCTCACCTTCTCCGAGTGTTCCCTCACCTTCTCCGAGTGTTCCCTCAACTTCTCTGAGTGTTCCCTCACCTGCTCCGAGTGTTCCCTCACCTGCTCCGAGTGTTCCCTCACCTGCTCCGAGTGTTCCCTCACCTTCTCCGAGTGTTCCCTCACCTTCTCCGAGTGTTCCCTCACCTGCTCTGAGTGTTCCCCCACCTGCACTGAGTGTTCTCATATCACCTGCTCTGAGTGTTCCCTCACCTGCTCTGAGTATCCTCATATCACCTTCTCTGAGAGTTCTCATATCACCTGCTCTGAGTGTTCCCTCACCTGCTATGAGTGTTTATATATCACTTGCTCTGAGTGTTCTCTGACCTGCTCCGAGTGTTCCCTCACCTGCTCTGAGTGTTCCCTCACCTGCTCTGAGTGTTCCCTCGCCTGCTCCGAGTGTTCCCTCATCTGCTTCGAGGGTTCCCTCACTTGCTCTGAGTGTTCTCAAATCACCTGCTCTTGGTGTTCTCATATCACTTGCTCTGAGTGTTCCCTCACCTGCTCCGAGTGTTCCCTAACATTCTCAGAGTGTTCCCTCACCTGCTCCGAGGGTTCCCTCACCTGCTCTGAGTGTTCCCTCACCTGCTCTGAGTGTTCTCAAATCACCTGCTCTGAGTGTTCTCATATCACCTGCTCCGAGTGTTCCCTCACCTTCTCCGAGTGTTCCCTCACCTGCTCCGAGGGTTCCCTCACCTGCTCTTAGTGTTCCCTCAACTGCTCTGAGTGTTCTCATATCACCTGCTCCGAGTGTTCCCTCACCTTCTCCGAGTGTTCCCTCACCTTCTCCGAGTGTTCCCTCACCTGCTCTGAGTGTTCTCTCACCTGCTCTGAGTATCCTCATATCACCATCTCTGAGAGTTCTCATATCACCTGCTCTGAGTGTTCCCTCACCTGCTCTGCGTGTTTTCATATCACCTGCTCTGAGTGTTCTCTCGCCTCCTCTGAGTGTTCCCTCACATGCTCCGAGTGTTCCCTCACCTGCTCTGATTGTTCTCTCACCTGCTCCGAGTGTTCCCTCATCTGCTCCGAGGGTTCCCTCACCTGCTCTGAGTGTTCCCTCACCTGCTCTGAGTGTTCTCATATCACCTGCTCTGAGTGTTCTCATATCACTTGCTCTGAGTGTTCCCTCCCCTGCTCTGAGTGTTCTCATATCACCTGCTCTGAGTGTTCTCATATAACCTTCTCTGAGTGTTCTCATATCACCTGCTCTGAGTGTTCCCTCACCTTCTCAGAGTGTTCCCTCACCTGCTCCGAGGGTTCCCTCACATGCTCCGAGTGTTCCCTCACCTGCTCTGATTGTTCTCTCACCTGCTCCGAGTGTTCCCTCATCTGCTCCGAGGGTTCCCTCACCTGCTCTGAGTGTTCCCTCACCTGCTCTGAGTGTTCTCATATCACCTGCTCTGAGTGTTCTCAAATCACCTGCTCCTCACATGCTCCGAGTGTTCCCTCACCTGATCTGAGTGTTCCCTCACCTTCTCCGAGTGTTCCCTCACCTTCTCCGAGTGTTCCCTCACCTGCTCTGAGTGTTCCCTCACCTGCTCTGAGTGTTCTCATATCACCTGCTCTGAGTGTTCCCTCAAATGCTCTGAGTGTTCTCATATCACCTGCTCCGAGTGTTAACTCACCTTCTCCGATTGTTCCCTCACCTTCTCCGAGTGTTCCCTCACCTGCTCTGAGTGTTCCCTCACCTGCTCTGAGTATCCTCATATCACCTTCTCTGAGAGTTCTCATATCACCTGCTCTGAGTGTTCCCTCACCTGCTCTGAGTGTTTTCATATCACCTGCTCTGATTGTTCTCTCACCTGCTCCGAGTGTTCCCTCATCTGCTCCGAGGGTTCCCTCACCTGCTCTGAGTGTTCTCATATCACCTGCTCTGAGTGTTCTCATATCACTTGCTCTGAGTGTTCCCTCCCCTGCTCTGAGTGTTCTCATATAACCATCTCTGAGTGTTCTCATATCACCTGCTCTGGGTGTTCCCTCACCATCTCCGAGTGTTCCCTCACCTGCTCCGAGGGGTCCCTCACTTGCTCTGAGTGTTCCCTCCCCTGCTCTGAGTGTTCTCATATCACCTGCTCTGAGTGTTCTCATATAACCTTCTCTGAGTGTTCTCATATCACCTGCTCTGAGTGTTCCCTCACCTTCTCCGAGTGTTCCCTCACCTGCTCCGAGGTTTCCCTCACCTTCTCCGAGTGTTACCTCACCTGCTCTGAGTGTTCCATCACCCGCTCTGAGTGTTCTCATATCACCTGCTCTGTGTGTTACCTCACCTGCTCCGAGTGTTCCCTCACCTGCTCTGAGTGTTCCCTCACCTGCTCTGAGTGTTCTCATATCACCTGCTCTGAGTGTTCTCATATCACTTGCTCTGAGTGTTCCCTCCCCTGCTCTGAGTGTTCTCATATCACGTGCTCTAAGTGTTCTCATATAACCTTCTCTGAGTGTTCTCATGAGTGTTCCCTCACCTTCTCCGAGTGTTCCCTCACCTGCTCCGAGGTTTCCCTCACCTGCTCTGAGTGCTACCTCACCTGCTCCGAGGGTTCCCTCACCTGCTCTGAGTGTTCCATCACCCGCTCTGAGTGTTCTCATATCACCTGCTCTGTGTGTTACCTCACCTGCTCCGAGTGTTCCCTCACCTACTCTGAGTGTTCTCTTATCACGTGCTCAGAGTGATCCCTCACCTGCTCAGAGTGTACTCATATCACCTGCTCTGAGTGTTCCCTCACCTGCTCCGAGGGTTCCCTCACCTGCTCAGAGTGATCCGTCACCTGCTCAGAGTGTACTCGTATCACCTGCTCTGAGTGTTACCTCACCTGCTCCGAGAGTTCCCTCACCTGCTCTGAGTGTTCCATCACCCGCTCTGAGTGTTCCCTCACCTTCTCTGAGTGTTCCCTCACCTTCTCCGAGTGTTCCCTCACCTGCTCTGAGTGTTCCCTCACCTGCTCTGAGTGTTTTCATATCACCTGCTCTGAGTGTTCTCTCGCCTCCTCTGAGTGTTCCCTCACATGCTCCGAGTGTTCCCTCACCTGATCTGAGTGTTCCCTCACCTGCTCTGATTGTTCTCTCACCTGCTCCGAGTGTTCCCTCATCTGCTCCGAGGGTTCCCTCTCCTGCTCTGAGTGTTCCCTCACCTGCTCTGAGTGTTCTCATATCAACTGCTCTGAGTGTTCTCATATCACTTGCTCTGAGTGTTCCCTCCACTGCTCTGAGTGTTCCCTCACCTTCTTCGAGTGTTCCCTCACCTGATCTGAGTGTTCCCTCACCTTCTCCGAGTGTTACCTCACCTTCTCTGAGTGTTCCCTCACCTGCTCTGAGTGTTCCCTCACCTGCTCTGAGTGTTCTCATATCACCTGCTCTGAGTGTTCCCTCACCTGCTCTGAGTGTTCTCATATCACCTGCTCCGAGTTTTCCCTCACCTTCTCCGAGTGTTCCCTCACCTTCTCCGAGTGTTCCCTCACCTGCTCTGAGTGTTCCCTCACCTGCTCTGAGTATCCTCATATCACCTTCTCTGAGAGTTCTCATATCACCTGCTCTGAGTGTTCCCTCACCTGCTCTGAGTGTTTTCATATCACCTGCTCTGAGTGTTCTCTCGCCTCCTCTGAGTGTTCCCTCACATGCTCTGATTGTTCCCTCACCTGCTCTGATTGTTCTCTCACCTGCTCCGAGTGGTCCCTCATCTGCTCCGAGGGTTCCCTCACCTGCTCTGAGTGTTCCATCACCTGCTCTGAGTGTTCTCATATCACCTGCTCTGAGTGTTACCTCACATGCTCCGAGTGTTCCCTCACCTGATCTGAGTGCTCCCTCACCTTCTCAGAGTGTTCCCTCACCTTCTCCGAGTGTTCCCTCACCTGCTCTGAGTGTTCCCTCACCTGCTCTGAGTGTTCTCATATCACCTTCTCTGAGTGTTCCCTCACCTGCTCTGAGTGTTCTCATATCACCTTCTCCGAGTGTTCCCTCACCTTCTCCGAGTGTTCCCTCACCTGCTCTGAGTTTTCCATCACCTGCTCTGAGTGTTCTCATATCACCTTCCCCGAGTGTTACCTCACCTGCTCCGAGGGTTCCCTCACCTGCTCTGAGTGTTCCATCACCCGCTCTGAGTGTTCTCATATCACCTGCTCTGTGTTTTACCTCACCTGCTCCGAGTGTTCCTTCACCTACCCTGAGTGTTATCATATCACGTGCTCAGAGTGATCCCTCACCTGCTCAGAGTGTACTCATATCACCTGCTCTGAGTGTTACCTCACCTGCTCCGAGGGTTCCCTCACCTGCTCAGAGGGATCCGTCACCTGCTCAGAGTGTACTCGTATCACCTGCTCTGAGTGTTACCTCACCTGCTCCGAGGGTTCCCTCACCTGCTCTGAGTGTTCCATCACCCGCTCTGAGCGTTCTCATATCACCTGCTCTGTGTGTTACCTCACCTGCTCCGAGTGTTCCTTCACCTACTCTGAGTGTTCTCATATCACGTGCTCAGAGTGATCCCTCACCTGCTCAGAGTGTACTCATATCACCTGCTCTGAGTGTTACCTCACCTGCTCCGAGGGTTCCCTCACCTGCTCAGAGGGATCCGTCACCTGCTCAGAGTGTACTCGTATCACCTGCTCTGAGTGTTACCTCACCTGCTCCGAGGGTTCCCTCACCTGCTCAGAGGGATCCGTCACCTGCTCAGAGTGTACTCGTATCACCTGCTCTGAGTGTTACCTCACCTGCTCCGAGGGTTCCCTCACCTGCTCTGAGTGTTCCATCACCCGCTCTGAGTGTTCTCATATCACCTGCTCTGAGTGTTACCTCACCTGCTCCAAGTGTTTCTTAACCTGCCCCGTGTGGGAGTGTTCACAATTTTCCAACACCTTTACGAACCCCACTAAACACTCAACAAAAATTGACACTGCTTTTCCAGCCGTTTGCAACCAGGTTCAATCCTCTAGGGACCAAAGCGAAGAGGAAGAGGAAGCATGAGATCTGAAGTCACAATTGTTTTGTTATTGCCTCAAGTCCTCTAGAGCTGCCCACCTCAGCGGAGAAGGCTCTCTTGGGCAACGTTTGCCTGTGGAAGAAACGGGTCACTTTCGAGGACGGTGGGCCTGTGATTTTTCAGGACACCCTTGAGTCCTATTTCTTTTCCCTAGCTCATAACGGAGGATTCAAAATCCCCTGGCCAGTGTCCAGAGCCCGGTCTCTGGCCCTTCAGCCTATGCCTCCAACCAGGTACACTGTAAGGTACATTATGGAGGATTGTGGCATTAACCAGGCCATTGCCTACATAAGGCCCATCCAGGCTGACCTTCCGGTTGTGATGACAGCCGTTTCTGAGGAGGTAAGGAGAATTTCGAGTCAAAGTAAATAGACCTTAAATAACTGGGAACAACAGAAATAGTGCACATAGAACAGATTTACAGAATGACAGATCTATAACACATAGAACAGATTTACAGCTTCATAGACTTTCTTTCAATGAGAATGACAGATCTATAACACATAGAACAGACTCACAGCTTCATATACTTTCTTTCAATGAGAATGACAGATCTATAACACATAGAACAGACTTATAGCTTCATAGAGTTTCTTTCAATGAGAATGACAGATCTATAACACATAGAACAGACTAACAGCTTCATAGACTTTCTTTCAATGAGAATGGCAGATCAATAACACATAGAAGAGATGTACAGCTTCATAGACTTTCTTTCAATGAGAATGACAGATCTATAACACATAGAACAGATGTACAGCTTCATAGACTTTCTTTCAATGAGAATGACAGATCTATAACACATAAAATAGATTTACAGCTTCATAGACTTTCTTTCAATGAGAATGAGAGGTCCTGCACATGATTTGGTGGCCTTTTGCATTTTGGAAGGCCGTTATTGTAAATAACACTTTGCTCCTAAAACCTGTTTGGGATAGGGGGCAGCATTGGGAAGTTTGGATGAAAAGTGTGCCCAGAGTAAACTGCCTGTTACTCAGGCCCAGAAGCTATGATATGCATATGATGTGTAGATTTGGATAGAAAACACTCTTGAGTTTCTGAAACGGTTAAAATAATGCCTGTGAGTATAACAGATCTCATATAGCAGGCAAAAACCTGAGAAAAATCCAACCAGGACGTGGGGAAATTGTAGCTTTGTAGTTTTCATTTCAGCCTCTATCTAATATCCAGTGTCTGTGGGGTGAAATTGCACTTCCCAAGGCTTCCAGCAGATGTCAACAGTCTTTAGAAGTTGTTTCCAGACTTCTATTGAGAAAGGGAGTCGAGTAAGACCAGTTTGATTAGGTGGCTCACTAGAGGAAAATGGGATGTTTACCTCTCGGGCACACGGGTGTGCCGGTCGTCCCTTTTATATCCTTCCTGTTTGGCCCTGTCCGGGGGTGTCCTCACAGTGTCTCCTGACCCCTCCTGTCTCAGCCTCCAGTATTTATGCTGCAGTAGTTTATGTGTCGGGGGGCTAGGGTCAGTTTGTTATATCTGGAGTACTTCTCCTGTCCTATTCGGTGTCCTGTGTGAATCTAAGTGTGCGTTCTCTAATTCTCTCCTTCTCTCTTTCTCTCTCTCGGAGGACCTGAGCCCTAGGACCATGCCCCAGGACTACCTGACATGATGACTCCTTGCTGTCCCCAGTCCACCTGGCTGTGCTGCTGCTCCAGTTTCAACTGTTCTGCCTTATTATTATTCAACCATGCTGATCATTTATGAACATTTGAACATCTTGGCCATGTTCTGTTATAATCTCCACCCGGCACAGCCAGAAGAGGACTGGCCATCCCACATATGCTCTCTCTAATTCTCTCTTTCTTTCTCTCTCTCGGAGGACCTGAGCCCTAGGACCATGCCCCAGGAATACCTGACATGATGACTCTTTGCTGTCCCCAGTCCACCTGACTGTGCTGCTGCTCCAGTTTCAACTATTCTGCCTTATTATTATTCGACCATGCTGGTCATTTATGAACATTTGAACATCTTGACCATGTTTTGTTATAATCTCCACCCGGCACAGCCAGAAGAGGACTGGCCACCCCACATAGCCTGGTTCCTCTCTAGGTTTCTTCCTAGGTTTTGGCCTTTCTAGGGAGTTTTTCCTAGCCACCGTGCTTCTTCACCTGCATTGCTTGCTGTTTGGGGTTTTAGGCTGGGTTTCTGTACAGCACTTTGAGATATCAGCTGATGTACGAAGGGCTATATAAAATAAATTTGATTGATTGATTGATTGATTTTCCTCTGTAATTGAAAAGCTATTGTCCGGTTGAAATATTATTACATATTTATGATAAAATACGGATTGATTTAAAACATCGTTTGACATGTTTTTACAAACTGTAATGGAGCTTTTTTGACTTTTTGTCTAGATAATGGTAACGAGCTTTGTGCTTTTGTGTACTAAACGCGTGAACAAAACGGAGTTATTGGGACTTTATCGATGGACTTTATCGAACAAAACAAACATTTATTGTGGAACTGGGATTCCTGGGAGTGCATTCCAATGAAGATAATCAAAGGTATGTGAATATTTATAATGCTATTTCTGACTTCTGTTGACTCCACAACATGGCGGGTATCTGTATGGCTTGTTTTTGTGTCTGAGCGCCGTACTCAGATTATTGCATGGTGTGCTTTTTTCCGTAAAGTTTTTGGGAAATATAACACAGCGGTTGCATTAAGGAGAAGTTTATCTAAAGTTCCATGTATAACACTTGTATTTCATCAACATTTATGATGAGTATTTTTGTAATTTTGCTCTCTGCAAAATCACCGGGTGTTTTGGAAGCAAAACATTACTCAACCTAACGCTCCAATGTAAACTGAGATTTTTGGATATAAATATGAACTTTATCGAACAAAACATACATGTATTGTGTAACATGAAGTCCTATGAGTGTCATCTGATGAAGATCATCAAAGGTTAGTGATGAATTTTATCTCTATTCCTGTTTTTATGACTCCTCTTTTTGGCTTTTTGAAATCGGACACTGTGGTTGGATTAACGAGAAGTTTATCTTTAAAAAGGTGTATAATACTAGAAATTTGAATGATGAGATTTCTGTTGTTTTGAATTTCACACCCTGCAATTTCGCTAGCGGAACCCCGTTCCCAGACAGGTTCTCCACACCCTCAAGGAACACCTCTCACTCTGTGGAAGGTACAGTGCATTTGGAAAGTATTCAGACCCCTTGACTTTTTCCATTTTTTTTACGTTACAGCCTTATTCTAAAATTGATTAAATGCATTTTTGTCCCTCATTAATCTACACACAACCCCATAATGACGAAGCGAAAATAGGTTTATAGACATTTTTGCATATTTGTAATAAAAAAAAACAGAAATAAAACTCTAAATTGAGTGTAGGTGAATCCTGTTTCCATTGATCATCCTTGAGATGTTTCTACAACTTGATTGGACTCCAAATATATGTGTGGGTGTGTTTGAGAACAGTCCATGTATGAAAGAGTAACTGCTGAAATAAAACACATTTTATGAAACCATTGACTGACTGAATCCCTAAAATAATCTCTAAAAGTCAAAATAGTATGAGAAAATATAGACCAATGTATTGCTTTGTGAGGTTCAACCAACCTTTTGTTGGTGTCTCCATATTCTCAGGAAGGGGGACATTGATGAGGCCTGACAAGATACTAACTCTACATCACAGTCATCATTTGACATCCTACTCAATAGCCTCAATTCATCAGGGCATGGACTCTACAAAGTGTCAAAAGCATTCCACAGGGATGCTGGCCCATGTTTACTCCAATGCTTCCCACAGTTGTGTCAAGTTGTCTGGATGTCCTTTGGGTGGTGGACCATTCTTGACACACACGGGAAACTGTTGAGCGTGAAAAACCCAGCAGAGTTGCAGTTCTTGACACAAACCAGTGTGCCTGGCACCTACTATCATACCCTGTTCAAAGGTGCTTACATATTTGTCTTGCCCATTCACCCTCTGAATAGTGCATGTGACAAATACAATTTCATTTGATTTGCTATCAGTCTCCTCACTCCTACTCTTGGGGAGGGCTGGATGGAGGCCTGGATGGAGGGCTGGATGGAGGGCTGGATGGAGGGCTGGATGGAGGGCTGGATGGAGGGCTGGATGGAGGCCTGGATGGAGGCCTGGATGGAGGCCTGGATGGAGGGCTGAAAAATGCTGTTCTCCGTATTAATATAAAATAAAACATGTTATATATATACATATAGCTCAGTATTGTATAATTTACTTTATACAGTATTTCTAACTCATCTTTATCAAGATAATGTTGGACCTGACAGTAGCTGCAGATCCAGTAGAGTAGATGACCACAAATATAATATACTGACTAACCTCTGGGTTCAATCTATCAATATTATGTACTGACTAACCTCTAGGTTCAATCTATCAATATAATGTACTGAATAACCTCTGGGGTCAATCTATCAACATAATGTACTGCTAACCTCTGGAGTCAATCTGTCAACATAATGTACTGACTAACCTCTGGGTTTAATCTATCAACATAATGTATTGACTAACCTCTGGGGTCAATCTATCAAAAACATTTACTGACTAACCTCTGGGGTCGTCAATCTATCAACATAATGTACTGACTAACCTCTGGGGTCAATCTATCAATATAATGTAAGAACAAAGTATCCTTCTCAGCGTGGATCCAGTATACCCGTATTCTCATCTGTAGATTATAATGATGATTCAGTTAAACTGGTAGCCGTATATTTTCTTATGTAAACTGGGAAGCCACATATCCTGAGGCTGCATTTATTGTAGCTGGGGATTTTAACAAGACTAATCTGAAAACAAGACTCCCTAAATGTTATCATTATATCGAATGTGAGACCCGGGCTGATAAAACTCTGGATCTGGTAAAACTCTGGATCATTGCTATTCCAATTTCCGCGGCGCATACAAAGCCCTCCCTGTAACGAACGTCGTCGGGAGAAAAGGAGAAAAGGTGCAATACCCAAAACAGAAAACAAGCACAGGTGGGACTGAGGCTACCTAAGTATGGTTCTCAATCAGAAACAACGATAGACAGCTGAGCTGAAAGGTGCGGACTCCGGCCACAAAACCTGAACCTATAGGGGAGGGTCTGGGTGGGCAATTCACAGCGGTGGCGGCTCTGGTGCGGGACGTAGACCCCGCTCCACCTCTTGCTTGGTCCACTTAAGTGGCGCCTCTAGAGCGGGGACGCTCACCACCGACCACGGACTGGGGACCCTAGCAGCGGGCCCCAGACAGAGGGTGACTCTGGCAGCTCCGGACAGGAGGGAGACTCTGGCAGCTCCGGACAGGAGGGAGACTCTGGCAGCTCTGGACAGGAGGGAGACTATGGCAGCTCTGGACTAGAGGGCGTCGCTGGGGAGGTTCCGGACTAGAGGGCGTCGCTGGAGGCTCCGGACTAGAGGGCGTCGCTGGAGGCTCCGGACTAGAGGGCGTCGCTGGGGAGGTTCCGGACTAGAGGGCGTCGCTGGAGGCTCCAGACTAGAGGGCGTCGCTGGAGGCTCCGGACTGACGGCTTTCATTGGAGGCCTAGTGCCATAACTCCTCACTGGAGGTTTCGTGCCATGGATCCTCACTGGAAGCTTCGTGCCATGGATCATCACTGGAGGCTTCGTGCCATGGATCATCACTGGAAGCTTCTTGTCATGGATCATCACTGGAGGCTTCTTGTCATGGATCATCACTGACGGCTTCGTGCCATGGATCATCACTGGAAGCTTCTTGCCATGGATCATCACTGGAGGCTTCGTGCCATGGTTAATCATTGGAGGCTTCGTGCCATGGATCATCACTGGAGGCTTCGTTCCATGGATCATCACTGGAGGGGAGAGACACACAGGAGGCCTGGCTCTGGGAGAAGGCACAGGACTCACCAGGCTGGGGAGACATATAGGAGGGTTAATTCTCAGGGCAGGCACAGGACTCACCAGGCTAGGGAGACATGCAGGAGGCCTTGTCCTTGGCCGAGGCATCGGATACACTGGGTCGTGGATGAGGTCTCGAGCGCAGATCTAGCCCCACCCGTTCTAGGCTGGATGCCAGCTTGCACCCGGCAAATGCGGCATGCTGGCACTGATCACACTGGCCTGTGTCGGCCGAGACACAGGAAACGCCGATGCTCAGGTCTGTTCAACGCTGGTCCGACCAATCTGAATCCAAGGTTCAAGATTGCTTCGATCACGTGGGCTGGGATATGTTCCGGATATCATCAGACAATCACATTGATGTATACGCTGATTCGGTGAGCGAGTTTATTAGCAAGTGATGTGGTACTGCCGGTGAATATTAAAACCTTCCCCAGCCAGAAACTGTGGATTGATGGCAGCATTCTCACAAAACTGAAAGCGCGAACCACTGCATTTAACCATGGCAAGGCAACCAGAAACATGACAGAATACAAACAGTGTAGCAATTCCCTCCGCAAGGCAATCAAACAAGCAAAGCGTGAGTATAGAGACAAAGTAGAGTCGCAAATCAACGGTTCAGACATGAGACGTATGTGGCAGGGTCTACAGTCAGTCACGGACGAAAAAAAAAGAAAACCAGCCCCGTTGCGGACACCGATGTCTACCGATTGCTACCAGACCAACTAAACAACTTCTTTGCTTGCTTTGAGGATAATACAGTGCCCCTGACACGGCCCGCTACCAAAACCTGCGGGCTCTCCTTCACCGCGGCCAACGTGAGTAAAACGTTTAAACTTGTTAACTCTCGCAAGGCTGCCAGCCAAGACGGCATCTCTAGCCGCGTCCTCAGAGCATGCGCAGACCAGCTGGCTGGTGTGTTTACGGATATATTCAATCATCCTTATCCCAGTCTGCTGTTTCCACATGCTTCAAGAGGGCCACCACTGTTCCTATTCCCAAGAAAGCTAAGGTAACTGAGCTAAACGACTATCACCCCGTAGCACTCACTTCCATCATCATGAAGTGCTTTGAGAGACTAGTCAAGGATCATATCACCTACACCCTACCTGACACCCTAGACCCACTCCAATTTGCTTACCGCCCCATTAGGTCCACAGAAGACACAGCCGCAATCACACTGCCCTAAGCCATATGGAGAAGAGGAATACCTACTCCAACCTAGATTAGAGACAATGTCTTCAGTAGGTGAACATGTTATTACTCTACTAGATTAGAGACAATGTCTTCAGTAGTGGAACATGTTATTACTCCACTAGATTAGAGACAATGTCTTCAGTAGTGGAACATGTCATTACACCACTAGATTAGAGGCAATGTCTTCAGTAGTGGAACATGTTATTACTCCACTAGATTAGAGACAATGTCTTCAGTAGTGGAACATGAATGTGACTGATTTTTGGAAACGTTATTTGACAAATTGACAATGGTGCTGAGCTAAACATACAAAATAACATTAGAGAAAAATACAACTTTTTTCTTAGTAGTAATGAAGTCTTTACATCATTCAGCATCTAAAGAGAAGTACATGGTAAACTGACTCTCTCTGTTGTGGAAACTTCACACCTCTCTGTTGCTGATACTGTTGGAGGTCAAGGCCGCAGTTGGTTACGAAAAGGGAAGGAGGGAGAGAGAATTTAAGAGAAAGGAGAAGTAAAGAGATGGACTGACAGGGTTGTGGTTATTCACCACTGCTGAAGAGAGCATCTTTTTCCATCTACCATGACTCATCTCTCTCTCCTCTCTCTTTACCTAGTGACTGATGTCTTGAGATGTTGCTTCAATATATCCAGATAATTTTCCATCCTCACGATGCCATCTATTTTGTGAAGTGCAGCAGTCCCTCCTGCAGCAAAGCACCCCCACAACATGATGCTGCCGCCCCCGTGCTTCACGGTTGGGATGGTGTTCTTTGGCTTGCAGCCTACCCGTTTTCCAAACATAACGATGGTCATTATGGCAGGTATATTGTTGTTTAATCAGAACAGAGGACATTTCTCCAAAAAGTACGATCTTTGTCCCCATGTGCAGTTGCAAATCATAATCTGTTTTTTTATGGCGGTTTTGGAGCTGTGGCTTTTTCCTTGCTGAGCCGCCTTTCAGAATCGTTTTACTGTGGATACAGATACTTTTGTACCTGTTTCCTCCAGCAACTTCAAAAGGTCCTTTGCTGTTGGGGGTACTGGTACAGAGTCAATGTGGAGGCTATATACAGGGGGGACTGGTACAGAGTCAATGTGGAGGCTATATACAGGGGGAACCGGTACCGAGTCAATGTGGAGGCTATATACAGGTGTACCCCTGTACTTAGTCAATGATGAGGCTATATACAAGGGGTACCGGTACCTAGTCAGTTTGCGGGGGTACAGGTTAGTCGAGGTAATTTGTAAAGTGACTATGACCAGATAATAAACAGCCAGTAGCAGCAGTGTAAAAACAAAGGGGGGGGGGGCAGATAAATTGTCTGAGTGGCCATTTGATTAATTGTTCAACAGTCTTATGGCTTGGGGGTAGAAGCTGTCAAAGGAGCCTTTTCTTCCTAGACTTGGTGCTCCGGTACCGCTTGCCGTGCGGTAGCAGGGAGACTTGGGTGACTGGAGTCTTTAAAAAAAATTGGGCCGTCCTCTGACACCGCCTAGGACATAGGTCCTGGATGTCAGGAAGTTTGGCCCCAGTGATGTACCTGGCCGTACGCATTACGCTCTGTAGCTCCTTACGGTTGAATGCCCAGCAGTTGCAATACCAGGCAGTGATGCAAACAGTCAGGATGCTCTCGATGGTGCAGCTGTAGATCTTTTTGAGGATCTAGGGACCCATGCCAAATCTTTTCAGTCTCCTGAGGGGGAAAGGTGTTGTCGTGCCCTCTTCATGACTGTCTTGGTGTGTTTGTACTATGTTAGTTTGTTGGGGATGTGGACACCAGGGATCTGGAAGCTCTCGACCCGCTCCACTTCAGCCCCATAAATGTTAATGTTCGGCCCTCCTTTTCTCATAGTCCACGATCACCTCCTTTGTCTTGTTCACATTGAGGGAGAGGTTGTTGTCCTGTGTCGTGTCTTTGGCTATGCCGGATTAAGTGATATGACATGCTATTCTATAAAATAATTGATCCTTAATTAATATTACCCGGTTGAGCTAATCATGTAAATGTAATTGACTAGAGAGAGTCGGGCACCACAAAATAATATTTATAGAGATGTTATCTTCCGAATAAACTCTTAAAGACCTAGTAATATTTTACATCAATAGCAGTCAATATTAATCGGCATCTTAATTCAGTCTCATCTGACAGTTGTACATTCTTGATTATCTGCACGAACCCTGGCAAACAAGTTGAACCAGCAATACAAAATTGGGTTTAATTATTTATTTACTAAATACCTAACTAATCACACAGAATTACACATCCACACATAAATAAATCATAACTTGATTACAAATTACGTCATAAAGGAAAACGTCCCTAGCGGGCGGAGCAGATATGACAGCTTGTTACACAAAAGAAAATGGGCTGGGTTTGAGTAAAAGAGCAGGAAGACTGAGGAACAAAGGGCGAAGCTGTGCTATCGTAAATACAGTATTTTATGCATTCTAAATTACCTCCCATTTGGAAAAGGAAAATGCAATAAATATTTACTCTGAGCTGCGCTTCGGTAGGTTGGTGGTAGATGGAAGCCCGTGTTGCCCAACCGAGTCCTTTGAAGAATGTCTCTGCTGGTAAATTTAATATGTTGTAGTAACGTCGTTGTGTGGTGAGACGGGATACTCTGTCTGTTCCTTGCTAACCCTCGTTTGCAGTGGCTGTTGCTAACTCAACGGCTAGGAGGTATCACTTCTGTAGTGAATAAGAGTTCACCATTCGCAACCAAGCTCACACTGATGTTGGCTTCGTTCTGTAGTTTTTATCTGAACCATTCTGACATCGGACTGTCGTCCTCACGTCCTCGGGACAGGAGGTTATATTGTCGTCAAGGGCTTATATAGGAAGGGAGAGGAGGGCGTGTTTGAAAAGTTTTACAGCCCATGTCCTTTCACAGAGGCGGGCCATTGAGTGAGCAGCCCTAACTTATGAAAACCCAAATCTCACATTTTAGAAGCTAAAATCAAAAATGTTATCCCATCACAAATCATTTCATATTCAAACATTTAAATTGAACAACAATATCCATGTGAATCCGATAACTCTGATGTGTCGACTTTACACTGTAGAGTTTATGTCATCTTATCATTGATGAGAATGTCTCAGATGACAACCGAACTGACATCATATTCATTAAGTACCACCGCATATGTTCCATTGGTCGGATTACCAGAATATTGTTCATTTCCCCCCACCTTCTGATGTTCCCAGAATCTCCATGTTAACCAAGGGTTTTTTAAATGTAACATCAGTAGGGTAGAGAGAGGAAAAAGGGGGGAAGAGGTATTTATGACTGTCATAAACCTACCCCCCAGGCCAACGTCATGACACCTGGCACCACACTGCCAGGTCTCTGACCTCCTCCCTATAGGCTGTCTCATTGTTGTTGGTGATCAGGCCTACCACTGTTGTGTCGTCAGCAAACTCAATGATGGTGTTGGAGTCGTGCTTGGCCACGCAGTTGTGGGTGAACAGGGAGTACAGTAGGGGACTACGCACCCAGCCCTGAGGGGCCCAGTGTTGAGGATCAGCGTGGCAGATGTGTTGTTGCCTACCCTTACCAGCTGGGGCGGCTCATCAGGACGTTCAGGATCCAGTTGCAGAGGGAGGTATATAGTCCCAGGATCCTTAGCTTAGTGATGAGCTTTGTGGACACTATGGTATTGAATGCTGAGTTGTAGTCAATGAACAGCATTCTCAGAAAGGGGTTACTTTTTTCCAGGTGGGACAAAAGGGTGGACACTTTGAAGAATCTCAAATATAATGTCACGGCCGTTAAAAGAAGAGGACCAAAGTGCAGCATTGTGATATTTTCTCCTTTATTCGAAATGACGCCGACATTCGTAAGGATTAGCCCCTGTATTTCAATTTTCGCCTAAAATGACAAACCCAAATTTAACTGCCTATAGCTCAGGCCCTGAAGAAAGAATATGCATATTATTGGTACCATTTGAAATGAAACACTTTAAAATGTATGGAAATGTGAAAAGAATGTAGTAGAATGATACAACAGATCTAGTAAAATATAATACAAAGAAAAAAAAAAACAATCTTTTGTATTTTTTTGTACCATCATCTTTGAAATGCAAGAGAAAGGCCATAATGTATCATTCCAGCCAAGGTGCAATTTAGATTTTGGCCACTGGATGGCATCAGTGTATGTGCAAAGTTTTAGACTGATCAAATGAACAATTGCATTTATGTTCAACATTTTGTATCAAGACTGCCCAAATGTGCCTAATTGGTATATCAATAGCTTTTCATGTTCAAAATGGTGCTCTCTCCTCAAAACAATAGCATTGTATTATTTCACTGTAATAGCTACTGTAAATTGGACAGTGCAGTTAGACTCGGGACACCGATCCCAAATAAGTTTTTAGAGTAACAAGAATTTAAGCTTTCTGCCAATTTCAGATATGTCTATGTCCCGGGAAATGTTCTTGTTACTTACAACCTCGTACTAATCACATTAGCCTACGTCAACCGTCCCGTGGAAGGGTCACCGATCCCAAAAACGTTTTTAAGATGCTTTATTGTAGGGGTTTAGTGAAGGCATTTTTTTAGGACAAGGGGAGTATACAGAATGTTAAGACTACACAAGAGTTAAACTAATATCACACAAATTATTGTATTTTTCTTGTCTATATTGAATACATCATTAAAACATTCATAGTGTAGGTTGGAAAAAGTACTTGAACCCCTAGGCTAATGACTTGTCCAAAAGCTAATTGGAGTCAGGAGTCAGCTAACCTGGAGTCCAATCAATGAGACAAGATTGGAGATATTGGTTAGAGCTGCCCTGCCCTATAAAAACACTCACAAAATTTCTGTTTGCTATTCACAAGAGGCATTGCCTGATATGAACCATGCCTCGAACAAAAGAGATATCAGAAGACCTAAGATTAAGAATTGTTCACTTGCATAAAGCTGGAAAGTATCTCTAAAAGCCTTGATGTTCGTCAGTCCCCTGTAAGACAAATTGTCTGTAAATGGAGAAAGTTCAGCAATGTTTGGTTGAGGTTATTACTGCCAAAGGAGGGTCAACCAGTTATTAAATCCAAGGGTTCACATACTTTTCCCAACATGCACTGTGAATGTTTACACTGTGTGTTCAATAAAGCCACGAACATGTAATTGTTTGTGTGTTATTAGTTTAAGCAGACTGTGTTTGTCTGTTGTTGTGACTTAGATGAAGACCATTTTATGCAGAAATCCAGGTAAACCAAAGGGTTCACTCACGTTTTCTTGCCACTGTATATCCTTCATCAGTATAAAGGAGGAAATCAAAACTGTAATGCATCCTGATGTCTTTGCTTGCTGGTTCAGTAGGGGCCCCCAGAGACAACTGCAGGTCTTGACTGGTGGTCTAGCAGTCAGCAACCATCTTCTGGTAGACAGACCGCTCACTCTGAACAAGTGCTTGCTTTCTTTTTGATGGGAGGCACATTAGACCATTCTCCTTGTATGACTGGTGAGGAGAGTCAGGTGTGTTCTACAGGTCTTTTTGATGGGAGGCATGAGACCATTCTCCTTGTATGACTGGTGAGGAGAGTCAGGTGTGTTCTACAGGTCTTTTCTGATGGGAGACATTAGACCATTCTCCTTGTATGATTGGTGAGGAGAGTCAGGTGTGTTCTACAAGTCTTTTTGATGGGAGGCATTAGACCATTCTCCTTGTATAACTGGAGGAGCAGAGTCAAGGGTTTTCTACGGATGCTGAAAGACAAATTCCAGATACAAATATTTTGGCAATATTATACAATACAATACCGTAATCACAGTCAAAAACACCTGGCATCATTTGATGGGTCATGTAATCATCTGGAGAAATGTATATGCAGCTAGCTAGCTAAACAATTAACCATAATCCCAATCCATAGAATACCAGCAATAAAACCGATTGTCATAGCTAGCTAAAATTAACCAAATAGGTTCAATGTTAGCTAGTTAGCTAGCTAATATTAGGCTATAACTAGCCATGCAAATGGCTTTGTGAGATAATATTACTACACAGGTCATACACGTAATGTTAGCTAGCGAGCCAGCCACCTAACGTCGGGTAGAAAGCGAACAGTAAGCTTAACTTGCAATGAAAACAACATCCTGACAAAATTAGAAATGTATAATATCAGAAAATGTAGCTGGACTCTTCCACATGGATGAACTCTTCACAGCAGACTGGAACCACTTTAAATAAGGAAGACATCCTGTGTCGTTTCTGTTTTGTTTGTACAGTTTCTTGGCCCGTCGTGTCAAGTCACTCTAGTTCACATCGTCTGATTCATTTTCAGAGTCAGAGAAATTCAGCATGGTAACGAATAAATAGAGTTAAGAAAATATTTAATAAATAAACTGAAGTGAAAAATTATCCAATCAAAATCAAAAAGTAACACAAGAAAATTACATAACAATAACGAGGCGATATATAGTCAATGTGGAGGATATATACAGGGGGTACCGGTACAGAGTCAATGTGGAGGCTATATACAGGGGGTACCGGTACCAAGTCAATGTGGAGGATATATACAGGGGGTACCGGTACTGAGTCAATGTGGAGGATATATACAGGGGGTACCGGTACTGAGTCAATGTGGAGGCTATATACAGGGGGTACCGGTACAGAGTCAATGTGGAGGCTATATACAGGGGGAACCGGTACCCAGTCAATGTGGAGGCTCTATACAGGGGGAACCGGTACCGAGTCAGTGTGGAGGCTGTATACAGGGGGAACCGGTACCGAGTCAATGTGGAGGCTGTATACAGGGGGAACCGGTACCCAGTCAATGTGGATGCTCTATACAGGGGGAACCGGTACCCAGTCAATGTGGAGGCTGTATACAGGGGGAACCGGTACCGAGTCAATGTGGAGGCTATATACAGGGGGAACCGGTACCGAGTCAATGTGGAGGCTGTATACAGGGGGAACCGGTACCCAGTCAATGTGGAGGCTGTATACAGGGGGAACCGGTACCCAGTCAATGTGGAGGCTCTATACAGGGGGAACCGGTACCGAGTCAGTGTGGAGGCTGTATACAGGGGGAACCGGTACCCAGTCAATGTGGAGGCTCTATACAGGGGGAACCGGTACCCAGTCAATGTGGAGACTCTATACAGGGGGAACCGGTACCGAGTCAGTGTGGAGGCTGTATACAGGGGGAACCGGTACCCAGTCAATGTGGAGGCTGTATACAGGGGGAACCGGTACCGAGTCAATGTGGAGGCTATATACAGGGGGTACCGGTACAGAGTCAGTGTGGAGGCTGTATACAGGGGGAACCAGTACCCAGTCAATGTGGAGGCTGTATACAGGGGGTACCGGTACAGAGTCAGTGTGGAGTCTATATACAGGGGGAACCGGTACCCAGTCAATGTGGAGGCTATATACAGGGGGTACCGGTACAGAGTCAATGTGGAGACTATATACAGGGGTACCGGTACAGAGTCAGTGTGGAGGCTGTATACAGGGGGAACCAGTACCCAGTCAATGTGGAGGCTGTATACAGGGGGTACCGGTACAGAGTCAGTGTGGAGTCTATATACAGGGGGAACCGGTACCCAGTCAATGTGGAGGCTATATACAGGGGGAACCGGTACCCAGTCAATGTGGAGGCTGTATACAGGGGGAACCGGTACCGAGTCAGTGTGGAGGCTGTATACAGGGGGAACCGGTACCGAGTCAGTGTGGAGGCTGTATACAGGGGGAACCGGTACCCAGTCAATGTGGAGGCTGTATACAGGGGGAACCGGTACCCAGTCAATGTGGAGGCTCTATACAGGGGGAACCGGTACCGAGTCAGTGTGGAGGCTGTATACAGGGGGAACCGGTACCGAGTCAATGTGGAGGCTGTATACAGGGGGAACCGGTACCCAGTCACTGTGGAGGCTGTATACAGGGGGAACCGGTACCCAGTCAATGTGGAGGCTGTATACAGGGGGAACCGGTACCGAGTCAATGTGGAGGCTATATACAGGGGGAACCGGTACCGAGTCAATGTGGAGGCTGTATACAGGGGGAACCGGTACCCAGTCAATGTGGAGGCTGTATACAGGGGGAACCGGTACCCAGTCAATGTGGAGGCTCTATACAGGGGGAACCGGTACCGAGTCAGTGTGGAGGCTGTATACAGGGGGAACCGGTACCCAGTCAATGTGGAGGCTCTATACAGGGGGAACCGGTACCCAGTCAATGTGGAGGCTCTATACAGGGGGAACCGGTACCGAGTCAGTGTGGAGGCTGTATACAGGGGGAACCGGTACCCAGTCAATGTGGAGGCTGTATACAGGGGGAACCGGTACCGAGTCAATGTGGAGGCTATATACAGGGGGTACCGGTACAGAGCCAGTGTGGAGGCTGTATACAGTGGGAACCAGTACCCAGTCAATGTGGAGGCTGTATACAGGGGGTACCGGTACAGAGTCAGTGTGGAGTCTATATACAGGGGGAACCGGTACCCAGTCAATGTGGAGGCTATATACAGGGGGAACCGGTACCCAGTCAATGTGGAGGCTGTATACAGGGGGAACCGGTACCGAGTCAGTGTGGAGGCTGTATACAGGGGGAACCAGTACCGAGTCAGTGTGGAGGCTGTATACAGGGGGAACCGGTACCCAGTCAATGTGGAGGCTGTATACAGGGGGAACCGGTACCCAGTCAATGTGGAGGCTCTATACAGGGGGAACCGGTACCAAGTCAGTGTGGAGGCTGTATACAGGGGGAACCGGTACCGAGTCAATGTGGAGGCTGTATACAGGGGGAACCGGTACCCAGTCAATGTGGAGGCTGTATACAGGGGGAACCGGTTCCCAGTCAATGTGGAGGCTGTATACAGGGGGAACCGGTACCGAGTCAATGTGGAGGCTATATACAGGGGGAACCGGTACCGAGTCAATGTGGAGGCTGTATACAGGGGGAACCGGTACCCAGTCAATGTGGAGGCTGTATACAGGGGGAACCGGTACCCAGTCAATGTGGAGGCTCTATACAGGGGGAACCGGTACCGAGTCAGTGTGGAGGCTGTATACAGGGGGAACCGGTACCCAGTCAATGTGGAGGCTCTATACAGGGGGAACCGGTACCCAGTCAATGTGGAGGCTCTATACAGGGGGAACCGGTACCGAGTCAGTGTGGAGGCTGTATACAGGGGGAACCGGTACCCAGTCAATGTGGAGGCTGTATACAGGGGGAACCGGTACCGAGTCAATGTGGAGGCTATATACAGGGGGAACCGGTACCGAGTCAATGTGGAGGCTGTATACAGGGGGAACCGGTACCGAGTCAATGTGGAGGCTATATACAGGGGGAACCGGTACCGAGTCAATGTGGAGGCTGTATACAGGGGGAACCGGTACCGAGTCAATGTGGAGGCTATATACAGGGGGAACCGGTACCGAGTCAATGTGGAGGCTGTATACAGGGGGAACCGGTACAGAGTCAATGTGGAGGCTGTATACAGGGGGAACCGGTACCGAGTCAATGTGGAGGCTGTATACAGGGGGAACCGGTACCGAGTCAATGTGGAGGCTGTATACAGGGGGAACCGGTACCGAGTCAATGTGGAGGCTGTATACAGGGGGAACCGGTACCGAGTCAATGTGGAGGCTGTATACAGGGGGAACCGGTTCAGAGTCAATGTGGAGGCTGTATACAGGGGGAACCGGTACCCAGTCAATGTGAAGGCTGTATACAGGGGGAACCGGTACCGAGTCAATGTGGAGGCTCTATACAGGGGGAACCGGTACCGAGTCAATGTGGAGGCTCTATACAGGGGGAACCGGTACCCAGTCAATGTGGAGGCTGTATACAGGGGGTACCGGTACCCAGTCAATGTGGAGGCTGTATACAGGGGGAACCGGTACCGAGTCAATGTGGTGGCTGTATACAGGGGGAACCGGTACCCAGTCAATGTGGAGGCTGTATACAGGGGGAACCGGTACCCAGTCAATGTGGAGGCTGTATACAGGGGGAACCGGTACCCAGTCAATGTGGAGGCTGTATACAGGGGGAACTGGTACCCAGTCAATGTGGAGGCTGTATACAGGGGGAACCGGTACCCAGTCAATGTGGAGGCTGTATACAGGGGGAACCGGTACCCAGTCAATGTGGAGGCTGTATACAGGGGGAACCGGTACCCAGTCAATGTGGAGGCTGTATACAGGGGGAACCGGTACCCAGTCAATGTGGAGGCTGTATACAGGGGGAACCGGTACCCAGTCAATGTGGAGGCTGTATACAGGGGGAACCGGTACCCAGTCAATGTGGAGACTCTATACAGGGGGAACCGGTACCGAGTCAATGTGGAGGCTGTATACAGGGGGAACCGGTACCCAGTCAATGTGGAGGCTCTATACAGGGGGAACCGGTACAGAGTCAATGTGGAGACTCTATACAGGGGGAACCGGTACCCAGTCAATGTGGAGGCTGTATACAGGGGGAACCGGTACCGAGTCAATGTGGAGGCTATATACAGGGAGTACCAGTACCCAGTCAATGTGGAGGCTGTATACAGGGGGAACCGGTACCGAGTCAATGTGGAGGCTGTATACAGGGGGAACCGGTACCCAGTCAATGTGGAGGCTGTATACAGGGGGAACCGGTACCCAGTCAATGTGGAGGCTGTATACAGGGGGAACCGGTACCGAGTCAATGTGGAGGCTATATACAGGGGGAACCGGTACAGAGTCAATGTGGAGGCTATATACAGGGGGAACCGGTACCCAGTCAATGTGGAGGCTGTATACAGGGGGTACCGGTACAGAGTCAATGTGGAGGCTCTATACAGGGGGAACCGGTACCCAGTCAATGTGGAGGCTGTATACAGGGGGTACCGGTACAGAGTCAATGTGGAGGCTATATACAGGGGGAACCGGTACCCAGTCAATGTGGAGGCTGTATACAGGGGGTACCGGTACAGAGTCAATGTGGAGGCTCTATACAGGGGGAACCGGTACCCAGTCAATGTGGAGGCTGTATACAGGGGGTACCGGTACAGAGTCAATGTGGAGGTTATATACAGGGGGTACCTGTACCGAGTCAATGTGGAGGCTGTATACAGGGGGTACCGGTACCGAGTCAATGTGGAGGCTGTATACAGGGGGTAACGGTACAGAGTCAATGTGGAGGTTATATACAGGGGGTACTGGTACAGAGTCAATGTGGAGGCTATATACAGGGTATTACGGTACAGAGTCAATGTGGAGGCTGTATACAGGGGGTACCAGTACCGAGTCAATGTGGAGGCTGTATACAGGGGGAACCGGTACCGAGTCAATGTGGAGGCTGTATACAGGGGGAACCGGTACCGAGTCAGTGTGGAGGCTATATACAGGCGTAACTGGTACCGAGTCAATGTGGAGGCTGTATACAGGGGGAACCGGTACAGAGTCAATGTGGAGGCTGTATACAGGGGGAACCGGTACAGAGTCAATGTGGAGGCTGTATACAGGGGGAACCGGTACCGAGTCAATGTGGAGGCTGTATACAGGGGGAACCGGTACCGAGTCAATGTGGAGGCTGTATACAGGGGGAACCGGTACCGAGTCAGTGTGGAGGCTGTATACAGGGGGAACTGGTACCGAGTCAGTGTGGAGGCTATATACAGGCGTAACTGGTACCGAGTCAATGTGGAGGCTAAATACATGGGGTACCGGTACAGAGTCAATGTGGAGGCTATATAAAGGGGGTACCGGTACAGAGTCAATGTGGGGGCTATATACAGGGGGAACCGGTACAGAGTCAGTGTGGAGGCTATATACAGGCGTAACTGGTACCGAGTCAATGTGGAGGCTAAATACATGGGGTACCGGTACAGAGTCAATGTGGAGGCTATATACAGTGGGTACCTGTACCGAGTCAATGTGGGGGCTATATACAGGGGGAACCGGTACAGAGTCAGTGTGGAGGCTATAAACAGGGAGAACCGGTACCGAGTCAATGTGGAGGCTGTATACAGGGGGAACCGGTACCGAGTCAATGTGGAGGATGTATACAGGGGGAAACGGTACCGAGTCAATGTGGAGGCTATATACAGGCGGAACCGGTACAGAGTCAATGTGGAGACTATATACAGGGGGAACCGGTACAGAGTCAATGTGGAGACTATATACAGGGGGAACCGGTACAGAGTCAATGTGGAGACTATATACAGTGGGTACCGGTACAGAGTCAATGTGGAGGCTATATACAGTGGGTACCGGTACCGAGTCAATGTGGGGGCTATATACAGGGGGTACCGGTAACGAGTCAATGTGGATGCTAGATACAGGGGTACCCTGGTATTGAGTCAATGTGGAGGCTCTATACAGGGGTAACCGGTACTGAGTCAATGTGGAGGCTCTATACAAGGGGGTACCGGTACCTAGCCAGTTTGCGGGGGTACAGGTTAGTCGAGGTAATTTGTAAAGTGACTATGACCAGATAATAAACAGCCAGTAGCAGCAGTGTAAAAACAAAGGGGGGGGGGGGGCAGATAAATTGTCTGAGTGGCCATTTGATTAATTGTTCAACAGTCTTATGGCTTGGGGGTAGAAGCTGTCAAAGGAGCCTTTTCTTCCTAGACTTGGTGCTCCGGTACTGCTTGCCGTGCGGTAGCAGGAAGAATAGTCTAAAACTTGGGTGACTGGGGCCTTTAAAAATAAATTTGGCCGTCCTCTGACACCGCCTAGTACATAGGTCCTGGATGTCAGGAAGTTTGGCCCCAGTGATGTACCTGGCCGTATGCATTACACTCTGTAGCTCCTTACGGTTGAATGCCCAGCAGTTGCAATACCAGGCAGTGATGCAAACAGTCAGGATGCTCTCGATGGTGCAGCTGTAGATCTTTTTGAGGATCATGCCAAATCTTTTCAGTCTCCTGAGGGGGAAAGGTGTTGTCGTGCCCTCTTCATGACTGTCTTGGTGTGTTTGTACTATAATAGTTTGTTGGGGATGTGGACACCAATGAACTTGAAGCTCTCGACTTGCTCCACTTCAGCCCCATAAATGTTAAGTGTAGTTAGATACATTTATACACCCCAACATGCAGCATAATTAAGCCTAAGTGTTTAACCTCTCTAGGGTATGTGGGATAGCGTCCCATCTGGCCAACATCCAGTGAGGTTGCAGAGCGCCAAATTCAATTACAGAAATGCTCATTATAAAAATTCAGAAAACAAAACATATTTTCCATAGGTTTAAAGATTAACTTCTTGTTAAACCAACTACAGTGTCATATTTATAAAATGCTTTTCGGTGAAAGCTAGCCCAGAACATACCTAGCCCAGAACATAGCCCAGTTGACAAATTATTACAAACTGTAACCAGCCAAGCAGAAGCGTTACAACTCAGAAATAGAGATACAATTAATCCCTTACCTTTGATGATCTTCATATGGTGGCAATCAGAAGACATTCATTTACTCAATAAATGTTCCTTTTGTTCAATGAAGTCTCTTTATATCCAAAAACCTCTGTTTTGTTAGCGCGTTTTCTTCAGTAATTCACAGGCTCAAACGCAGTCAAAACAATCAGACGAAAAATCTAAATTGAATCCGTAAAGTTCATAGAAACATGTCAAACGATGTTTATATTCAACCCTCAGGTTGTTTTTTTAGCCTAAATGATCTGTAATATTTCAACCGGACAATAACGTTGTCAATATAAAAGGTAAACAAGAAATGCACGTTCTCGGGATTGAGCACGAAAAAGCTCTGACACTGTAGAAAAAACTCTGTGACACGTTAGGTTCCACTCGTTCAGACTGTTCTTACTCCCTTACTTATAATGTCTGTTGACATCTAGTGGAAGGCATGGGAACTGCAAATGGAGTCCTAAGTCAATGGATACTGTAATGGCATTGAATAGAAAACTACAAAACCAACAAAAAAAACTACTTCCTGAATGGATTCTTCTAAGGTTTTCGCCTGCTAAATCTGTTCTGTTACACTCACAGACACTATTTTAACACCCCTGAGCACGGAACCCGCTAGCGGGCTGAAATATCACAACATACGGTGATCGCTACATAAATAGTCATATTAAACATTCATGAAAATACAAGTGTCTCACATGTATCGAAAGCCTAGAATCTTGCTAATCCAACTGAGTTGTCAGATTTAAAAAAGGATTTACTGCGAAAGAATACGATGCGATTATTTGAGGATAGAGCCCCATAAAAATCAACTATTTCAACCAGCACAGACGTAACATAATCACAAACTTCAATAAAATAAATTGTTTACCTTTGACGATCTTCGTCTGTTTGCAATTGCAATGCTCATTGTTACACAATGAATGGTCTTTTGTTTGATAAAATCTGTTTTTATAGCCTAACACGAAACATTTTGTGAACCGCTTGTGTCGTGAATTTCGTCTCATTCCATTTTCGACGACACATTCCAGGTAAATACAAATATAGGAGAAAAACATATTATGCACTGCATTGTTTGGTAAACGCGCAGATTCAGCTGTTTATATATCAATCATTATGGCGACTAAGTCAGGGAAAGCTAAATCTAAGTCTAGATATACAGATGTACACACAATTTTAGAATAAATTGATTGGGAAAGTGAGACAGAGATTGTTGTAGGACAATTCATTTAGCGATTGTGGAGGAATATGTTTTGTAAGTTATTATCATGCTAATGCCCTTGTTAGAAATTAATAATATAAAATATTATTTGTGATCTTTTTTTAAGCAATATATAAACATGTAATGTCATGAAATGTGAGATGGGTGTGTCTGCCGCCCCACCCCACCCCCAAATGAAATAGCCTATTTGAGGCTGTTGAGGGGAGGGCAGGCCCACAACAATGGCCAAAGTGAAATGGAGACAGTAGATACAGCTGGTCTGTTGTAGACCAAGACCAAAGAGCTGTCAAAGGACACCAGAAACAAAATTGTAGACCTGCACCAGGCTGGGAAGAGTGAATCTGCAATAGGTAAGTAGCTTGGTTTGAAGAAATCAACTGTGGGAGCAATTATTAGGAAATGGAAGACATACAAGACCACTGATAATCTCCCTCGATCTGGGGCTCCATGCAAGATCTCACATCGTGGATTCAAAATGATCACAAGAACGGTGAGCAAAAATCCCAAAAAACAACGGGGGGACCTAGTGAATGACCTGCAGAGAGCTGGGACCAAATTAACAAAGCCTACCATCAGTAACACACCACGCCGCCAGGGACTGAAATCCTGCAGTGCCAGACGTGTCCCCCTGCTTAAGCCAGTACATGTCCAGGCTCATCTGAAGTTTGCTAGAGAGCATTTGGATGATCCAGAAGAAGATTGGGAGAATGTCATATGGTCAGAAGAAACCAAAATGTAACTTTTTGGTAAAAACTGAACTCGTCGTGTTTGGAGGACAAAGAATGCTTCATGCATCATGCTTTCGTGCTGTTTTTCTGCAAAGGGACCAGGATGACTGATCCGTGTAAAGGAAAGAATGAATGGGGCCATGTATTGTGAGATTTTGAGTGAAAACCTCCTTCCATCAGCAAGGGCATTTAAGATGAAACGTGGAAGGGTCTTTCAGCATGACAATGATCCCAAACACACCGCCCTGGCATCGAAGGAGTGGCTTCGTAAGAAGCATTTCAAGGTCCTGGGGTGGCCTAGCCAGTCTCCAGATCTCAACCCCATAGAAAATCTTTGGAGGGAGTTGAAAGTCCGTGTTGCCCAACAACAGCCCCAAAACATCACTGCTCTAGAGGAGATCTGCATGGAGGAATGGGCCAAAATACCAGCAACAATGTGTGAAAACCTTGTGAAGACTTACAGAAAACGTTTGACCTCTGTCATTGCCAACAAAGGGTATTTAACAGTTTTGGAAACTTTAGAGTGTTTTCTATCCTAATCTACTAGTTAAATGCATATTATATCTTCTGGGCCCGAGTAGCGGGCCATTTAATTTGGGCATGCTTTTCATCCAAAATTCCAAATGCTACCCCCTACCATAGAGGTTAATGTGTTGTTAGATACATATATACACCCCAACATACAGTCCAATTATAATGACTGATTCAACCATGTGTTTGACTGGTGTTTTAAGTGTTTAGAACTCTGAATGTACATCAATCAGAATACGTAGGTTCCCATGGAGACTAAAATAGACAGTGCTGCAGCAGTCAACAAAGGGGAGGGGGGGGGGGTGATGTTGTTCACAAATAGCTCTAACCTCAAACAGCCACAGATCTCCTGCTCTGTACAGCCTCTATTTTTACTAATGCTGTCAGTTGTAAAGAAGTTTCATTTGTTGACTTTGGGTCTTTTGAGTATCATGCTATACTGTTTAAATGTCAGCCACCAGACCAGAGCATCATGTTATACTGTTTAAATGTCAGCCACCAGACCAGAGTATCATGCTATACTTTTTAATTAAATGTCAGCCACCAGACCAGAGCATCACATTATAATGTTTAAATGTCAGCCACCAGACCAGAGCATCATGTTATACTGTTTAAATGTCAGCCACCATACTCTGGTCCTGGTTATTATCAAGGGGCTTTCTACTGGGCCCACCCATAACCACAGACATACTCTGGACCTGGTTATTACCAAGGGGCTTTCTACTGGGCCTACCCATAACCACAGCCATACTCTGGACCTGGTTATTACCAAGGGGCTTTCTACTGGGCCCACCCATAACCACAGCCATACCCTGGACCTGGTTATTACCAAGGGGCTTTCTATTGACATATCCTCTATTGATGATGCTTTATCTGATCACCACTGGGGATTTATACCTTCCTCTTGTGGTCATTTAACAGGTAACTTTAATAGCAAATGAAGGGCAATAATTGATGCCATAGATCCAGTAAAGTTGAAAAAGGACACATCCAAATGGACAGTCCCTTGATGAGTGAGGAAACGAATACATTCAAGAGAAATTGCAGAAAAGCAGAGGCAAAGAGGATGAAGTCAAAGTTGCAGGTCCATTATGATATTCTGAGAGAGCATCATATATAACAAGGCCATTAGAAATGAGAGAGCATCATATATAAATAGGCCATTAGAAATGAGAGAGCATCATATATAACAAGGCCATTAGAAATGAGAGAGCATCATATATAACAAGGCCATTAAAAATGCCAGATGGACTCATTTTACTAACTTGATCACTAATAATCAGAATAACTAGAGATTGCTCTTCTCCACCATTGATGGCCTGATAAATCCTACCCCATCAAACCTATGGGAACTTTCCTCCACATGTAAATGTGATGAGTTTGCAGCATATTTCAGAGATAAGATTCAACATTAGACTGGATATCAGTCAAGACCTGACTAGATGTCTGATGATATGTGTACCAGCCTACCACACAAAGGCACTATGGATTTATTTTCCCTGGTTGACACAGACATGTTCAGGAAAGTGACATCACAACTTAACTTTCTCGATACAATCCCCACCACCTTCTACAAAACAGTTTTTAATTTTCATTTCAATTATCCAACCTTCCATTCTTATGCACAATTCCTGAGAAGTGCACAATTATAACGAGACATTGGATCACCTGCCGTAGGCTACATATTATACATTACGTGTGAAACATTATGTGAGTATTATATAGAGATTCAGTAAGTGATTTTCTCCAAAGGGACTATTAACTTCCGATAGCCACATTGCAACTGGCAGGGAGGAATCCAATTTCCATTTCAAGGCAATACATTTCTTGGCAATCGCTTGCAATATTTCTGTTAGCTTTATACTATGGCTTTTCCTAAGATTGGTGTTCGTAAAGTTACCCAGTAGACCTCCGGGTCTAAAGGGAATGCAACCCCGTCTCTGAAACTGGAAACACTTATCTCCCTCACTAGCTTTAAGCACCTGTCAGAGCAGCTCACAGATTACTGCACCTGTACATAGCCCACCTATAATTTAGCCCTATCAACTACCTCTTTCCCAACTGTATTTAATTCATTTATTTATTTTTCTCCTTTGCACCCCATTATTTTTATTTCTACTTTGCACATTCTTCCATTGCAAATCTACCATTCCAGTGTTTTACTTGCTATATTGTATTTACTTTGCCACCAAGGCCTTTTTTTGCCTTTTACCTCCCTTCTCACCTCATTTGCTCACATCGTATATAGACTTACTTATACTGTATTATTGACTGTATGTTTGTTTTACTCCATGTGTAACTCTGTGTCGTTGTATGTGTCGAACTGCTTTGCTTTATCTTGGCCAGGTCGCAATTGTAAATGAGAACTTGTTCTCAACTTGCCTACCTGGTTAAATAAAGGTGAAATAAAATACATACAAAAAATTGAGAAACCGTGTAGTTTTGAACACTGCCAAGTGGAATGGAGGAATGTTCCTTCATCTGAGCCACATCTAAAACAAAGGAAGGATATATCTGGGTTGAACTTGTGCAGTCTAGATGGGGTGATATAGAGCTGATGGAGGAAATTAAACTGGATCAGTCTGTATCTGGAGTTCAATGTGGATGTAACACCATCCCTGCGTAGGTCACTCCATAGATCCTCATCAAGATCAATACCCAGATCTTTTTCCCATCTAAGTCGGGGTTTATCTAGCCCAGGCAGTGTTAGTCCTGACATAAGAGCATCGTATACATGGGAAATGGTCTTGAACAGTGGTTGGTCTGCGTGGCAGAGTTGTTCAATAGGTGACATCTTAGGTAGGTTCCATTGTCCCTTGAGAGTCACCCTAATAAAGTTTCGTAGTTGTAGGTAGCTAAAGAAGTCCCTGTTAGGCAAGTGGTATTTCTGTTTCAGCTGATCAAAAGACATAAGAACTCCCACCTCGTAACAATGTTCCAGAAGAGTGATCCCCTTATCAGACCATGGTCTAAAGTTACTATTCTGGAAAAACATAGGGATCAATCTATTGTTCCATAAAGGGGTTTTAGGGGAAAGGAATCCCCCTCGTCCGAACAGCTCGTGCAGTTTGCACCATGCCAGGACAGAATGTATGATTAAAGGGTTGTCTGTGATGGTTTTTATAGATTTTCTGTCCCATTTGTAAAACAATTCTGCCCCAGTGTCATCATTTACCTCAAGCTTTTCAATGTTCAACCATGAGGGAGAGGGACCATTGTCAAACCTCTCAGCCAGAAACCTAGACTGTGCAGCCTAGTAGTACATTCTAAAATTGGGGAGGTTTAAGCCCCCTTGACTGTAATCAAGGGTCAGTTTATCCAGGCCAACCCTAGGGGTTTTGCCGTGCCAGATAAACCGTCTGGTCAGCTTGTCGAGAGAGGAAAAAAATGCTGCGGGAACAGGGATAGGGAGAGATTGAAACAGATATAGAAATTTGGGCTCTCTACCCAGTAGAGTGAGAGGTAAGTCCATCCATTTACAAAGGTCAACCTCCACCTTTTGCAACAAACTGGCCAGATTGAGTTTATAGAGGTTGTTCAGATTACCATCCACCATTATGCCCAAATATGTGAAGCCCATAGGCGACCATCTAAAAGGAAACTTGTGCTTGATGGTATGATGGTCAAAGACAGACAACGGTAAGATTTCGCTTTTATCGAAATTGACCTTATATCCAGAGAAAGAACTATAACACTGTAGTAGGATCTGCAAGTGAGAGAGGGAGTGTTCTGGGTTTGTTAGAAATAAGATAAGGTCGTCCGCAAAGAGTGATAATTTATGGGTATGGGGGCCCACCTCAAAGCCATGTATGTCGGGGCACGTTCTAATAGCCTCAGCGAGGGCAAAGAGGTGCGGGCTAATTGGGCAACCTTGTCTGTTCCCCCTATAAAGAGGGAAAGAGGAGGAAGTAATCCCATTGGTAGCAATACTAGCTTTAGGAGATTTGTAGAGTGATTTTATCAAATTTACAAACACGGTACCTAAACCAAACTTTTCCAAGACGCGAAAGAGGTCATTCAACCCTATCAAAGGCCTTTTCAGCGTTGAGGGATTCTGCGACACTAGGTATTTTGTTTTTGTTAGCAAGGTGAATTATATCAAAGAACCTTCTGAGATTATTGGAGGACAATCTATTAATTATGAAGCCAGTCTGATCTGGGTTGACCAACAGGGGAAGACATGACTCCAGTCTCTTAGATAGCATCTTGGTGACCAGTTTACAATCTGTTTTAAGGAGAGAGATTGGTCTATAGGAGGCGCAGTTTAGCGGGTTTTTCCCTTTCTTGTGGATTACAGTAATCACTGCTTGAGAGAAGGACTCTGGAAAGCAGTTGTCTTCTCTGGCTTTTTTAAGTACCTCCATAAGGTAGGGGGCCAACAGCTCCCTAAGTTCTTTATAGAACTCTGGAGGGAAGCCATCCTCCCCAGGAGATTTATTAGAAGGTAAGGATTTAATGGCCTCCAACAATTCAGGAACTGAGAAGTGTTCACTCAGGCGCTCACTGTCTTCCCCTGACAGGCATGGGAGGTTGAGAGAGGAGAGAAAGGAGTCGATCTCTGATAGATCATCGCTTGATTGGGAAGTGTAGAGGTCTTCATAGTATTTCTTAAAAGTATTATTAATTTCAGTAGGGTCGAAAGATATCTCATTAGTAAGAGTTTCTATGGCATTAATTGTCCTCTTATTTTCCTCTGCTTTCAGTTGCCATGCCAATACTTTGTGAGCTTTCTCTCCAAGCTCGTAATAACGCTGTTTTGATTTAGTGATGGCCCTCTCAGCTTGATATGTGTTCAGAATATTATATTGAAGTTTTTTATTTACCAAAAGCCTGTATAGATCTTTAGTCGGGCCTCTTTGGTAGGTTTTCTCTAGCTCGGAGATTTCAGATTCAAGGGCACTCAGTTCCGCACCATGTTTTCTCTTCAGCCCTTTAGTATAGGAAATAATCTGTCCCCTCAGATAGGCCTGTGTCCCAAAGAATGAAACTGTCAGGAGCAGAGGGTTTGTTTGTCAAAGTATATATATTGATCTGCTCTGTGATGACTGGAAATTGATAATACCAGAGGAGAATGGTCACTAAGCAATCTGGGGAGATACTCGACATCTAACACTCTATGAAACAGTTGTGTCGAAAGTAAAAAGTTATCTATGCGTGTGTGTGTCTTGTGTGGGTGTGAATAAAAAGAGTAGTCCCTATCCTGTGGGTGCAACTGTCTCCAGATGTCTAGTAAATTGAGATCTTTCATGAATGACATGGTGAGCTTGCCGGCTTTGGTAAGAAGTGAGGGTTTATCAGAAGACCTATCAAGAACTGTATCTAAGCAAAAATTCAAATCTCCTCCAACCAGTAGCCATCCTGGTGGTGCTTGAGCAACCTGAAGGAAGACATTCTGAATAAACATATGGTCATCGAAGTTAGGAGCATAAATATTCAATAGGGTCCAAGACTCTGAAAACATATGCCCCTGCACCAAAACAAACCTGCCAGAGGGATCAGAGATGGTGTTGTTGACGCAGAAGGGGATGTGTCTACTCAACAAAATTGCAGTTCCTCTTGCTTTGGAGTTAAAAGAGGATGCAAAAACTTGTCCTACCCATTCCCTCTTCAATTTATTGTGTTCACTGTGTCACGATTCTTCAAAGTCGAACCCAGAAGCAGACCAGGACAAGGAGAGTAGGAAAAAGGTGAGTATTTATTTACAAGTGAATGGGTAGATATATCCAGGTGGTGTAGCAGGTAGCGGTGATGAGTTGATGGGAGTAAATAGGTGGATCCAATGGGGAAGCGGAATCCTCTGACGACCAGGCGGGAATGGGGTAAATGATCCGGGTGAGTAACTGAAGACAGAACAAACAGAGGTAAGTTCAAGGCAAGCAATACGTAACAAACAACAAAACAAATTCTATCCAACTTGAGGCTGATACTCTGGCACAACATACTGTTCATGGCTAACGATCCGGCAGGGAATGGATGTCAGGTCAGAGCTTTTGAAGGGGAGAGGTGATGATCAGGACAGGTGTGCAGATTACTGATGGGATACAGGTGCGGGGGAACATCGATCTCCCAACAAGCTAATTTGCCCGGCAACCAGACAGGGTGCGTTCCAGGACACCGGAAACACACTCCAGGACAGAAACACAGGCAAACACAGACTCAGGAAGCGGGATTCGTGACACACTGGCTGTAAGATGTGTTTCTTGTAAAAACACAATGTCAGCCTTTAATGGCTGCTGTCCCTTTACAGGGATCAACATCAGCAAAAATTTGAGAGTGACAACTAATAGTACTCGATACAACTCAAACTTTCATTAAAACACACATGCAGGGTACTGAATTAAAACTACACTCGTTGTGAATCTAGCCAACATGTCAGATTTTTAAAATGCTTTTCGGCGAAAGCATGAGAAGCTATTATCTGATAGCATGCAACCCCTTAAATACCCAAAGGGGACGTAAACAGAATAATTAGCGTAGCCGGCGCTACACAAAACGCAGAAATAAAATATAAAACATTCATTACCTTTGACGAGCTTCTTTGTTGGCACTCCTATATGTCCCATAAACATCACAATTGGGTCTTTTTTTCGATTAAATCCGTCCATGTATACCCAAAATGTCCATTTATGAAACCCGTCTGATCCATGAAAAAGCACCGTTCCAAAACGCAACGTCATTTTTTTAAATAAAAAAAGTTGCCTATAAACTTTGACAAAACACTTCAAACTACTTTTGTAATCCAACTTTACGTATTAGTAAACGTTAATAATCGATCAAATTGATCACGGGGCGATCTGTATTCAATAGCAGCACGTTTTGAAATCATGGTCCACATTCTCTCTTTCATAACTTCCTCCGAAGACAGGAAGTGCCTATTCCCCATTTCACCAAGGATTAACTTCAAATCAATTGCCAGTACTGGCGACATCGTGTGGAAACTGGGCCCTATCTATTTTCCCTTGCCATAGACAATACAGAGACCGGCGGAGGGATATTTTTTTTGTGTTTTTTGTGAACAGTTTTCCTTGGGATTTTGCCTCCTACACACGTTCTGTTATAGTCACAGACATGATTTAACCAGTTTTAGAAACTTCAGAGTGTTTTCTATCCACACATAATAATCATATGCATATACTATATTCCTGGCATGAGTAGCAGGACGTTGAAATCTTGCGCGATTTTTAACAAAAAGATGAAAAAATTTGCAGCCTCTTTAAGAGGTATGTATAGACTCTTTTCCTTTTAATCGGGCTGTTAAGACCTTTTAACCTCTTACTTCTACCCCCTCCTTTTTCGAACATTCTGTTAAAAATCGCGCAACTTTTCAGCGTCCTGCTACTCATGCCAGGAATATAGTATATGCATATGATTAGTATGTGTAGATAGAAAACACTATGAAGTTTCTAAAACTGGTTAAATCACGGCTGTGACTATAACAGATCGTGTGTTTCATTGAAAAACGCAAGAAAAACTGCTCTCTGAAAGCTAAAAATAATTTCCATAAGTCACTTCCACGAATTGTTAAAAGATCGATTGTTAATATCGACCTGCCTGCAATTCATACAAATTCCACACGATGTCGCCATTGTCGTCATTTTCAATTGAATTAATTGTTGGAAAATCCATCTATCTGGCATCCATTTTCCCAGTCTTCACCCGGATGTTGTTAATGAAGACATTAGCAGCCATTGATTTGCAAGCGAGGACCTATTGAATATACATCGCCCTGTAATAATTTTGATAGATTATAAACGTTTACTAATACCTAAAGTTGGATTACAAAAGGATTTCGAAGTGTTTTGTGAAAGTTTATCGTCGACTTTTTTAATTTTAAAAAATGACGCAGCGTTTAAAAACAATGTTTTTTTCTGAATGACACAGCTTCCATACAAAGCTATTTTGGGTATATATGGACCGATTTAAACGAAAAAAAGACCCAATAGTGATGTTTATGGGGCATATAGGAGTGCCAAGAAAGAAGCTCGTCAAAGGTAATGAATGTTTTATATTTTATTTCTGCGTTTTGGGTAGCGCCGGCTACCGCAAAATATGTTGTTTACGTGTCGTGCTGGCATTTTGGGTGGTGCATGCTATCAGATAATAGCTTCTCATGCTTTCGCCGAAAAGCATTTTAAAAATCTGACTTGCTGGCTAGGTTCACAACGAGTGTAGCTTTAATTCAATACCCTGCTTGTGAATTTTGATCAAGGATTGAGTTGTAACGAGTACATTTAGCATTTAGCGTAGCGCATTTGCATTTCCAGGTGCCTACTTGAGACGTCTGCGTCTCAAGTATGGTCAAGAAGTTAAGTTGAATGTTTAAGCATAGGTTAGGTTTCAAATATGTAACTGCATAGAAATCTATCATATGCAGATAATTAGGAAATGTGTCAACTTTGGTTTGAGCACAAAAGTGACCTGTGTGTCTCTTTAGGAAGGAAACAATAAACATAGAAAGGAAGGAAGAAAAAAAAAGAAAACATCCCAGACTAAAACAACAATCCCAACAATCAAACATGAATACACTTGTACAGATACGTTGCTGCTCGCTTTCCATCTTGCTCTTACTAGCTAAACCTTGGCGTAAACTAAAACCTGCGAGCTCTCTAAGTTGAAAACAAACGTTATGAATAGATATTTATGGCTGAATATTTACTGCCCACGGTAAGGGCTGCTTGAGTCTCTTTTCGAAAGATTAACATAAATGAGGGGGGAAGCAGTGGGCCTAAGCCCACTTATTGCTTCGCCCAGTAGATATGGACTAAACCAAAATATACTCTCCTGTAAATGTAATAGAACTCACCCCGGGAAGATACAGTTAGTTGAAAATGTACAAATCAATTATAGTGACCGGGAGATACCAGCAGTTCAGTCCGGATAAGATAAAACAAACTAACTGCATTTTATCCCCCAGAGAGACCGTCCTGGCTCAGACTTTGCTCAGTTCTTTGAGAAAAGTGTGCACTTCTCCCGGTGTGTTGAAGAGATGGCTTCGGCCTTTGTACTGAACTTTCATCCGCGCAGGGTGGATGAGGTAGCCGGTGATGTTCTTCTCCTTCAGTGCTTTGGCGGCAGCTCTGAACTGCTTGCGACGTCTGGCGAGATCCGCGCTCATATCTGGGAAAAGGCTGACCCTCTTTCCATCGATGGTGATGTCACCCTTTGACTCTTGCGAGTTGCAGTATCTTCTCTCTGTCTTGGAAACGGAGGAACCTGATCAGGACGGCTCGTGGGGGCTCATCTGGCCGGGGTTTCAGCGCTGATGTTCTGTGGGCGCGTTGGATTTCCAGCGGCTTGGTGAAGTGGATAATGCCTAGGACCTCCGGGATCCATTGAGTGAAGAAACGGACCGGGTCACGGCCCTCGCTGTCCTCTTTCAATCCCACCACACGGATATTACTACGTTTACTCTGGTTCTCCATCTGATCTACCTTGTTTTTGAGGTAGGTATTGTCCTTTTGCAGTTGTATCAAGACCTGGTCATGTCTAGCGATGGTATCTTCAACTGTGCTAATGCGCAACTCTGCCTCAGTCGTTCTCAAAAGGAGATCATTCATGGAGGATTTCAGGTCTTCAATTGAAGAATGGAGTTCAGCCGATTTCTTATCCATTTTCATAGAAAGACCTCTGTTACCATCCTGAATTTCCCAGAGGAGAGTAGCCAGCATGTCGGCAGGCTCGCAAGAGGCTGCTGAGAGCAACAGTCTGGAACTGTCGTCTGAGTTATGAGGGCTAATGCTAATCTTGCTAGCTGTAGCGTTATCGTTATCTTGGGAATCAACAACGTTTTGGTCGTCCTTCTTGCTTCTCGGTCGGAGGTCCATGGCTCTTTGGGAAGGTAAGTACTTGACAATTCATCAGCCGATGTTAGAATATTGTTTCAACGTTGTTATTTAGGTAAAAAATTGAATAACTGTGAAGAGCTCGGGTTGTCAACGTCTGCTCAGCTCCGCGGCATCACGTGCTCATTACACCGGTTTTAATGTCCCTGTACTGTAAAACATACAGAATGCTGCAGGATACTGACCAAGACCAGACGGAGAGAACACATTACACCAGTTTTAAGGTCTCTGTACTGTAAAACATACAGAATGCTGCAGGGTACTGACCAAGACCAGACAGAGAGAACACATTACACCAGTTTTAAGGTCTCTGTACTGTAAAACATACAGAATGCTGCAGGGTACTGACCAAGACCAGACAGAGAACACATTACACCAGTTTTAAGGTCTCTGTACTGTAAAACATACAGAATGCTGCAGGGTACTGACCAACACCAGACAGAGAGAACACATTACACCGGTTTTAAGGTCTCTGTACTGTAAAACATACTTGTTAATTGTTCACTCCATGTGTAACTCTGTGTTGTCTGTTCACACTGCTATGCTTTATCTTGGCCAGGTCTCAGTTGCAAATGAGAACTTGTTCTCAACTAGCCTACCTGGTTAAATAAAGGTGAAATAAAAATATAAAAACTGCTGAGTAGACAGGGTCTGGAACGACCTTCTGACCTGTATCTCTGTCTATCTGTCTTCACTGCTGAGTAGACAGGGTCTGGAATGACCTTCTCTGATAGAAACACATAAGCAGGTTACAACTAGTGACATGTCAAAAACACGGTAAAAACATATTTACTTCAGAAAGACGACATTATTTAGGGAAGTGTTGTTGGTCTCTCCCTTCTTCCCACCTCTCCTCCTGTTGTGTTGTCTCTTCTCTGTGTGGTTGATATCAGCATAGGTCACATCACCGGGACCGGATCCACCTGGAACTAAACACAGGAGAGAGAGAGGATATTAACACAGACTGGACCAGATCCACCTGGAACTAAACACAGGAGAGAGAGAGGATATTAACACAGACTGGACCAGATCCACCTGGAACTAAACACAGTAGAGAGAGAGGATATTAACACAGACTGGACCAGATCCACCTGGAACTAAACACAGGAGAGAGAGAGGATATTAACACAGACTGGACCAGCTGAACATACTTACAGCTCTTAGAGACTTATCCAGAAATACTTGCACCTCTTAGAGACTTACCCAGAAATCCTTACAGCTCTTAGAGACTTACCCAGAAATACTTACAGCTCTTAGAGACTTATCCAGAAATACTTGCACCTCTTAGAGACTTACCCAGAAATACTTACAGCTCTTAGAGACTTACCCAGAAATACTTACAGCTCTTAGAGACTTACCCAGAAATACTTACAGCTCTTAGAGACTTATCCAGAAATACTTGCACCTCTTAGAGACTTATCCAGAAATCCTTACAGCTCTTAGAGACTTATCCAGAAATACTTGCACCTCTTAGAGACAGAAATCCTTACAGCTCTTAGAGACTTATCCAGAAATACTTGCACCTCTTAGAGACAGAAATCCTTACAGCTCTTAGAGACTTACCCAGAAATACTTACAGCTCTTAGAGACTTACCCAGAAATACTTACAGCTCTTAGAGACTTACCCAGAAATGCTTACAGCTCTTAGAGACTTACCCAGAAATACTTACAGCTCTTAGAGACTTATCCAGAAATACTTACAGCTCTTAGAGACTTACCCAGAAATGCTTACAGCTCTTAGAGACTTACCCAGAAATACTTACACCTCTTAGAGACAGAAATCCTTACAATCACTATTCGCTGCAAAATTATATTCTAACATCAAATCACATATTATTATTATCAAATATAAATTATTTGTCACATGCGCCGAATTCAACCTTACCATGAAATGCTTACTTATACAAGCCCTTAACCATCAATGCAGTTTAAAAAAGACGAATAAGAATAAGAAATAAAAGTAACATTAAAGAGCAGCAGTAAAATATCAATAGCGAGACAATATACAGAGTACAGAGTTAATGTACAGAGTTAATGTATTGAATCAGGGGTCCATTTCTAAAAACATGTTTTCACTTTGTCATTGTGTGGTATTGTGATGTCATTGTGGGGTATTGTGATATCATTATGGGGTATTGTGATGTCATTATGGGGTATTGTGATGTCATTGTGGGGTTTTGTGATGTCATTGTGGGGTATTGTGATGTCATTGTGGGGTATTGTGATGTCATTGTGGGGTATTGTGATGTCATTTTGGGGTATTGTGTGTAGGTGAGTGAGAAATAAGATCTATTTAATACATTTTGAATTCAGACACAACAAAATGTGGAAATAGGTGTATGAATACTTTCTGAATGCACTGTGTTTAATTACAAATAAAAAAGTACATTTTAGGTGAGAAGTAGGCATTGGTCTTTAGCCGAAAAATAAAGGAAATTCACATGAACACCGCAATGCCTTCTACACCCATGCTCTACCAAGGTTTTCCAGCACACAGCTTTGACCTACTACAGTAACTATGTTGGTCTATTGTACTTCAAACAACGTTTTAGCAGGTTGCTTAAGATTCACACCTTCTCTATTGGTGCTAAAAACCCACCAGACATTTCCAAACCCAAAGGCACAATATCGCAAGACTGACTAGGCTTTGGGGTTAAAGAAGTCAAAAAGAGAAGTGAAACATTCTTCCTGAGTTGTTAATTTTCCAGAAATTGAAAGGCCCAACTTAGATTAGAGACAATGTCTTCAGTAGTGGAACATGTTATTACTCCACTAGATTAGAGACAATGTCTTCAGTAGTGGAACATGTTATTACTCCACTAGATTAGAGACAATGTCTTCAGTAGTGGAACATGTTATTACTCCATTAGATTAGAGACAATGTCTTCAGTAGTGGAACATGTTTATAGTCTACTAGATTAGAGACAATGTCTTCAGTATTGGAACATGTTATTACTCCACTAGATTAGAGACCATGTCTTCTGTAGTGGAACATGTTATTACTCCACTAGATTAGAGACAATGTCTTCAGTAGTTGTTATTACTCCAAACTCATGAAAGTGACACACTGACACATTTTAGGAAGCTTTATTTGACAAGTTGGCAAAGAGATACATTTAGAATTAGAATATAAAACACATTGAAGTCTTTACATCAGTCATCATGGACATAACACTACAACTGTCCTTCTGTTAGTAGTAATGAAGTCTTTCCAACATTCATCATGGACAAAACACTACAACTTTCCTTCTGTTAGTAGTAATGAAGTCTTTACAACTGATACTGTCAGCTGGTTCCAGTCAGTGGTGCCTGTATGTTCTCATGATAAACTGACTAACTATGTGGTTGATAGTTCCAGTTAGTGGTGTCTATATGTTTTCATGATAAACTAACTCGAACTCTGTAATCTGACTCTCTCTGTTGTGGAAACTTCACACCTCTCTGTTGCTGATACTGTTGGAGGTCAAGGCCGCAGTTGGTTACGAAAAGGGAAGGAGGGAGAGAGAATTTACGAGAAAGGAGAAGTAAAGAGATGGACTGACAGGGTTGTGGTTATTCACCACTGCTGAAGAGAGCATCTTTTTCCATCCACCATGACGTTCTGATGAACAGGGTCACTAGGTAAAGAGAGAGGAGAGAGAGATGAGTGAGGGACAGAGGAGCTGATCCAGTCTACTACAGTGAAGACCTCCAACACCATGACGTTCTGATGAACAGGGTCACTAGGTAAAGAGAGAGGAGAGAGAGATGAGTGAGGGACAGAGGTGCTGATCCAGTCTACTACAGTGAAGACCTCCAACACCACAGGAACATTTATAGACCCCAACAGGTCTCAGTGTTTAATGTGTAGTTAGATACATTTATACACCCCAACAGGTCTCAGTGTTTAATGTGTAGTTAGATACATTTATACACCCCAACAGGTCTCAGTGTTTAATGTGTAGTTAGATACATTTATACACCCAACAGGTCTCAGTGTTTAATGTGTAGTTAGATACATTTATACACCCAACAGGTCTCAGTGTTTAATGTGTAGTTAGATACATTTATAGACCCCAACAGGTCTGTGTTTAATGTGTAGTTAGATACAGTTATATGCCTGTGTGTGTGTGCGTGTGCGTGCGTGCGTGTGCGTGCGCGTGCGTGCACGTGCGTGTGCGTGTGTGTGTGTGTGCGTGTGTGTGTGTGTGTGTGTGTTTCCCATGAGGCTCAGTTGGTAGAGAATGGCCCTAGCAATGCCAGGGTTGTAGGTTCGAATCGGGGGACCAGTACAGGAAAAAGATCAATATTGTATCAACTCACAACTGTTTAAATGCCATCAGAGCATCATGTTATACTGTTTAAATGTCAGCCACCAGACCAGAGCATCATGTTATACTGTTTAAATGTCAGCCACCAGACCAGAGCATCATGTTATACTGTTTAAATGTCAGCCACCAGACCAGAGCATCATGTTATACTGTTTAAATGTCAGCCACCAGACCAGAGGATCAAGTTATACTGTTTAAATGTCAGCCAACAGAGCATCATGTTATACTGTTTAAATGTCAGCCACCAGACCAGAGCATCATGTTATACTGTTTAAATGTCAGCCACCAGACCAGAGCATCATGTTATACTGTTTAAATGTCAGCCACCAGACCAGAGCATCATGTTATACTGGTTAAATGTCAGCCACCAGACCAGAGCATCATGATATACTGTTTAAATGTCAGCCACCAGACCAGAGCATCATGCTATACTGTTTAAATGTCAGCCACCAGAGCATCATAACCTTGTATAGCCCACATTATTTACTGATTTCTCTGAACTATTGTCTATTGTCCTTGTGAACTGTGATAAAATCATTGTGTTGGGCGATTTAAATGTTGACAAATAGACTGACTCCAAGGCCATTGAATTTCTGAATCATTTTAGCTCTATGGACTTTATCCAACATGTTACTGTGCCCACCCATAACCACAGCCATACTCTGTACCTGGTTATTACCAAGGGGCTTTCTACTGGGCCCACCCATAAGCACAGCCATACTCAGGACCTGGTTATTACCAAGGGGCTTTCTACTGGGCCCACCCATAACCACAGCCATACTCTGGTCCTGGTTATTACCAAGGGGCTTTCTACTGGGCCCACCCATAACCACAGACATACTCTGGTCCTGGTTATTACCAAGGGGCTTTCTACTGGGCCCACCCATAAGCACAGCCATACTCTGGACCTGGTTATTACCAACGGGCTTTCTACTGGGCCCACCCATAACCACAGCCATACTCTGGTCCTGGTTATTATCAAGGGGCTTTCTACTGGGCCCACCCATAACCACAGCCATACTCTGTACCTGGTTATTACCAAGGGGCTTTCTACTGGGCCCACCCATAAGCACAGCCATACTCTGGACCTGGTTATTACCAACGGGCTTTCTAATGGGCCCACCCATAACCACAGCCATACTCTGGACCTGGTTATTATCAAGGGGCTTTCTACTGGGCCCACCCATAACCACAGCCATACTCTGTACCTGGTTATTACCAAGGGGCTTTCTACTGGGCCCACCCATAACCACAGCCATACTCTGGACCTGGTTATTACCAAGGGTCTTTCTATTGACATATCCTCTATTGTTGATGTTGCTTTATCTGATCATCACTGGGGATTTATACCACCTTGTTGCCCATAACAGGGTAATACTGAACGCAGTATTAATTAAGAAATGGTACTGTTCAGTTTATATAGGTTACCCCTTATCAGTTATCAGATTTTCAATGCTGCGCAGACGATACACGATTTTCAATTTCTGTGACACCAGAGGATTTCTGCTCCATGGAAAAATATTAGACTGTATTAGTGATTTAAATACTTGGTTTTCTCACAATTTCCTTCAGTAAATCAAGACTTGACCGAGGTACTTATTGTTGAACAAAAGCACAGAGAGAGTTGCAAAATGTAATTATTAACAGGCAAAGATAGAAAACCTAGTGTTATTTTAGATTCTCAACTACATTTTTACCACCTGAGGTACATTGTCAAGGTGCAGCTGTTTTTACAAGAGATCTTAAAACACATATTTATATTTTATATCCAGATCAACCTGGGTGCTTGTCTATTATCTTATATTTGTAGTAAATATTACAGGTTTTATTGTTATCCTTTAGTTTATCCTCTTATGTTTGTATGACAGAAAGACTAGTTCAGAAGAGCTGGAAGAGCATGTTACATCATTCATAACACAACATGCTTCATCATTCATAACAAACACAACATGCTACATCATTCATAACACAACATGCTACATCATTCATAACACAACATGCTACATTTTCATGACAAACACAACATGCTACATCATTCACAACAAACACAACATGCTACATCATTCACAACAAACACAACATGCTACATCATTCATAACACAACATGCTACATCATTCATAACACAACATGCTACATCATTCATGACAAACACAACATGCTACATCATTCACAACAAACACAACATGTTACATCATTCATAACTCACAAAACATGCTACATCATTCATAACAAACACTTCATGCTACATCATTCATAACACAACATGCTACATGATTAATAAAACCACATGCTACATCATTCAAACCACAACATGCTACATCATTCACAACACAACATGCTACATCATTCACAACAAACACAACATGCTACATCATTCACAACACAACATGCTACATCATTCACAACACAACATTCTACATCATTCAAACCACAACATGCTACATCATTCACAACACAACATGCTACATCATTCACAACAAACACAACATGCTACATCATTCATAACACCCACAACATGCTACATCATTCATAACACACACTTGCTATATCATTGATAACAAACACAACATGCTACATCATTCATAACACAACACGCTACATCATTCACAACAAACACTTCATGCTACATCATTCATAACAAAACATGTGACATCATTCATAACACAACATGCTACATCATTCATAACACAACAAGCTACATCATTCATAACAAACACATCATGCTACATCATTCATAACACAACATGCTAGATCATTCATAACACAACATGCTACATAATTCATAGGAAACACAACATGCTACATCATTCATAACAAACACAACATGCTACATCATTCATAACACAACACAACATGCTACATCATTCATAACAAACACAACATGTTTCATCATTCATAACACAACATGCTAGATCTTTCATAACACAACATGCTACATCATTCACAACACAACGTGCTACATCATTCATGACAAACACAACATGCTACATAATTCATAACACAACATGCTACATCATTCATGACAAACACAACATGCTACATCATTCATAACAAACACAACATGCTACATCATTCACAACAAACACAACATGCTACATCATTCATAACACAACATGCTACATCATTCACAACAAACACAACATGCTACATCATTCATAACACAACATGCTACATCATTCAGAACAAACACAACATGCTACATTTCATAACACACACAACATGCTACATCATTCATAACAAACACAACATGCTACATCATTCACAACAAACACTTCATGCTACATCATTCATAACAAAACATGCTACATCATTCATAACACCACATGCTACATCATTCACAACACAACATGCTACATCATTCACAACACAACATTCTACATCATTCATACCACAACATGCTACATCATTCACAACACAACATGCTACATCATTCACAACAAACACAACATGCTACATCATTCATAACACCCACAACATGCTACATCATTCATAACACACACTTGCTACATCATTGATAACAAACACAACATGCTACATCATTCATAACAAAACATGCTACATAATTCACAACACAACATGCTACATCATTCACAACAAACACAACATGCTACATCATTCACAACACAACATGCTACATCATTCACAACAAACACAACATGCTACATCATTCATAACACAACACGCTACATCATTCATAACAAACACAACATGCTACATCATTCATAACACAACATGCTACATCATTCACAACAAACACAACATGCTACATCATTCACAACAAACACTTCATGGTACATCATTCTTAACAAAACATGTGACATCATTCATAACACAACATGCTAGATCATTCATAACACAACATGCTACATCATTCATAACAAACACAACATGCTACATCATTCATAACACAACATGCTAGATCATTCATAACACAACATGCTACATCATTCATAACAAACACAACATGCTACATCACTCATAACAAACACAACATGCTACATCATTCATAACAAACACAACATGTTACATCATTCATAACACAACATGCATCATTCATGCAACATGCAACATCATTCATAACACAACACAACATGCTACAACATTCATAACAAACACAACATGTTACATCATTCTTTACACAACATGCTACATCATTCATAACAGAAGATGCTACATAATTCACAACACAACATGCTAAATCATTCACACACAACATACTACATCATTCATAACACAGCATGCTACATCATTCACAACACAACATGCTACATCATTCATACCACAACATGCTACATCATTCACAACACAACATGCTACATCATTCACAACACAACATGCTACATCATTCACAACAAACACAACATGCTACATCATTCATAACACCCACAACATGCTACATCATTCATAACACACACTTGCTACATCATTGATAACAAACACAACATGCTACATCATTCATAACACAACATGCTACATCATTCACAACACAACATGCTACATCATTCACAACAAACACAACATGCTACATCATTCATAACACAACACGCTACATCATTCATAACAAACACAACATGCTACATCATTCACAAAACAACATGCTACATCATTCATACCACAACATGCTACATCATTCACAACACAACATGCTACATCATTCACAACACAACATGCTACATCATTCACAACAAACACAACATGCTACATCATTCACAACAAACACAACACGCTACATCATTCACAACAAACACTTCATGGTACATCATTCATAACAAAACATGTGACATCATTCATAACACAACATGCTACATCATTCATAACACAACATGCTACATCATTCACAACAAACACAACATGCTACATCATTCATAACACAACATGCTACATCATTCATAACAAACATAACAAGTTACATCATTCATAACACAACATGCTAGATCATTCATAACACAACATGCTACATCATTCATAACAAACACAACATGCTACATCATTCATAACACAACATGCTAGATCATTCATAACACAACATGCTACATCATTCATAACACAACACAACATGCTACATCATTCATAACAAACACAACATGCTACATCTTTCATAACAAACACAACATGTTACATCATTCATAACACAACATGCTACATCATTCATAACACAACACAACATGCTACATCATTCATAACAAACACAACGTGCTACATCTTTCATAACAAACACAACATGTTACATCATTCATAACACAACACAACATGTTACATCATTCATAACACAACATGCTACATCATTCACAACAGAACATGCTACATAATTCACAACATGCTAAATCATTCACACACAACATACTACATCATTCATAACACAGCATGCTACATCATTCACAACACAACATGCTACATCATTCACAACAAACACAACATGCTACATCATTCATAATACAGCATGCTACATAATTCACAACAAACACAACATGCTACATCATTCATAACACACACAACATGTTACATCATTCATAACACAACATGCTACATCATTCATAACACAACACAACATGCTAGATCATTCATAACACAACATGCTACATCATTCATAACAAACACAACATGCTACATCATTCATAACAAACACAACATGCTACATCAGTCATAACAAACACAACATGCTACATCATTCATAACACAACACAACATGCTACATCATTCATAACAAATACAACATGTTACATCATTCATAACACAACATGCTACATCATTCATAACACAACACAACATGCTACATCATTCATAACAAACACAACATGTTACATCATTCATAACACAACATGCTACATCATTCATAACAGAACATGCTACATAATTCACAACACAACATGCTAAATCATTCACACACAACATACTACATCATTCATAACACAGCATGCTACATCATTCACAACACAACATGCTACATCATTCACAACAAACACAACATGCTACATCATTCATAATACAGCATGCTACATCATTCACAACAAACACAACATGCTACATCATTCATAACACAACATGCTACATCATTCATAACACACACTTGCTACATTATTCATAACAAACACAACATTTTACAGTTCCTAACACAACATGCTACATCATTCATAATACAGCATGCTACATCATTCACAACAAACACAACATGCTACATCATTCATAACACAACATGCTACATCATTCATAACACACACTTGCTACACCTTTCATAAAACAACATGCATTATGAATGATGAAGCATGTTGTGTTATGAATGATGTAACATGCTCTTCCAGCTCTTCTGAACTAGTCTGTCTGTCATACAAACATAAGAGGATAAAGAAAAGGATAACTATAAAACCTGTAATATTACTACAACTATAAGATAATAGACAAGCACCCAGGTTGATCTGGATATAAAATATAAATATGTGTTTTAAGATCTCTTGTAAAAACAGCTGCACCTTGACAATGTATGAATAGCAAGTGCTACATCATTCATAACAAACACAACATGCAACATCATTCATAACACAACATGCTATATCATTCATAACACAACATGCTACATCATTCATAACCAACACAACATGCTACATCATTCATAACACAACACAACATGCTACATCATTCATAACACAACATCCTACATCATTCATAACACAACATGCTACATCATTCATAACAAACACAACATGTTACATCATTCATAACAAACACAACACACTACATCATTCATAACACAACATGCTACATCATTCATAACACAACATGCTACATCATTCATAACACAACATGCTATATCATCCATAACACAACATGCTACATCATTCATAACAAACACAACATGCTACATCATTCATAACACAACATGCTATATCATTCATAACAAACACAACATGCTACATCATTCATAACAAACACAACATGCTACATCATTCATAACACAACATGCTATATCATCCATAACACAACATGCTACATCATTCATAACAAACACAACATGCTACATCATTCATAACACAACATGCTACATCATTCATAACAAACACAACATGCTACACCATTCATAACAAACACAACATGCTACATCATTCATAACAAACACAACATGCTACATCATTCATAACACAACATGCTACATCATTCATAACAAACACAACATGCTACATCATTCATAACAAACACAACATTTTACATTTCATAACACAACATGCTACATCATCCATAACACAACATGCTACATCATTCATAACAAACACAACATGTTACATCATTCATAACACAACATGCTACATCATTCATAACACAACACAACATGCTACATCATTCATAACAAACACAACATGTTACATCATTCATAACACACTTGCTACATTCATAACACAACATGCTACATCATTCATAACAAACACAACATGCTACATCATTCATAACACACACTTGCTACATTATTCATAACAAACACAACATTTTACATTTCATAACACAACATGCTACATCATCCATAACACAACATGCTACATCATTCATAACAAACACAACATGCTACATCATTCATAACAAACACAACATGCTACATCATTCATAACAAACACAACATGCTACATCATTCATAACAAACACAACATGTTACATCATTCATAACACAACATGCTACATCATTCATAACACAACACAACATGCTACATCATTCATAACAAACACAACATGTTACATCATTCATAACACACTTGCTACATTCATAACACAACATGCTACATCATTCATAACATAACATGCTAGATCATTCATAACACACACTTGCTACTTTATTCATAACAAACACAACATTTTACATTTCATAACACAACATGCTACATCATCCATAACACAACATGCTAAATCATTCACAACAAACACAACATGCTACATCATTCATAACACAACATGCTATATCATTCATAACAAACACAACATGCTACATCATTCATAACAAACACAACATGCTACATCATTCATAACACAACAAGCTACATCATTCATAACACAACACAACATGCTACATCATTCATAAAAAACACAACATGTTACATCATTCATAACACAACATGCTACATCATTCATAACATAACATGCTAGATCATTCATAACACACACTTGCTTCATTATTCACAACAAACACAACATTTTACATTTCATAACACAACATGCTACATCATCCATAACACAACATGCTACATCATTCATAACAAACACAACATGCTACATCATTCATAACACAACATGCTACATCATTCATAACACAACATGCTATATCATCCATAACACAACATGCTACATCATTCATAACAAACACAACATGCTACATCATTCATAACACAACATGCTATATCATTCATAACAAACACGACATGCTACATCATTCATAACAAACACAACATGCTACATCATTCATAACACAACATGCTAGATCATTCATAACACAACATGCTACATCATTCATAACAAACACAACATGCTACATCATTCATAACAAACACAACATGCTACATCATTCATAACAAACACAACATGTTACATCATTCGTAGTACCTGTGGTGTTATAGTGTTATACAGAATTACAGTACCTGTGGTGTTATAGTGTTATACATTATTATAATACCTGTGGTGTTAGTGTTACACAGTGTTACAGTACTTGTGGTGTTATAGTGCTATACCGTATTACAGTACCTGTGGTGTTACAGTGCTATACAGTACTACAGTACCTGTGGTGTTATAGTGTTATACAGTATTACAGTACCTGTGGTGTTAAAGTGTTATACAGTATTACAGTACCTTTGGTGTTATACAGTGTTACAGTACCTGTGGTGTTATAGTGTTATACAGTATGACAGTACCTGTGGTGTTATAGTGTTATACAGTACCTGTGGTGTTATAGTGTTATACAGTATTACAGTACCTGTGGTGTTATAGTGGTATACAGTATTACAGTACCCGTGGTGTTATAGTGTTATAGAGTATTACATTACCTGTGGGGTTATAGTGTTATACAGTACTACAGTACCTGTGGTGTTATAGTGTTATACAGTATTACAGTACCCGTGGTGTTATAGTGTTATACAGTATTACAGTACATGTGGTGTTATACAGTATTAAAGTACCTGTGGTGTTAGTATTATACCGTGTTACAGTACCTGTGGTGTTATAGTGTTATACAGTATTAAAGTACCTGTGGTGTTATGCAGTATTACAGTACCTTTGGTGTTATACAGTATTATAGTACCTGTGGTGTTATACTGTTATACAGTATTACAGTACCTGTGGTGTTATAGTGCTATACAGTATGACATTACCTGTGGTGTTATAGTGAATACAGTACCTGTGGTGTTATAGTGTTATACAGTTTTACAGTACCTGTGGTGTTATAGTGTTATACAGTTTTACAGTACCTGTGGTGTTATAGTGTTATACAGTATTACAGTACCTGTGGTGTTATACCGTATTACAGTACCTGTGGTGTTTTAGTGTTATACAGTATTACAGTAACTGTGGTGTTATAGTGTTATACAGTATTACAGTATCTGTGGTGTTATAGTGTTATACAGTATTACAGTACCTGTGGTGTTATACAGTATTAAAGTACCTGTGGTGTTATAGTGTTATACAGTTTTACAGTACCTGTGGTGTTAGTGTTACACAGTGTTACAGTACCTGTGGTGTTATAGTGCTATACCGTATTACAGTACCTGTGGTGTTACAGTGCTATACAGTACTACAGTACCTGTGGTGTTATAGTGTTATACAGTATTACAGTACCTGTGGTGTTATACAGTATTAAAGTACCTGTGGTGTTATAGTGTTATACAGTTTTACAGTACCTGTGGTGTTATAGTGTTATACAGTATTACATTACCTGTGGTATTATAGTGTTATACAGTATTACAGTACATGTGGTGTTATAGTGTTATACAGTATTACAGTACCTGTGGTGTTATAGGGTTATACAGTATTACAGTACATGTGGTGTTATAGTGTTATACAGTATTACAGTACCTGTGGTGTTATAGTGTTATACAGTATTATAGTACCTGTGGTGTTAGTGTTACACAGTGTTACAGTACCTGTGGTGTTACAGTGCTATACCGTATTACAGTACCTGTGGTGTTACAGTGCTATACAGTACTACAGTACATGTGGTGTTATAGTGTTATACAGTATTACAGTACCTGTGGTGTTATACAGTATTACAGTACCTGTGGTGTTATAGTGTTATGCAGTATTACAGTACATGTGGTGTTATACTGTTATACAGTATTACAGTACCTGTGGTTTTATAGTATTATACAGTATTACAGTACCTGTGGTGTTATACAGTATTACAGTACCTGTGGTGTTATGCAGTATTACAGTACCTTTGGTGTTATACAATATTACAGTACCTGTGGTGTTATAGGTTTCTACAGTTTTACAGTACCTGTGATGTTATAGTGTTATACAGTATGACAGTACCTGTGGTGTTATAGTGTTATACAGTACATGTGGTGTTATAGTGTTATACAGTATTACAGTACCTGTGGTGTTATAGTGTTATACAGTATTACAGTACCCGTGGTGTTATAGTGTTATACAGTATTACATTACCTGTTGTGTTATAGTGTTATACAGCACTACAGTACCTGTGGTGTTATAGTGTTATACAGTATTACAGTACCCATGGTGTTATAGTGTTATACAGTATTACAGTACCTGTGGTGTTATGCAGTATTACAGTACCTTTGGTGTTATACAGTATTATAGTACCTGTGGTGTTAGTGTTATACAGTATTACAGTACCTGTGGTGTTATAGTGTTATACAGTATGACAGTACCTGTGATGTTATAGTGAATACAGTACCTGTGGTGTTATAGTGTTATACAGTATTACAGTACATGTGGTGTTATAGTGTTATACAGTATTACAGTACCTGTGGTGTTATAGTGTTATACAATACATGTGGTGTTATAGTGTTATACAGTATTACAGTACCTGTGGTGTTATAGTGTTATACAGTATTACAGTACCTGTGGTGTTATAGTGTTATACAGTATTACAGTACCTGTGGTGTTATACGGTATTACAGTACCTGTGGTGTTATAGTGTTATACAGTATTACAGTACATGTGGTGTTATAGTGTTATACAGTATTACAGTACCTGTGGTGTTATAGTGTTATACAGTACATGTGGTGTTATAGTGTTATACAGTATTACAGTACCTGTGGTGTTATACAGTATTACAGTACCTGTGGTGTTATAGTGTTAAACAGTATTACAGTACATGTGGTGTTATAGTATTATACAGTGTTACAGTACCTGTGGTGTTATAGTGTTATACAGTATTACAGTACCTGTGGTGTTATACAGTATTACAGTACCTGTGTTGTTATAGTGTTATACAGTATTACAGTACATGCGGTGTTATAGTGTTATACAGTATTACAGTACCGGTGGTGTTATAGTGTTACAGTATTACAGTACCTGTGGTGTTATAGTGTTATACAGTATTACAGTACATGTGGTGTTATAGTGATATACAGTATTACAGTACCTGTGGTATTATAGTGTTATACAGTATTACAGTACATGTGGTGTTATAGTGTTATACAGTATTACAGTACCTGTGGTGTTATAGTGTTATACAGTATTACAGTGCCTGTGGTGTTATAGTGTTATACAGTACTACAGTACCTGTGGTGTTATAGTGTTACAGTATTACAGTACCTGTGGTGTTATAGTGTTATACAGTATTACTGTACCTGTGGTGTTATAGTGTTATGCAGTATTACAGTACGTGTGGTGTTATAGTGTTATACAGTATTACAGTACCTGTGGTGTTATAGTGTTATACAGTATTACAGTACCTGTGGTGTTATAGTGTTATACAGTATTACAGTACCGGTGGTGTTATAGTGTTACAGTATTACAGTACCTGTGGTGTTATAGTGTTATACAGTATTACAGTACATGTGGTGTTATAGTGATATACAGTATTACAGTGCCTGTGGTATTATAGTGTTATACAGTATTACAGTACATGTGGTGTTATAGTGTTATACAGTATTACAGTACCTGTGGTGTTATAGTGTTATACAGTATTACAGTACCTGTGGTGTTATAGTGTTATACAGTACTACAGTACCTGTGGTGTTATAGTGTTATACAGTATTACAGTACCTTTGGTGTTATAGTGTTATACAGTATTACTGTACCTGTGGTGTTATAGTGTTATGCAGTATTACAGTACGTGTGGTGTTATAGTGTTATACAGTATTACAGTACCTGTGGTGTTATGCAGTATTACAGTACCTTTGGTGTTATACAGTGTTACAGTACCTGTGGTGTTATAGTGTTATACAGTGTTACAGTACCTGCGGTGTTATAGTGTTATACAGTATTACAGTACCTGTGGTGTTATACAGTATTACAGTACCTGTGGTGTTATAGTGTTATACAGTATTACAGTACATGCGTTGTTATAGTGTTATACAGTATTACAGTACCGGTGGTGTTATAGTGTTACAGTATTACAGTACCTGTGGTGTTATAGTGTTATACAGTATTACAGTACATGTGGTGTTATAGTGTTATACAGTATTACAGTACCTGTGGTGTTATAGTGTTATACAGTATTACAGTACATGTGGTGTTATAGTGTTATACAGTATTACAGTACCTGTGGTGTTAAAGTGTTATACAGTATTACAGTACCTGTGGTGTTATAGTGTTATACAGTACTACAGTACCTGTGGTGTTATAGTGTTATACAGTATTACAGTACATTTGGTCTTATAGTGTTATACAGTATTACTGTACCTGTGGTGTTATAGTGTTATGCAGTATTACAGTACGTGTGATGTTATAGTGTTATACAGTATTACAGTACCTGTGGTGTTATGCAGTATTACAGTACCTTTGGTGTTATACAGTGTTACAGTACCTGTGGTGTTATAGTGTTATACAGTATTACAGTACCTGTGGTGTTATGCAGTATTACAGTACCTTTGGTGTTATACAGTATTATAGTACCTGTGGTGTTAGTGTTATACAGTATTACAGTACCTGTTGTGTTATAGTGCTATACAGTATGACAGTACCTGTGATGTTATAGTGAATACAGTACCTGTGGTGTTATAGTGTTATACAGTATTACAGTACATGTGGTGTTATAGTGTTATACAGTATTACAGTACCTGTGGTGTTATAGTGTTATACAGTATTACAGTACCTGTGGTGTTATAGTGTTATACAGTTTTACAGTACCTGTGGTGTTATACAGTATTACAATACCTGTGGTGTTATAGTGTTATACAGTATTACAGTACATGTGGTGTTATAGTGTTATACAGTATTACAGTACCTGTGGTGTTATAGTGTTATACAGTACTACAGTACCTGTGGTGTTATAGTGTTATACAGTATTACAGTACCTTTGGTGTTATAGTGTTATACAGTATTACTGTACCTGTGGTGTTATAGTGTTATGCAGTATTACAGTACGTGTGGTGTTATAGTGTTATACAGTATTACAGTACCTGTGGTGTTATGCAGTATTACAGTACCTTTGGTGTTATACAGTGTTACAGTACCTGTGGTGTTATAGTGTTATACAGTGTTACAGTACCTGCGGTGTTATAGTGTTATACAGTATTACAGTACCTGTGGTGTTATACAGTATTACAGTACCTGTGGTGTTATAGTGTTATACAGTATTACAGTACATGCGTTGTTATAGTGTTATACAGTATTACAGTACCGGTGGTGTTATAGTGTTACAGTATTACAGTACCTGTGGTGTTATAGTGTTATACAGTATTACAGTACATGTGGTGTTATAGTGTTATACAGTATTACAGTACCTGTGGTGTTATAGTGTTATACAGTATTACAGTACATGTGGTGTTATAGTGTTATACAGTATTACAGTACCTGTGGTGTTATAGTGTTATACAGTATTACAGTACCTGTGGTGTTATAGTGTTATACAGTACTACAGTACCTGTGGTGTTATAGTGTTATACAGTATTACAGTACATTTGGTCTTATAGTGTTATACAGTATTACTGTACCTGTGGTGTTATAGTGTTATGCAGTATTACAGTACGTGTGGTGTTATAGTGTTATACAGTATTACAGTACCTGTGGTGTTATGCAGTATTACAGTACCTTTGGTGTTATACAGTGTTACAGTACCTGTGGTGTTATAGTGTTATACAGTATTACAGTACCTGTGGTGTTATGCAGTATTACAGTACCTTTGGTGTTATACAGTATTATAGTACCTGTGGTGTTAGTGTTATACAGTATTACAGTACCTGTTGTGTTATAGTGCTATACAGTATGACAGTACCTGTGATGTTATAGTGAATACAGTACCTGTGGTGTTATAGTGTTATACAGTATTACAGTACATGTGGTGTTATAGTGTTATACAGTATTACAGTACCTGTGGTGTTATAGTGTTATACAGTATTACAGTACCTGTGGTGTTATAGTGTTATACAGTTTTACAGTACCTGTGGTGTTATACAGTATTACAATACCTGTGGTGTTATAGTGTTATACAGTATTACAGTACATGTGGTGTTATAGTGTTATACAGTACTACAGTACCTGTGGTGTTATATTTATACAATATTACAGTACCTGTGGTGTTATAGTGTTATACAGTACTACAGTACCTGTGGTGTTATAGTGTTATACAGTATTACAGTACCTTTGGTGTTATAGTGTTATACAGTATTACAGTACCCGTGGTTTTATAGTGTTATACAGTATTACAGTGCCTGTGTTGTTATACAGTATTACAGTACCTTTGGTGTTATACAGTATTACAGTACCTGTGGTGTTATAGTGTTATACAGTACTACAGTACCTGTGGTGTTATAGTGTTGTACAGTATTATAGTACCTGTGGTGTTATAGTGTTATACAGTACATGTGGTGTTATAGTGTTATACAGTATTACAGTACCTGTGGTGTTATAGTGTTATACAGTATTACAGTACCTGTGGTGTTATAGTGTTATACAGTATTCAAGTACATGTGGTGTTATAGTATTATACAGTGTTACAGTACCTGTGGTGTTATAGTGTTATATAGTATTATAGTACCTGTGGTGTTATAGGGTTATACAGTATTACAGTACATGCGGTTGTAAAGTGTTATACAGTATTATAGTACCTGTGGTGTTATAGGGTTATACAGTATTACAGTACATGCGGTTGTAAAGTGTTATACAGTATTACTGTACCTGTGGTGTTATAGTGTTATACAGTATTCCAGTACCTTTGGTGTTATAGTGTTATACAGTATTACAGTACCTGTGGTGTTAGTGTTATACAGTATTACAGTACCTGTGGTGTTATGCAGTATTACAGTACCTTTGGTGTTATACAGTATTACAGTACATGTGGTGTTATAGTGTTATACAGTATGACAGTACCTGTGGTGTTATAGTGTTATACAGTATTACAGTACCTGTGGTGTTATAGTGTTATACAGTTTTACAGTACCTGTGGTGTTATACCGTATTACAGTACCTGTGGTGTTTTAGTGTTATACAGTACCTGTGGTGTTATAGTGTTCTACAGAATTACAGTACCTGTGGTGTTATAGTGTTATACAGTATTACAGTACCTATGGTGTTATAGTGTTAAACAGTATTACAGTACCTGTGGTGTTATGCAGTATTACAGTACCTGTGGTGTTATACAGTGTTACAGTACCTGTGGTGTTATAGTGTTATACAGTATTACAGTACCTGTGGTGTTATAGTGTTATTCAGTATTACAGTACCTGTGGTGTTATGCAGTATTACAGTACCTTTGTTGTTATACAGTATTACAGTACCTGTGGTGTTATAGTGTTATACAGTATTACAGTACCGTTGGTGTTATAGTGTTATACAATATTACAGTACCAGTGGTGTTATAGTGTCATACAGTATTACAGTGCCTGTGTTGTTATACAGTATTACAGTACCTTTGGTGTTATACAGTATTACAGTACCTGTGGTGTTATAGTGTTATACAGTATTACAGTACCTGTGGTGTTATAGTGTTATACAGTATTACAGTACCTGCGGTGTTATAGTTTTATACAGTAATACAGTACCTGTGGTGTTATAGTGTTATACAGTATTACAGTACCTGTGGTGTTATAGTGTTATACAGTACCTGTGGTGTTATAGTGTTATACAGTTTTACAGTACCTGTGGTGTTATAGTGTTATACAGTATTACAGTACCTGTGGTGTTATACCGTATTACAGTACCTGTGGTGTTTTAGTGTTATACAGTATTACAGTACCTGTGGTGTTATAGTGTTCTACAGTTTTACAGTACCTGTGGTGTTATAGTGTTATACAGTATGACAGTACCTGTGGTGTTATAGTGTTATACAGTACCTGTGGTGTTATAGTGTTATACAGTATTACAGTACCAGTGGTGTTATAGTGTTATACAGTATTACAGTACATGTGGTGTTATAGTGTTATACAGTACATGTGGTGTTATAGTGTTTTACAGTATTACAGTACTTGTGGTGTTATAGTGTTATACAGTATTACAGTACCTGTGGTGTTATACAGTATTACATTACCTGTGGTGTTATAGTGTTATACAGTACTACAGTACCTGTGGTGTTATAGTATTATACAGTATTATAGTACCTGTGGTGTTATAGTGTTTTACAGTATTACAGTACCTGTGGTGTTATAGTGTTATACAGTATTACAGTACATGTGGTGTTATAGTGTTATACAGTACATGTGGTGTTATAGTGTTTTACAGTATTACAGTACTTGTGGTGTTATAGTGTTATACAGTATTACAGTACCTGTGGTGTTATACAGTATTACATTACCTGTGGTGTTATAGTGTTATACAGTACTACAGTACCTGTGGTGTTATAGTGTTACAGTGTTACAGTACCTGTGGTGTTATAGTGTTATACAGTACATGTGGTGTTATAGTGTTATACAGTATTATAGTACCTGTGGTTTTATAGTGTTATAGAGTATTACAGTACCTGTGGTGTTATAGTGTTATACAGTATTATAGTACCTGTGGTTTTATAGTGTTATACAGTATTACAGTACCTGTGGTGTTATACAGTATTACAGTACATGTGCTGTTATAGTGTTATACAGTATTACAGTACTTGTGGCGTTATAGTGTTATACAGTATTACAGTACCTGTGGTGTTATAGTTTTATACAGTATTACAGTACCGGTGGTGTTATAGTGTTATACAGTATTACTGTACCTGTGGTGTTATAGTGTTATACAGTATTACATTACCTGTGGTGTTATAGTGTTATACAGTACTACAGTACCTGTGGTGTTATAGTGTTATACAGTATTACAGTACCTGTGGTGTTATAGTGTAATACAGTATTACAGTACCTGTGGTGTTATACAGTATTACAGTACCGGTGGTGTTATAGTGTTATACAGTATTACAGTACCTGTGGTGTTATAGTATTATACAGTATTACAGTACCTGTGGTGTTATACAGTATTACAGTACCTGTGGTGTTATGCAGTATTACAGTACCTTTGGTGTTATACAGTATTACAGTACATGTGGTGGTATAGTGTTATACAGAATTACAGTACCTGTGGTGTTATAGTGTTATACAGTATGACAGTACCTGTGTTGTTATAGTGTTATACAGTACCTGTGGTGTTATAGTGTTATACAGTATTACAGTACCTGTGGTGTTATAGTGTTATACAGTATTACAGTACATGTGGTGTTATTGTGTTATACAGTATTACAGTACCTGTGGTGTTATAGTGTTATCCAGTATTACAGTACTTGTGGTGTTATAGTGTTATACAGTATTACAGTGCCTGTGGTGGTATAGTGTTATACAGTATTACAGTACCTGTGGTGTTATAGTGTTATACAGTATTACAGTACCTGTGGTGTTATAGTGTTATACAGTATTATAGTACCTGTGGTGTTAGTGTTACACAGTGGTACAGTACCTGTGGTGTTATAGTGTTATACAGTATTACAGTACCTGTGGTGTTATACAGTATTACAGTACCTGTGGTGTTATAGTGTTATACAGTATTACAGTACATGTGGTGTTATAGTGTTATACAGTATTACAGTACCTTATGGGGTTATAGTGTTATCCAGTATTACAGTACTTGTGGTGTTATAGTGTTATACAGTATTACAGTACCTGTGGTGGTATAGTGGTATACAGTATTGCAGTACCTGTGGTGTTATAGTGTTATACAGTATTACAGTACCTGTGGTGTTATAGTGTTATACAGTATTACAGTACCTGTGGTGTTATAGTGTTATACAGTATTACAGTACCTGTGGTGTTATAGTGTTATACAGTATTACAGTACCTGTGGTGTTATGCAGTATTACAGTACCTGTGGTGTTATACAGTGTTACAGTACCTGTGGTGTTAGTGTTATACAGTATTACAGTACCTGTGGTGTTATAGTGTTATTCAGTATTACAGTACCTGTGGTGTTATGACGTGTTACAGTACCTTTGGTGTTATACAGTATTACAGTACCTGTGGTGTTATAGTGTTATACAGTATTACAGTACCTGTGGTGTTATACAGTATTACAGTACCTGTGGTGTTATAGTGTTATGCAGTATTACAGTACCTGTGGTGTTATAGTGTTATACAGTATTACAGTACCTGTGGTGTTATAGTTTTATACAGTATTACAGTACCTGTGGTGTTATAGTGTTATACAGTATTACAGTACCTGTGGTGTTATAGTGTTATACAGTACCTGTGGTGTTATAGTGTTATACAGTTTTACAGTACCTGTGGTGTTATAGTGTCATACAGTATTACAGTACCTGTGGTGTTATACCGTATTACAGTACCTGTGGTGTTTTAGTGTTATACAGTATTACAGTACCTGTGGTGTTATAGTGTTCTACAGTTTTACAGTACCTGTGGTGTTATAGTGTTATACAGTATGACAGTACCTGTGGTGTTATAGTGTTATACAGTACCTGTGGTGTTATAGTGTTATACAGTATTACAGTACCCGTGGTGTTATAGTGTTATACAGTACTACAGTACCCGTGGTGTTATAGTGTTATACAGTATTATAGTACCTGTGGTGTTATAGTGTTATACAGTACATGTGGTGTTATAGTGTTATCCAGTATTACAGTACCTGTGGTGTTATAGTGTTATACAGTATTACAGTACCTGTGGTGTTATAGTGTTACAGTATTACAGTAAATGTGGTGTTATAGTGTTATACAGTATTACAGTACCTGTGGTGTTATAGTGTTATACAGTATTACAGTACCTGTGGTGTTATACAGTATTACAGTACCTGTGGTGTTATACAGTATTACAGTACCTGTGGTGTTATAGTTTTATACAGTATTACAGTACCTGTGGTGTTATACAGTACTACAGTACCTGTGGTGTTATAGTGTTACACAGTATTACAGTACCTGTGGTGTTATAGTGCTATACAGTATTATAGTACCTGTGGTATTATACAGTACTACAGTACCTGTGGTTTTATAGTGCTATACAGTATTACAGTACCTGTGGTGTTATACAGTATTACAGTACCTGTGGTGTTGTAGTGCTATACAGTATTACAGTACCTGTGGTGTTATAGTGCTATACAGTATTACAGTACCTGTGGTGTTATACAGTATTACAGTACCTGTGGTGTTATAGTGTTATACAGTATTACAGTACCTGTGGTGTTATAGTGTTATACAGTATTACAGTACCTGTGGTGTTATAGTGTTACAGTATTACAGTACCTGTGGTGTTATAGTGTTATACAGTATTACAGTACCTGTGGTGTTATACAGTATTACAGTACCTGTGGTGTTATAGTGTTATACAGTATTACAGTACCTGTGGTGTTATAGTGTTATACAGTATTACAGTACCTGTGGTGTTATACAGTACTACAGTACCTGTGGTGTTGAATACTCATTATACATGGCTGTATGTTAGAGTCTTATACAGTACTACAGTCTTGACTGCAGAGTCGACTCGATCAGCTCCTGGAGACTTCTCTGGAGGAAAAGAGACAAAAAGACACTGTACTGTGTGTGTGTGTGTGTGTGTATGTGTATGTGTATGTGTGTGTGTGTGTGTGTGTGTGTGTGTGTGTGTGTGTGTGTGTGTGTGTGTGTGTGTGTGTGTGTGTGTGTGTGTGTACCTCTCCTTCTCCTGGGTTCTGGGTCCTGTGTGATTCTAACGTCAGCATACGTAACATCTCTGGGTTCAGCTGCTACATCTTTGTTCCTCTTGCAGAACAGGACCAGTAGAATTATCAGAGAGATGGAGAGAACAGCCACCAACCCAGAGACAAACAGAGAGAGGAGGAGAGTGGAGGGGAGAGAGGAGAAGGATGGGGTGAGGGGGGTGGGAGGAGAGGAGGATAGTGGGGTTGGGAGGGGGGTGGTAGCTTGAAAAACACCAGAGGAAACAACACAGTAAATAGTTAGAAACTGTGATCTGATCTTATACGCACAGTATGAATTACTTCTATTGATCAATCAGAGATAAGAACTATTATGAATTTAATGTCTCACTCATGATGAACCTGGAACCACCCAGTTTATAATGCAGGTTTCAGCACCTCTTAACAGTGTAAAGAAGAACCACCCAGTTTATAATGCAGGTTTCAGCACCTCTTAACAGTGTAAAGAAGAACCACCCAGTTTATAATTCAGGTTTCAGCACCTCTTAACAGTGTAAAGAAGAACCACCCAGTTTATAATGCAGGTTTCAGCACCTCTTAACAGTGTAAAGAAGAACCACCCAGTTTATAATGCAGGTTTCAGCACCTCTTAACAGTGTAAAGAAGAACCACCCAGTTTATAATTCAGGTTTCAGCACCTCTTAACAGTGTAAAGAAGAACCACCCAGTTTATAATGCAGGTTTCAGCACCTCTTAACAGTGTAAAGAAGAACCACCCAGTTTATAATGCAGGTTTCAGCACCTCTTAACAGTGTAAAGAAGAACCACCCAGTTTATAATGCAGGTTTCAGCACCTCTTAACAGTGTAAAGAAGAACCACCCAGTTTATAATGCAGGTTTCAGCACCTCTTAACAGTGTAAAGAAGAACCACCCAGTTTATAATGCAGGTTTCAGCACCTCTTAACAGTGTAAAGAAGAACCACCCAGTTTATAATTCAGGTTTCAGCACCTCTTAACAGTGTAAAGAAGAACCACCCAGTTTATAATGCAGGTTTCAGCACCTCTTAACAGTGTCAAGAAGAACCACCCAGTTTATAATGCAGGTTTCAGCACCTTAACAGTGTAAAGAAGAACCAGATAATCTGAATGTCAAGGTTTCTCATATTCTCACCTGTCACAGTCATCCAGCTCTCTGGTGATTCTCCTTTAGAGATGGTACACTTGTAGAGTCCTTCATCTGACTTGGATACTGCAGGGATGGTCATATTTCCTGTAGTCTCAGTCCTGATGAGGGATCCATCTTTGTAGAAATCAGCTGTGAGGTCAGAGGGAATTCTCTTATATCTGCAGCGCAGAGTCACAGAATCTCCCTCAGTCACAGGAAGGGCAGGGCTCTCCAGGATCACAGCTCCAGCTGTATATAATATATAAACATCATATATAAATATAACATCATCTATCTGAAACCAGATGAACCACTAAACACTATAATGTTAGTAGATGGTGTTTGTGGACATACCATGTACTGTGATGTTGACAGCATTGCTGTGTTCTCCAGACCCAGACTCACACCAGTACACTCCACTATCTGATGGCATTAGTGACGCGATGCATGAAGCCCCTTGTTGTTTTCCCCAGTCAATATTACACTGTGAAAGGATTCCTTTCTCTGTTTTCCTCACCACTCTCCATCCAACAGAGTTCCCCTGAACCTCACAGCTCAGAGACACTGACTCATAATTAAAAAACTGAGATCTGTCAGGAGTGACACTCAGAGAGGCTGGAGGAGAGAGGTCTGAGAGAGAGACATCTGAGAGAGAGAGAGAGAGAGAGAGAGAGAGAGAGAGAAAGAGGGAGAGAGAGAGAGAGATTGAGAGAAAGAGAGAGAAAGAGAGAGAGAGAGAAAGAGAGAACAGTATGTATCAGGTGATCAACATGCTCTGCTCACACCTACTGTCATGGTCCGGGCCTAAACCACAAGAAAACAACACTATGGCACACAAAGATTTTACCATCTCGTCCTGGAATATACAAGGAGAGAGAGACACAGAGAGGAGACAGAGAGACAGACGGAGAAAGAGGGACAGAGAGGGAAAGAGAGAGAGAAGAGAGAGAGAGAGAGAGAGAGAGAGAGAGAGAACACGAGAAAGAGGGAAAGAGAGAGACAGAAAGAGAGAGAGAGAGAAGGAGGTCATGAGCAGGTCTGGAGGCTGAGGCTGGAGCGAGAGGGGTCGAGACAGGGTAAGCAGGTCTGGAGGCTGAGGCTGGAGCGATGGGAGTTGAGACAGGGTAAGCAGGTCTGGACGCTGAGGCTGGAGCGATGGGGGTTGAGACAGGGTAAGCAGGTCTGGAGGCTGAGGCTGGAGCGATGGGGGTTGAGACAGGGTAAGCAGGTCTGGAGGCTGAGGCTGGAGCGATGGGAGTTGAGACAGGGTAAGCAGGTCTGGAGGCTGAGGCTGGAGCGATGAGGGTTGAGACAGGGTAAGCAGGTCTGGAGGGGAATCCAAGGGAGTAGTAGATTGGGGAATCCAGGATAGAGTAGCAGGATGACGAGACGTGGGACTGGAGACAGGGACCAGAGTCAGAGCGGGCAGAAATGTAGCGGAGAGGAAAACAGGCACAACAGGATAACATGATCTGAAAAGTAACAAACGTCTAGAATCGTAGACTGACTGAGCAGAGATTACGATCTGGCAGTGTGGAAGTGGCAGGGCTGAGTATTTGTAGAGGTCTTGATTATGGAACAGGTTGCAGCTGGTGGGGACCTGCTCTGACTCCAACACACTTGTCTTCGCCCACACAATCACACACAGAGAGAGAGAGGGAGAGGAAGAGAGTACTTGGGGAGTGGTGGCAGGTCACTGAGACACAGGATGGACAGTAGAGGGAGAGGAAGAGAATACTGGGGGAGTGGAGGCAGGTCACTGAGACACAGGATGAACAGTAGAGGGAGAGGAAGAGAGTACGTGGGTAATGGTGGCAGGTCACTGAGACACAGGATGAACATTAGAGAGAGAGGAAGAGAGTACTAGGGGAGTGGTGGCAGGTCACTGAGACACAGGATGGACAGTAGAGGGAGAGGAAGAGAATACTGGGGGAGTGGAGGCAGGTCACTGAGACACAGGATGAACAGTAGAGGGAGAGAGAGTACTGGGGGAGTGGTGGCAGGTCACTGAGACACAGGATGAACAGAAGAGAGAGAGAGAGTACTGGGGGAGTGGTGGCAGGTCACTGAGACACAGGATGAACAGTAGAGGGAGAGGAAGAGAGTACTGGGGGAGTGGTGGCAGGTCACTGAGACACAGGATGAACAGTAGAGAGAGAGGAAGAGAGTACGTGGGTAATGGTGGCAGGTCGCTGAGACACAGGATGAACATTAGAGAGAGAGGAAGAGAGTACTGGGGGAGTGGTGGCAGGTCACTGAGACACAGGATGAACAGTAGAGGGGGAGGAAGAGAGTACTGGGGGAGTGGCGGCAGGTCACTGAGACACAGGATGAACAGTAGAGGGAGAGGAAGAGAGTACTGGGGGAGTGGCGGCAGGTCACTGAGACACAAGATGAACAGTAGAGAGAGCGAGAGTACTGGGGGAGTGGTGGCAGGTCACTGAGACACAGGATGAACAGAAGAGAGAGAGAGAGTACTGGGGGAGTGGTGGCAGGTCACTGAGACACAGGATGAACAGTAGAGGGGGAGGAAGAGAGTACTGGGGGAGTGGTGGCAGGTCACTGAGACAGGATGAACAGTAGAGAGAGAGAGAGAGTACTGGGGGAGTGGAGGCAGGTCACTGAGACACAGGATGAACAGTAGAGAGAGAGGAAGAGAGTACTGGGGGAGTGGTGGCAGGTCACTGAGACACAGGATGAACAGTAGAGAGAGAGGAAGAGAGTACTGGGGGAGTGGTGGCAGGTCACTGAGACACAGGATGAACAGTGAAGAGAGAGAGAGAGAGTACTGGGGGAGTGGAGGCAGGTCACTGAGACACAGGATGAACAGTAGAGAGAGAGGAAGAGAGTACTTGGGTAGTGGTGGCAGGTCACTGAGACACAGGATGAACAGTAGAGAGAGAGGAAGAGAGTACGTGGGTAGTGGTGGCAGGTCACTGAGACACAGGATGAACAGTAGAGAGAGAGGTTGAGAGTACTGGGGGAGTGGTGGCAGGTCACTGAGACACAGGATGAACAGTAGAGGGAGAGGAAGAGAGTACTGGCGGAGTGGCGGCAGGTCACTGAGACACAAGATGAACAGTAGAGAGAGCGAGAGTACTGGGGGAGTGGTGGCAGGTCACTGAGACACAAGATGAACAGTAGAGAGAGCGAGAGTACTGGGGGAGTGGTGGCAGGTCACTGAGACACAAGATGAACAGTAGAGAGAGCGAGAGTACTGGCGGAGTGGTGGCAGGTCACTGAGACACAAGATGAACAGTAGAGAGAGCGAGAGTACTGGGGGAGTGGTGGCAGGTCACTGAGACATAGGATGAACAGTAGAGAGAGAGAGAGTACTGGGGGAGTGGTGGCAGGTCACTGAGACACAGGATGAACAGTAGAGGGGGAGGAAGAGAGTACTGGGGGAGTGGAGGCAGGTCACTGAGACACAGGATGAACAGTAGAGAGAGAGGAAGAGAGTACTTGGGGAGTGGTGGCAGGTCACTGAGACACAGGATGAACAGTAGAGAGAGAGGAAGAGAGTACTGGGGGAGTGGTGGCAGGTCACTGAGACACAGGATGAACAGTAGATAGAGAGAGAGAGTACTGGGGGAGTGGAGGCAGGTCACTGAGACACAGGATGAACAGTAGAGAGAGAGGAAGAGAGTACTGGGGGAGTGGTGGCAGGTCACTGAGACACAGGATGAACAGTAGAGGGAGAGGAAGAGAGCACTGGGGGAGTGGTGGCAGGTCAGAAATCAGAAATACAGGCATTGTCATCCGACAAGAAACCTGGTATAGCGGAGACGGACCCACTGGTTGACCTTCTAGGTTACAGAGAGCTGGTAGTCCCATCCACCAAACTACTAGGTGTGGAACAGAGAAGAGACTCAGGGGGTATGCTAATTCAGTATACAGCAGACATAACTCACTCTATTAAATTAATCGGAACAGGAACATTTTACATTTGGCAAGAAATTCAAAAGGAAATGAACTTAACAGAGAAAAATGTCCTCCTGTGTGCTACCTATATCCCCCCACCAGAATCCCCATACTTTAATGAAGACAGCTTCTCCATCCTGGAGGGGGAAATCAATCATTTCCAGGCCCAGGGACATGTACTAGTCTGTGGTGACCAAAATGTCAGAACCGGACAAGAACCTGACACCGTCAGCACACAGGGGGACAAACACCTGCCTGGAGGGGACAGCATTTCCTCCCCCATATGCCCCTCTAGACACAACTATGACAACATAACCAACAAAAACGGGTCACAACTCCTGCAGCTCTGTCACACACTGGGTATGTACATAGTCAATGGTAGACTTCGATGGGATTCCTATGGTAGGTACACCTATAGCTCTGTTACATCCTGGGTATGTACATAGTCAATGGTAGTCTTCGAGGGAACTCCTACGGTAGGTACACCTATAGCTCATCTCTTGGCAGTAGTACTGTAGACTACTTTATCACTGACCTCAACCCAGAGTCTCTCAGAGCGTTCACAGTCAGCCCACCGACACCCCTATCAGACCACAGCAAAACCACAGTCTGCTTGAACAGAGCAATACTCAATCACGAGGCATCAAAGCCAAAGGAGCTGAATAATATTAAGAAATGCTATAGATGGAAGGAATGTGTTGTGGAAACCTACCAAAAAAACAATCAGGCAACAACAAATTCAATCCCTTTTAGACAACTTCCTGGACAAAACGTTCCACTGTAATAGTGAAGGTGTCACGTTCTGACCATAGTTCTGTTATTTTATTATTTGTTTTAGTATGGTCAGGGCGTGAGTTGGGGTGGGCAGTCTGTTTGTCTTTCTATGTTGGTTTTTGTGTTCAGCCTGGTATGGTTCTCAATCAGAGGCAGGTGTCGTTAGTTGTCTCTGATTGAGAATCATACTTAGGTAGCCTGGGTTTCACTGTTTGTTTTCGTGTGAGTGTTTGTCGCCACACGGTACTGTTTTTCGGCTTTGTAGATTCACGTCATCGTTTATTGTTTTTGTTCATTTGTCTTTATTAAAATATATTATGGACACCACGCTGCACCTTGGTCCTCCTCTCCTTCTCCAGACGACATCCGTTACAGAAGGTGTAAACTTGGCAGTAGAAAATCTTAACAGTATATTTGACCTCTCAGCTTCCCTATCAAATCAAAAAACTTTCAAGCAGAAAACCAAAGAAAAAGAACAGCAATGATAAGTGGTTTGATCAAGAATGAAAAAATCCTAAGAAACAAATTGAGAAACCTGTCCAACCAAAAACACAGAGACCCAGAAAACCTGAGCCTACATCCTCACTATTGTGAGTCACTAAAACAATACTGAAATACACTACGGAAAAAGAAGGAACGTCAGAAATCAGCCCAATGTAATTGAAGAATTCATAGACTAACCACTTCTGGGAAAATTGGAACACTAAACAAACAACAACACAAAGAATTATCTATCAAAAATGGAGATGTATGAGTAAACCACTTCTCCAATCTTTTTGGCTCTATAACAGAAAAGAATAGGGCAATCAGTGAAGAAGAAACACCATTGTAAATACAACCCATATTTATGTTTATTTCTTTTCTATTTTGTACTTTAACCATTTATACATCATTACAACACTGTATATATATATACCTAATATGACATTTGTGATGTCTTTATTCTTTTGGAACTTCTGTATGTGTAATGTTTACTGTTAATTTGTATTGTTTATTTCACTTTTTTATATTATCTACTTCACTTGCTTTGGCAATGTTAACACATGTTTCCCATGACAATAAAGCCACTTGAACTGAATTGAGAGATAGAAATGGAGAGAAAGATAAAGAGAGTGAGTGAGTGAGTGAGTGAGTGAGTGAGTGAGTGAGTGAGTACCCTCCAACACATAACCTTCACTCCAAATGAAACTCCAAACCTACATTCTGAATTTGGACAGAATTATCTGCAAGGATTCTGGAATGATATTTACTACCAAGGATTCTTACTGCCAAGGATTCTTACTGCCAAGGATTCTTACTGCCAAGGATTCTTACTGCCAAGGATTCTTACTACCAAGGATTCTTACTACCAAGGATTCTTACTCACAAGGATTCTACTACCAATGATTCTACTACCAAGGATTATACTACCAATGATTCTACTACCAATTATTCTTACTACCAAGGATTCTTACTACCAAGGATTCTTACTAATAAGGATTCTACAACCAAGGATTCTTACTGCCAAGGATTCTTACTATCAAGGATTCTACAACCAAGGATTCTTACTGCCAAGGATTCTTACTATCAAGGATTCTTACTATAAATAATTATACTACCAAGGATTCTTACTGCCAAGGATTCTTACTGCCAGGGATTCTTACTGCCAAGGATTCTTACTACCAAGGATTCTTACTGCCAAGGATTCTTACTGCCAAGGATTCTTACTGCCAAGGATTCTTACTGCCAGGGATTCTTAATGCCAAGGATTCTTTACAACCAGTGATTCATACTACCAATGATTCTACCACCAAGGATTCTTACTACCAAGGATTATCCAGCAAACTTTCTGACAAACCAATGACCATCAAAAGAAACAAAACAGAAACCTGAAAATACCTTTCAACCTGGAACTGTGTGAGTAATGTTCAGTCTGAAGCAAATTGTAAAGCCAATAAGAAAAATACATTACAGTTATATATTTTACGTTATATGGACTGAATACTACATTAAACCTCTTAAGCTTACCCCCTACTTTTTCGAACATTCTGTTAAAAATTGCGCAACATTTCAGCGTCCTGCTACTCATGCCAGGAATATAGTATATGCATATGATTAGTATGTGTGAATAGAAAACACTCTCACGTTTCTAAAACTGGTTAAATCACGGCTGTGACTATAATAGAGCGTGTGTTTCATCGAAAAGCGCAAGAAAAACTGATCACTGAAAACTGGAAAAAATATCAATGTGCCACTCGCATGTATTGTTTAAAGGACACCAAATTAAGATTGCAAGTCCTACAGCTTCCACACGATGTCGCCAGTCTTGTCATTTGCCTGGGCTTGGTTTCTTGGTCAAATGAGTGAGAGGGAGCCCATTCCTTCCGGTCTCCGACAGGATGTTTTGGAGGAGAAATTTCCGACTTTGATTTCAAGACGTGGAGCTATTGAATACACATCGCCCCGTGATCATTTTGATAGATTATAAACGTTTACTAATACCTAAAGTTGGATTACAAAAGTATTTTGAAGTGTTTTGTGAAAGTTTATCGTCGACTTTTTTAATTTTAAAAAATGACGCAGCGTTTTGAAACGATGTTTTTTCTGAATGACACAGCTTCCATAGATGGCTATTTTGGGTATATATGGACCGATTTAATCGAAAAAAAGACCCAATAGTGATGTTTATGGGGCATATAGGAGTGCCAAGAAAGAAGCTCGTCAAAGGTAATGAATGTTTTATATTTTATTTCTGCTATTTGTGTAGCGCCGGCTACGCTAATTCTTTTGTTTACGTCGCCTTCAGGCATTTTGGGGTGTTGCATGCTATCAGATAATAGCTTCTCATGCTTTCGCCGAAAAGCATTTTAAAAATCTGACTTGTTGGCTAGATTCACAACGAGTGTAGCTTTAATTCAATACCCTGCATGTGTGTTTTAATGAACGTTTGAGTTTTAACGAGTGCTATTAGCATTTAGCGTAGCGCATGTGCATTTCCAGGTGGCTAGATGAGACGTCTGTGTCTCGGGTGCGCTTAAGAGAGGGTTAAGAGGCTACCAAGCTAGCTAGGACAGAACATATCTGTATCTGTAAATAATTTTGCACGCACAATTTTTCAGTTTTTGATTTGTTAAAAAAGTTTGAAATATCCAATAAATATCGTTCCACTTCATGATTGTGTCCCACTTGTTGTTGATTCATCACAAAAAAATACAGTTTTATATCTTTATGTTTAAAGCCTGAAATGTGGCAAAAGGTCGAAAGTTCAAGGGGGCCGAATACTTTCGCAAGGCACTGTATATATATATATATATATATATATATATATATATATATACAATATAATATGTAATTTTTTCCTGTGATCCATCAAAAACATTTGTCATCATCGTGGTCAGACTATATATAGCCATTGATTGTTGAAGAATATGGCCTCATGAGCTTAGTTCAACTGTCACACTCCATCAGAACCCAAATATAAACTTGTTTTACTCCAATGTAAACAAATACTGTATAGTCTCATAATATGGTTATAACTATAATGTTGATATCATGGATGGTCAGTCCTGTATAGTCTCATAACATGGTTATAACTATAATGTTGATATCATGGATGGTCAGTCCTGTATAGCCTCATAACATGGTTATAACTATAATGTTGATATCATGGATGGTCAGTCCTGTATAGCCTCATAACATGGTTAGAACTATAATGTTGATATCATGGATGGTCAGTCATGTCACACCCTGACCATAGTTTGCTTTGTATGTTTCTATGTTTCTATGTTTTGTTAGATCAGGGTTTGATCTGAGTGGGCATTCTATGTTGGATGTCTAGTTTGTCTGTTTCTGTGTTTGGCCTGATATGGTTCTCAATCAGAGGCAGGTGTTATTCGTTGTCTCTGATTGGGAACCATATTCAGGTAGCCTGTTTTGTCATTGTGGGTTGTGGGTGATTGCCTATGTTATTTGCTTGTGTCAGCACAGTTCTTATTATAACTTCACGGTCGTTATTCGTTTATTGTTTTGTACAGTTTACTTCGTGTTTTTTGTCATCTATTAAAATGATGTATTCACACTGCGCTTTGGTCCGCTTACGACGATCGTGACAAGTCCTTACATCCATAGTCTATGTCTATTAATCTGAGAGTGGTTACATTTCTCCAGGCCCATCCCTCAGCTTTTTAAGTCCTGAGTTTTGAGGTCATGCTCAGGTAAAACAATTTGGCTAACACTTCCATATTTCCAAGTTGTATTCTTGAAGATTAAGGGGTATAACATTTATTGGAATGACTGGAATTCTGATAGACTTTGGTTTTTAATATAAAGATATAATTTAATCATATTATTATATGTAGTAGAAAGTAATGGGTTAGAAGAAGCCTACATAACCAACCCATAAAGTAAAATGTAACATCCATATATGGCCAGCTATGTAAACATTAACATTGATTTATCCTGCAATAGATGTCGTTCAATTGGTAACATACATTTTTGTCTTCTTCTAACAGGAATATGATCAGATTACGTTACTGAGTTTGGGTAATCCAAAAGTTAAATGACTGATTATAATTTTGGACAGGTAACAGATTAGATTTAGAAAGTAACCTAGTCAACCCTGCATATTGGCCACATCTTGTCTGTCTGGATACGTTCAATAGGGAGTTATGTGATTAGCTATGTACTGTAGTATAGATAAATAGGGCTGCTCACACTTTGGAAGTGTTATCCCTAGCAGTTAGCTAGTAGCTAGTTAGCACAACCAGCTACAGGGGAACATAAAAACTACTCACAACAGAGTAGAGTCTATCCAATGCTCGGTTGCTGATGTTCATCATCTTCAATTTTGGTAGAAATGGACCACGTTTTGTTTAGCTGCGGTTAGCTGGTTAGCTGCCGGTAGCTGGTTGGCTGGCTGGTTAGCTAGCTGGCTGGCTGGCTGGTTAGCTGGCTGGCTGGTTAGCTGGCTGGTTGGTTGGCTGGCTAGCTGGCTGGCTGGCTGGCTGGCTGGTTGGTTGGCTGGCTGGCTAGCTGGCTGGTTAGCTGGCTGGCTGGTTAGTTAGTTGTCTTCCATGTCTATGACAACGTGGATTGTAAACAACCGAGGAGTCGCACTTGTTGTCAGTCAATAGCTTCACGCTGGCGCCATCTGGCGGAATTACTGGCATTAAAAGACAATAACAATAGCTGCTAGCACGGGAAATGATTACATGACAATTGTCCCATTTATAGATGAGATGTGGATGTTTAATACCAATAAAACAAGATCAAATAGCAACAACCAACAACAACAACAACAAAAGTAGATACAATTAAATCGACATTAACCCCTTATATGTGATCCTCCTTGGCAACCAGAGTGTTGCGGAAGTCCTCCAGTATCCCAGAATCCTCTCTGTTGCCAAAGGCTCTCTGCTTCACAACAGTCCGCTACCTCGCCGATAAAATCCTACTATAACATTATATCTTTATAATTTATACTATTATTTAGGTCTGAATGATTCTTAGTGTTGTCAGATAGTTTAGTTGGTGAGACTAACGGATTCGGTGGTGTGATGTTTTGACTGTGAACCGGAGAACTCTGCAGGGATTCGAGTTGTCAGGAAGAGAGACGCTACTCGGTTAGCCTGTCAGCTGACGAGCTATCTAACGTTAACTACTATAAACCAACATCAAAGTTGTATTTTAAAATATATATTGTTAGTGCTAGCTAACTCGCTAGTGATGCAGCTAACCAGGGCATGGATGGTTAGCTGTAGCGTTCAAATTCGGCTACTGGAGACGACGTGTGGACAGACACGGAAGCAGCACGTTACCCAGCTGTAAAGGGTATATGCTACATCTTGTGGATAAAGCCACACGTTTCACTCTACATATCAATCCTAACAGGTACATTTGACTTTAAAATGTAGGTAGCTAAACAGGGAAATATCTAGGCCGTAAGACTAGATCACTGGTAACATTGTTGTTGACCCAACATTCCCATAGTAGGCTAACCTACATTAATCTCAGCCCTACCTACACTTTAGGCAGCTCCATTGTTCAAAGTGGGGAGTTGGATCAACTGACACTGTGTCCAGGTAAGTCATGTTATTGAACCGGTCTAGGCAGATGGGAGTCTTAGAGTCTGGGGACAAGACTGCAATAAAGTCTTAGAGGGCTCCTGTTCTTGACCCCCCCCCCCCCTCTAGAAGATGGCCCCTACTAAGATGAAGTTGCGTGTTTGTCTGAGGGAGAGCGGAGGATTAGGTCAGCAACAGGAGGAATCCCTCCCTTTGTCGCAGTCTGTCTCGGCCGAGGAGTCTCCAAACTCTAAGACTGGTATCTGCCTAGGACCGGTTCTACAACATAACTTACCTGGACAGGTGCCTCCATTGCTTTTGCTTCCTCTGCATACAGGAGTGGAACAACAACAAGATAGGACTGTGTCCCTAATTACACCCTTTTCCTTATATAGTGCACTACTTTTGACCAGGGCCTGTGCATCGCAAATGGCACCTAGGGCTCTGGTCGAAAGCAGCACACTATCCTGCCCTACCAAGCAAAAAGGCAGCAACTGCTCATAGCGTGGAACTGAGAAATTTTTTTTTTTTTTTTTTACCTTGGTTTCACAGTAAACTTATGCAGTTACTGCTAACATTGACCCCCATTTTCTCCAAAACACAATACGAGGCAGGATACTTGTCCACATGATTAAGCATGTATTTAATGTAGCAAAACATGACAACTCATTTTTGACCAAATTAGCATTTACTGCCTTTTTGCTTGGTAGGGCAGTATAGGGTGTCAACTAAGGTGTTCAGGAAATCCTTCCTACCAGCTCTAGGCTCTAGAATGAATAACATTTTCCTTCTCTGATCTTTCATCTTAATCTTGGTCTCTAGGTGTCCGCTGTGTAAGCAGCCCTTCTCCTCCAGCCTTACTCTCAAACCTCCTGTACCTGGAGAAAACAGGACCGCAGCTGCCATGGTGACCACCAGAGCAGGTGGTAACCATGGAGAGTGAAAGAGGAGGAGAGGACGAAGGTGGAAAGGGTGGGAACTCCTCTTCTACCCCGGCCAGAGGATGGAGGGATCGATGGACAGGTGAGGTAACTTTTTGTTGTTGTATTGTTCAAGTTAGCAACTGTTCCTACACTCTGATAGCTACAATAGTGATGTTATGATTGATTAATACTGTTTCTACACTCTGATAGCTACAATAGTGATGTTATGATTGATTAATACTGTTTCTACACTCTGATAGCTACAATAGTGATGTTATGATTGATTAATACTGTTTCTACACTCTGATAGCTACAGTAGTGCTGTTATGATTGATTAATACTGTTTCTACACTCTGATAGCTACAATAGTGCTGTTATGATTGATTAATACTGTTTCTACACTCTGATAGCTACAATAGTGCTGTTATGATTGATAGCTACAATAGTGATGTTATGATTGATTAATACTGTTTCTACACTCTGATAGCTACAATAGCGCTGTTATGATTGATAGCTACAGTAGTGCTGTTATGATTGATTAATACTGTTCCTACACTCTGATAGCTACAGTAGTGCTGTTATGATTGATTAATACTGTTTTTACACTGATTCTGATAGCTACAATAGCGCTGTTATGATTGATTAATACCGTTTTTACACTGATTCTGATAGCTACAGTAGTGCTGTTATGATTGATAGCTACAATAGTGCTGTTATGATTGATTAATACTGTTTCTACACTCTGATAGCTACAGTAGCGCTGTTATGATTGATTAATACTGTTTCTCCACTCTGCTAGCTACAGTAGTGCTGTTATGATTGATTAATACTGTTTCTCCACTCTGATAGCTACAGTAGTGCTGTTATGATTGATTAATACTGTTTCTCCACTCTGATAGCTACAATAGTGATGTTATGATTGATTAATACTGTTTTTACACTCTGATAGCTACAATAGTGCTGTTATGATTGATTAATACTGTTTCTCCACTCTGCTAGCTACAGTAGTGCTGTTATGATTGATAGCTACAGTAGTGCTGTTATGATTGATAGCTACAGTAGTGCTGTTATGATTGATTAATACTGTTTCTACTCTGATAGCTACAGTAGCGCTGTTATGATTGATTAATACTGTTTCTACTCTGATAGCTACAGTAGTGCTGTTATGATTGATTAATACTGTTTCTCCACTCTGCTAGCTACAGTAGTGCTGTTATGATTGATTAATACTGTTTCTCCACTCTGATAGCTACAGTAGTGCTGTTATGATTGATAGCTACAGTAGTGCTGTTATGATTGATAGCTACAGTAGTGCTGTTATGATTGATTAATACTGTTTCTCCACTCTGATAGCTACAGTAGCGCTGTTATGATTGATTAATACTGTTTCTACTCTGATTCTGATAGCTACAATAGTGCTGTTATGATTGATAGCTACAGTAGTGCTGTTATGATTGATAGCTACAGTAGTGCTGTTATGATTGATTAATACTGTTTCTCCACTCTGATAGCTACAATAGCGCTGTTATGATTGATTAATACTGTTTCTACACTCTGATAGCTACAGTAGTGCTGTTATGATTGATAGCTACAGTAGTGCTGTTATGATTGATTAATACTGTTTCTACACTCTGATAGCTACAGTAGCGCTGTTATGATTGATTAATACTGTTTCTCCACTCTGCTAGCTACAGTAGTGCTGTTATGATTGATAGCTACAGTAGTGCTGTTATGATTGATAGCTACAGTAGTGCTGTTATGATTGATTAATACTGTTTCTACACTGATAGCTACAGTAGTGCTGTTATGATTGATTAATGCTGTTTCTACACTCTGATAGCTACAGTAGTGATGTTATGATTGATTAATACTGTTTCTCCACTCTGATAGCTACAGTAGCGCTGTTATGATTGATTAATACTGTTTCTACACTCTGATAGCTACAATAGTGCTGTTATGATTGATTAATACTGTTTCTCCACTCTGCTAGCTACAGTAGTGCTGTTATGATTGATTAATACTGTTTCTACTCTGATAGCTACAGTAGTGCTGTTATGATTGATTAATACTGTTTCTACACTCTGATAGCTACAGTAGTGCTGGCCTGTCAATAATGACTTGTGTTCAGAAAATGACGTGGTGTCGCCGGCTGTGTTTAGATTTGGACGGTGTAGCTCACGTCCACTTTCTTTCTATGTTTAATTCGGGAGAGGTGGATTACCCATAATGCTCATTGACTGAACATTCCAATTTACCCATGGCAATTATGCACCACAATAATAATAATATTTCTATGGTGAAGGACAGACCAGTAAGCCAGTCTTTCAGTGTCGAGTCTTTCGGGTTAAAAGGTTTGCAGTAATGTTGGACGATCAAATCCTCTGAATCTTGGTTACAGTGGGAGCTGGCAGTGTTCCACGGCTCATTGGTCAACATCGTCCAACGTTTCATCACCTCGCCAATCGCACGCTGTAATAGGGAGGGAGGGGGCGGGGTCATCCAGGATGAACTCCACCCCTTTCCAGCTGGCACGGATGGACCACTTCTTCCACGAGCTGGTGAGCACACATACACCTGCACACGCAGACATTTAAATACTTAATTTGACTCCACGTTAGTCTAGGCTGCCGATGAGAGCACACACATCCTCTCCCTAACCCTCCTGTGTGTGTGTCTCTCCCTCATATCAGTTCAACCCGTTTCTCCTCTCTCCAAGGAAGCCTTTGACAAGCTGGCCATCTTCCCTCCGGCGCCGACCTACGAGGACGGTATGACATCATCAACCAGTGACACTGACCTCTCTGTCACCTCCATCTACGACCCTCCGGCGCCGACCTACGAGGACGGTATGACATCATCAACCAGTGACACTGACCTCTCTGTCACCTCCATCTACGACCCTCCGGCGCCGACCTACGAGGACGGTATGACATCATCAACCAGTGACACTGACCTCTCTGTCACCTGGCCATCTACGACCCTCCGGCGCCGACCTACGAGGACGGTATGACATCATCAACCAGTGACACTGACCTCTCTGTCACCTCCATCTACGACCCTCCGGCGCCGACCTACGAGGACGGTATGACATCATCAACCAGTGACACTGACCTCTCTGTCACCTGGCCATCTACGACCCTCCGGCGCCGACCTACGAGGACGGTATGACATCATCAACCAGTGACACTGACCTCTCTGTCACCTCCATCTCAGAGGAAGAGATATTGTTTTGTTACTACTTTTGGGATGAGCTTCCAGTTGGCTCATCTATCCCCCCTCCTCCTCCTCTCCCCTGGAACTATTACCCAGGTCGTTGGGGTCGTTGGGGTAAATGAGCTTCCAGTTGGCTCATCTATCCCCCCTCCTCCTCCTCTCCCCTGGAACTATTACCCAGGTCGTTGGGGTCGTTGAGGTAAATGAGCTTCCAGTTGGCTCATCTATCCCCCCTCCTCCTCTCCCCTGGAACTATTACCCAGGTCGTTGGGGTCGTTGAGGTCGTTGGGGTAAATGAGAATGTGTTCTCAGTCAACTGACCTGGTGAAATAAATCAATAAAATATATATTTTTTAGTCTGGGTCCTATATGGCAGCCTATTCCCTATTAAGTGCTCTACTGCCTGTGTAGTCCACTGTGTGGTCCACTGTGTAGTCCACTGTGTAGTCCACTGTGTGGTCCACTGTGTAGTCCACTGTGTAGTCCACTCTGTGGTCCACTGTGTAGCCCAAAAGTTACGTTACTGATTACAATTTTGGACCGGTAAGAGTAACAGATTACACTTAGGAGGTAACCTACCTAACGCTGAATATATATATATTATTAAAATACAAGGTCTGAGGACTTCTGCCTTTGGCCTAAAGAGCCAGACCCTAAAGGGCATTGCCCTCAACCGCAGACCCGACACACAGGAGCAACAGATCAACAGACACCTCACACAGGAGCAACAGATCAACAGACAACTCACACAGGAGCAACAGATCAACAGACACACCGCCCAGACCAGCGAGACACACTCCCAGAGTCCCTCAGAGCGTTCCAAAAGGGTTCAACCAAGAACCGGTTTTCCTAGCCACCGTGCTTCTACACCTGCATTGCTTGCTGTTTGGGGTTTTAGGCTGGGTTTCTGTACAGCACTATGAGAGATCAGCTGATGTACAAAGGGCTATATAAATACATTTGATTCATACCATGGATCATTTAGCAATTTGATTTGGAATTGTAGGACCCCTTTATGTATCAAACATAGATACAAAAATGATTTGATAACATATTGAATTTGGCTGATACTACTATAGCCCATAGAAACGCATTGAATAACATGTGCATAAATGGCTAAAAAGAGAGACAGAGACAGAGAGAGAGTTACACGTTTAAATAATAGATCATCACTCACACACACAGATATGTGTTGGTCGTAGTTTCTTATCATAGTTTGAACATATTTGGCACCTCTGAGAGGTTTTGATTTAACAAGAGGGTGAAATAGAACCTAAGAGGGCAGAAGCTACTAACAGTATGAATAAAAACTACTGCTCAATGTATAACTTTTGTATACATTTTTTTTAAAACATAGATGACCATGAAAACAATGAATACATATCTTAAATAATATATACAGTACCAGTCAAAAGATTGGACACACCTACTCATTCAAGGGTTATTCATTATTTTACTATTTTCAAAACTATGAAATAACACATATTCCAAGATGGCGGAGCAGTGAGACGTGTTTGTTTTTGTCCCATGTAAATATTGTTCTTTTCTGGGATTTTTGTATGCATTTTCCATTTTCAAACTAAATATACCTTCCTGCAACCCGCCCCAAATGTGGTACGGATCTGCTATTTTAGACCTTATAACCGGAACCTCCATCAGAAGCTAGCCTGCTAACTAGCTACTAGCTATTTAGTCATTGTTAGCCACTGCTAGCGGTCTTTACCTTTAGCTTAGACTCCAGCCACTTTAGCCTGGATAATACCTGTCAGTCTGCACAGCGTGATATCAGCCCTGATAGCCTGGATAATACCTGCCAGTCTGCACAGCGTGATATCAACCCTGATAGCCTGGATAATACCTGCCAGTCTGCACAGCTTGATATCAGCCCTGATAGCCTGGATAATACCTGCCAGTCTGCACAGCACGATATCAGCCCTGAGCATATCAGACTGCTTTTTTCCCCCAAGACATAACCCGGATTCCTGCCGCAATCTCTGGACCATTACACCGGATCTTCGCAGCTAGCTAGTTGCTACCGAGTGGCTATTGTTGCTAACGACCCTGTCCAGAAGCATGCACCAGCTAGCCTCGAGCTAGGCCCATTCCCCCGGCTAGCAAACGAAGTACACCAACTACAATACCTCTCTTGCCAATTAGCCTGGATTCTTTGTCGACACGGAGCCCCGCTGATCCATCACGACTGGTCTGCTGGTCTGCTGACGTAATTCTGGCCAATGTGCTCTCAACCATCACCAACATCTACTAGCCCCGGCCTGCTAGCTTCCTGAATGCCATATCTCCAGCTCGCCTAGCGTAGTGATTGACTACCAAGCGGCTCCCTGTTTAATCTATTTCTGCTCATTGGACCCTATGATCACTCTGCTACACAGCTGATGTAATCTGGACTGTTCATTAACACTTATTTTTGTTTATCTATCGGCCCCAGCCTCAAACTCAGGCCTTGTGTGTAGCTAACTGACCCTCTCTGCCCATTCATCGCTATTTACTCATTGCTGTTGTCCTAGCTGTTTACCCGTTGTTGTCTCACCCGTTGTTGTCTTAGCTGTGATTGCTTTATGCATTTGTCTAATGTCAATATGCCTGGATGCTGTTATTTATGGCAGCTCTCATTGTTTATTTTACTGCAGAGCCCCTAGTCCTGCTTTACATGCCTCGGTTAGCTCCCTTGCCCCACCCCCCACATATGCGGAGACCGCACCTAGCTTAACTGGCTCTTCCAGAGATGCAGCCTCTCTCATTGTCACTCTATGCCTAGGTTTATCCCCACTGTACATGCACCCTACCATACCCTTGTCTGTACACTATGCCCTGAATCTATCCTACCACACGCAGAAATCTGCTCCTTTTATTCTCTGTTCCCAAAGCACTAGACGACCAGTTCTTATAGCCTTTAGCCGTACCCTTATCCTACTCCTCCTCTGTTCCTATGGTGATGTAGAGGTTAACCCAAGCCCTGTGTGTCCCCAGACACTCTCATTTGTTGACTTCTGCAACCGTAAATGCCTTGGGTTCATGAATGTTAACATCAGAAGCCTCCTCCCTAAGTTTGCTTTATTCACTGCTTTAGCACACTCCGCCAACACCAATGTCCTAGCCCTGTCTGAATCCTGGCTTAGGAAGGCCACCAAAAATTCTGAAAATGTCCACCTCCAATTACAACATTTTCCGTCAAGACAGAACTGCTAAAGGGGGCGGAATTGCAATCTACTGTAGAGAGAGCCTGCAGAGTTCTGTCATACTATCCAGATCTTGTCATGTACTGTCATGTTGTGTCTTGTCTCTGTCCTTTCCCTTCACCCTGTCTCCCTCTGCTGGTCGTTGTTAGGTTACCTTTTCTCCCCCGCTTTCCCCCAGCTGTTCCTTGTCTCCTCTAACTACCCATTCACCCCGTTTCCCACCTGTTCCCTTTTTCCCTCTGATTAGGTCCCTATATCTCTCTCTGTTTCTGTTCCTGTCCTTGTCGGATTCTTGTTTGTTGTGTTTCATGCCTGAGCCAGACTATCGTCATGTTTGCTGTAACCTTGTCCTGTCCTGTCGGAATCTGCCGGTCTATCTGAGCCTACCTATGTTAGGTTATTAAAGAAGCTCTGTTTAAGTTAGTTCGCTTTTGGGTCCTCATTCACTCACCATAACAGATCTATGCCCAAACAGTTTGAGCTTCTACTTTTAAAGATCCATCTCTCCAGAAATAAGTCCCTCACTGTTACAGCTTGTTATAGACCCCCCTCAGCTCTTAGCTGTGCCCTGGAAACCATATGTGAATTGATTGCCCTCCATCTATCGTCAGAGTTCGTACTGTTAGGTGACCTAAACTGGGATATGCTTAATTAACACCCGGCCGTCCTACAAGCTAAGCTAGATGCCCTCAATCTCATACAAATTATCAAGGAACCTACCAGGTACAACCCCAAATCCATAAACATGGGCACCCTCATAGATATCGTCCTGATCAACTTGCCCTCCAAATACACCTCTGCTGTTTCCAACAGGATCTCAGCGATCACTGCCTCAAACAACCACCCCTCATCACTGTCAAACAATCCCTAAAACACTTCAGCGAGCAGGCCTTTCTAATCAACCTGGCCCGGGTATCCTGGAAGGATATTGGCCTCATACCGTCTGTGGAGGATGCCTGGTTATTCTTTAAAAGTGCTTTCCTCACCATATTAAATAAGCATGCCCCTTTTAAAAATGTAGAACTAAGAACAGATATAGCCCTTGGTTCACTCCAGACTTGACTGCCCTTGACCAGCATTGACCAGCTTCAAACTGTCCCCGTGATATGCAACTGTTCAGGGAAGTCAGGAACCAATACACACAGTCAGTCAGGAAAGCAAAGGCTAGCTTTTTCAAACAATGTGCATCCTGCTAGAAGCCTCTCTTTCTAAAATGATCCGCCGCCATTGTTGCAACCCTTAATGCTTGTCTGTTCAACCTCTCTTTTGTATTGTCTGAGATTCCTAAAGATTGGAAAGCGGCTGCGGTCATCCCCCTCGTCAAAGGGAGAGACACTCTAGACCCAAACTGTTACCCATCCTGCCCTGCCTTTCTAAAGTCTTCGAAAGCCAAGTGAACAAACAGATCATTGACCATTTTGAATTCCACCATATCTTCTCCGCTATGCAATCTGGTTTCAGAGCTGGTCACGGGTGCACCTCAGCCACGCTCAAGGTCCTAAAAGATAACTGATGAATATAGTAATATAACTGATGAATATAGTAATATGACTGATGAATACAGTAATATAACTGATGAATATAGTAATATAACTGATGAATATAGTAATATAACTGATGAATACAGTAATATAACTGATGAATACAGTCATATAACTGATGAATACAGTAGTATAACTGATGAATACAGTAAAATAACTGATGAATACAGTAATATAACTGATGAATACAGTAATATAACTGATGATGCTGGGGGGGAGATCAGACATGGAACTAATACAAGATGGACAGAAAAGATTCCAACATCTGGGGCAACACCTGGGACAACACCTGGGGCAACACCTGGGGCAACAAATGGGGCAACACCTGGGTCAACACCTGGGACAACACCTGGGGCAACACCTGGGGCAACACCTGGGACAACACCTGGGGCAACACCTGGGGCTGTAGTAAGTTTAAACACCAGATGTTACGTTATTCACAATGAAGTGAACAGGCAGGGGATCTGATCCTAGATTAGCACTCTGAGATGTTTGACACATATTTGATACACAATATAATTAGAATGTACTATGAGAGGAGAAAGATGGAGGCAATAATATGAGGAAGAAGAGAGAGAGAAGAGGAGGAGGAAGAGGAGGAGAGTTGTTACTATTATAGAACAGGTGATGAATATAGAGAAATGTTACTAATATAGATCAGGTGATGAATATAGAGAAATGTTACTATTATAGAACAGGTGATGAATATAGAGAAATGTACTCACCTCCAGCTTGTCCGAGGCTCCAGTATACCAGTTTACTCAACAGCACTGAAACACACGGAGAGAACTATCACTATGGTACATGATGTAAACACTGATACACACAGAGAGAAGTATCACTATGGTACATGATGGAAAAACTGATACACACAGAGAGAACTATCACTATGGTACATGATGTAAACACTGAAACACACAGAGAGAACTATCACTATGGTACATGATGTAAACACTGATACACACAGGGAGAACTCTCCCTATGGCACATGATGGAAACACTGAAACACACATAGAGAACTGGCACTATGGTACATGATGGAAACACTGAAACACACAGAGAGAACTATCACTATGGTACATGATGTAAACACTGAAACACACAGGGATAACCATCACTATGGTACATGATGTAAACACTGAAACACACAGAGAGAATTATCACTATGGTACATGATGTAAACACTGAAACACACATAGAGAACTATCACTATGGTACATGATGTAAACACTGAAACACACAGAAAGAACTATCACTATGGTACATGATGGAAACACTGAAACACACATAGAGAACTATCACTATGGTACATGATGTAACCACTGAAACACACAGAGAGAACTATCACTATGGTACATGATGTAAACACTGAAACACACAGAGATACAGAGGGGCTGAGTCACTGGCTTTACTGGGGCTCTCTCATGCCGTCCCTGGAGGGGGTGCGTCACCTGAGTGGGTTGAGTCACTGATGTGGTCATCCTGTCTGGGTTGGCGCCCCCCCCCCCCCCCCCCCCTTAAGTTGTACTCAGCCTTGTCTCAGGATGGTAAGTTGGTGGTTGAAGATATCCCTCTAGTGGTGTGGGGGCTGTGCTTTGGCAAAGTGGGTGGGGTTATATCCTTCCTGTTTGGCCCTGTCCGGGGGTGTCCTCGGAGTGGGCCACAGTGTCTCCTGACCCCTCTTGTCTCAGCCTCCAGTATTTATGCTGCAGTAGTTTATGTGTCGGGGGGCTAGGGTCAGTTTGTTATATCTGGAGTACTTCTCCTGTCCTATTCGGTGTCCTGTGTGAATCTAAGTGTGCGTTCTCTAATTCTCTCCTTCTCTCTCTCGGAGGACCTGAGCCCTAGGACCATGCCCCAGGACTACCTGACATGATGACTCCTTGCTGTCCCCAGTCCACCTGGCTGTGCTGCTGCTCCAGTTTCAACTGTTCTGCCTTATTATTATTCGACCATGCTGATCATTTATGAACATTTGAACATCTTCGCCATGTTCTGTTATAATCTCCACCCGGCACAGCCAGAAGAGGACTGGCCATCCCACATATGCTCTCTCTAATTCTCTCTTTCTTTCTCTCTCTCGGAGGACCTGAGCCCTAGGACCATGCCCCAGGAATACCTGACATGATGACTCCTTGCTGTCCCCAGTCCACCTGACTGTGCTGCTGCTCCAGTTTCAACTATTCTGCCTTATTATTATTCGACCATGCTGGTCATTTATGAACATTTGAACATCTTGACCATGTTTTGTTATAATCTCCACCCGGCACAGCCAGAAGAGGACTGGCCACCCCACATAGCCTGGTTCCTCTCTAGGTTTCTTCCTAGGTTTTGGCCTTTCTAGGGAGTTTTTCCTAGCCACCGTGCTTCTACACCTGCATTGCTTGCTGTTTGGGGTTTTAGGCTGGGTTTCTGTACAGCACTTTGAGATATCAGCTGATGTACAAAGGGCTATATAAAATAAATTTGATTGATTGATTGATTGATTGAGAAAACTATTACGATGGTACATGATGTAAACACTAAAACACACAGAGAGAACTCTCCCTATGGTACATGATGGAAACACTGAAACACACATAGAGAACCGTCACTATGGTACATGATGGAAACACTGAAACACACAGAGAGAACTATCACTATGGTACATGAAGTAACCACTGAAACACACAGAGAGAACTATCACTATGGTACATGATGTAAACACTGAAACACACAGAGATAACTATCACAATGGAACACGATGTAAACACTGAAACACACAGAGAGAACTCTCCCTATGGTACATGATGGAAACACTGAAACACACATAGAGAACTGTCACTATGGTACATGATGGAAACACTGAAACACACAGAGAGAACTATCACTATGGTACATTATGTAAACACTGAAACACACAGGGAGAACCATCACTATGGTACATGATGTAAACACTGAAACACACAGAGAGATCTATCACTAAGGTACATGATGTAAACACTGAAACACACATAGAGAACTATCACTATGGTACATGATGTAAACACTGAAACACACCGAGAGAACTATCACTATGGTACATGATGGAAACACTGAAACACACATAGAGAACTATCACTATGGTACATGATGTAACCACTGAAACACACAGAGAGAATTATCACTATGGTACATGATGGAAACACTGAAACACACAGAGAGAACTATCACGATGGTACATGATTTAAACACTGAAACACACAGAGAGAACTATCACTATGGTACATGATGTAAACACTGATACACACAGAGAGAACTATCACTATGGTACATGATGTAAACACTGAAACACACAGAGAGAACTCTCCCTATGGTACATGATGGAAACACTGAAACACACATAGAGAACTATCACTATGGTACATGATGTAAACACTGAAACACACAGAGAGAACTATCACTATGGTACATGATGGAAACACTGAAACACACAGAGAGAACTATCACTATGGTACATGATGTAAACACTGAAACACACAGAGAGAACCATCACTATGGTACATGATGTAAACACTGAAACACACAGAGAGAACTATCACTATGGTACATGATGGAAACACTGAAACACACAGAGAGAACTATCAATGTGGTACATGATGTAACCACTGAAACACACAGAGAGAACTATCACTATGGTACATGATGTAAACACTGAAACACCAGAGAGAACTATCACTATGGTACATGATGTAACCACTGAAACACACAGAGAGAACTATCACTATGGTGCATGATGTAAACACTGAAACACACAGAGATAACTATCACGATGGTACATGATGTAAACACTGAAACACACAGAGAGAACTCTCCCTATGGTACATGATGGAAACACTGAAACACACAGAGAGAACTCTCCCTATGGTACATGATGGAAACACTGAAACACACATAGAGAACTGTCACTATGGTACATGATGGAAACACACAGAGAGAACTATCACTATGGTACATGATGTAAACACTGAAACACACAGTGAGAACCATCACTATGGTACATGATGTAAACACTGAAACACACAGAGAGAACGATCACTATGGTACATGATGTAAACACTGAAACACACAGAGAGAAGTATCACTATGGTACATGATGGAAAAACTGATACACACAGAGAGAACTATCACTATGGTACATGATGTAAACACTGAAACACACAGAGAGAACTATCACTATGGTACATGATGTAAACACTGATACACACAGGGAGAACTCTCCCTATGGCACATGATGGAAACACTGAAACACACATAGAGAACTGGCACTATGGTACATGATGGAAACACTGAAACACACAGAGAGAACTATCACTATGGTACATGATGTAAACACTGAAACACACAGGGATAACCATCACTATGGTACATGATGTAAACACTGAAACACACAGAGAGAATTATCACTATGGTACATGATGTAAACACTGAAACACACATAGAGAACTATCACTATGGTACATGATGTAAACACTGAAACACACAGAAAGAACTATCACTATGGTACATGATGGAAACACTGAAACACACATAGAGAACTATCACTATGGTACATGATGTAACCACTGAAACACACAGAGAGAACTATCACTATGGTACATGATGTAAACACTGAAACACACAGAGATACAGAGGGGCTGAGTCACTGGCTTTACTGGGGCTCTCTCATGCCGTCCCTGGAGGGGGTGCGTCACCTGAGTGGGTTGAGTCACTGATGTGGTCATCCTGTCTGGGTTGGCGCCCCCCCCCCCCCCCCCCCCCCTTAAGTTGTACTCAGCCTTGTCTCAGGATGGTAAGTTGGTGGTTGAAGATATCCCTCTAGTGGTGTGGGGGCTGTGCTTTGGCAAAGTGGGTGGGGTTATATCCTTCCTGTTTGGCCCTGTCCGGGGGTGTCCTCGGAGTGGGCCACAGTGTCTCCTGACCCCTCTTGTCTCAGCCTCCAGTATTTA
>NC_092155.1:2698308-2783308 GCF_045791955.1 Oncorhynchus clarkii lewisi | reverse complement strand
CTGGTTCCTCTCTACCCAGTAGAGGACTGGTCACCCCTCAGAGCCTGGTTCCTCTGGTCTACCCAGTACAGCCAGTAGAGGACTGGTCACCCCTCAGAGCCTGGTTCCTCTCTACCCAGTACAGTCAGTAGAGGACTGGTCACCCCTCAGAGCCTGGTTCCTCTCTACCCAGTAGAGGACTGGTCACCCCTCAGAGCCTGGTTCCTATCTACCCATTACAGCCAGTAGAGGACTGGTCACCCCTCAGAGCCTGGTTCCTATCTACCCATTACAGCCAGTAGAGGACTGGTCACCCCTCAGAGCCTGGTTCCTCTGGTCTACCCATTACAGCCAGTAGAGGACTGGTCACCCCTCAGAGCCTGGTTCCTCTGGTCTACCCAGTACAGCCAGTAGATGACTGGTCACCCCTCAGAGCCTGGTTCCTCTGGTCTACCCAGTACAGCCAGTAGAGGACTGGTTACCCCTCAGAGCCTGGTTCCTCTCTACCCAGTACAGCCAGTAGAGGACTGGTCACCACTCAGAGCCTGGTTCCTATGGTCTACCCAGTACAGCCAGTAGAGGACTGGTCACCACTCAGAGCCTTGTTCCTCTCTACCCAGTACAGCCAGTGGAGGACTGGTCACCCCTCAGAGCCTGGTTCCTCTGGTCTACCCAGTACAGCCAGGAGAGGACTGGTCACCCCTCAGAGCCTGGTTCCTCTCTACCCAGTACAGCCAGTAGAGGACTGGTCACCCCTCAGAGCCTGGTTCCTATCTACCCATTACAGCCAGTAGAGGACTGGTCACCCCTCAGAGCCTGGTTCCTATCTACCCATTACAGCCAGTAGAGGACTGGTCACCCCTCAGAGCCTGGTTCCTCTGGTCTACCCAGTACAGCCAGTAGAGGACTGGTCACCCCTCAGAGCCTGGTTCCTCTGGTCTACCCAGTACAGCCAGTAGATGACTGGTCACCCCTCAGAGCCTGGTTCCTCTGGTCTACCCAGTACAGCCAGTAGAGGACTGGTTACCCCTCAGAGCCTGGTTCCTCTCTACCCAGTACAGCCAGTAGAGGACTGGTCACCACTCAGAGCCTGGTTCCTATGGTCTACCCAGTACAGCCAGTAGAGGACTGGTCACCACTCAGAGCCTTGTTCCTCTCTACCCAGTACAGCCAGTAGAGGACTGGTCACCACTCAGAGCCTTGTTCCTCTCTACCCAGTACAGCCAGTGGAGGACTGGTCACCCCTCAGAGCCTGGTTCCTCTGGTCTACCCAGTACAGCCAGGAGAGGACTGGTCACCCCTCAGAGCCTGGTTCCTCTCTACCCAGTACAGCCAGTAGAGGACTGGTCACCCCTCAGAGCCTGGTTCCTATCTACCCATTACAGCCAGTAGAGGACTGGTCACCCCTCAGAGCCTGGTTCCTATCTACCCATTACAGCCAGTAGAGGACTGGTCACCCCTCAGAGCCTGATTCCTCTGGTCTACCCAGTACAGCCAGTAGAGGACTGGTCACCCCTCAGAGCCTGGTTCCTCTCTACCCAGTACAGCCAGTAGAGGACTGGTCACCCCTCAGAGCCTGGTTCCTCTCTACCCATTACAGCCAGTAGAGGACTGGTCACCCCTCAGAGCCTGGTTCCTCTCTACCCAGTACAGCCAGTAGAGGACTGGTCACCCCTCAGAGCCTGGTTCCTCTCTACCCAGTACAGCCAGTAGAGGACTGGTCACCCCTCAGAGCCTGGTTCCTCTCTACCCAGTACAGCCAGTAGAGAACTGGTCACCCCTCAGAGCCTGGTTCCTCTCTACCCAGTACAGCCAGTAGAGGACTGGTCACCCCTCAGAGCCTGGTTCCTCTCTACCCAGTACAGCCAGTAGAGGACTGGTCACCCCTCAGAGCCTGGTTCCTCTCTACCCAGTACAGCCAGTAGAGGACTGGTCACCCCTCAGAGCCTGGTTCCTCTCTACCCAGTACAGCCAGTAGAGGACTGGTCACCCCTCAGAGCCTGGTTCCTCTCTACCCAGTACAGCCAGTAGAGGACTGGTCACCCCTCAGAGCCTGGTTCCTCTCTACCCAGTACAGCCAGTAGAGGACTGGTCACCCCTCAGAGCCTGGTTCCTCTCTACCCAGTACAGCCAGTAGAGGACTGGTCACCCCTCAGAGCCTGGTTCCTCTGGTCTACCCAGTACAGCCAGTAGAGGACTGGTCACCCCTCAGAGCCTGGTTCCTCTCTACCCAGTAGAGGACTGGTCACCCCTCAGAGCCTGGTTCCTCTGGTCTACCCAGTACAGCCAGTAGAGGACTGGTCACCCCTCAGAGCCTGGTTCCTCTCTACCCAGTACAGTCAGTAGAGGACTGGTCACCCCTCAGAGCCTGGTTCCTCTCTACCCAGTAGAGGACTGGTCACCCCTCAGAGCCTGGTTCCTATCTACCCATTACAGCCAGTAGAGGACTGGTCACCCCTCAGAGCCTGGTTCCTATCTACCCATTACAGCCAGTAGAGGACTGGTCACCCCTCAGAGCCTGGTTCCTCTGGTCTACCCATTACAGCCAGTAGAGGACTGGTCACCCCTCAGAGCCTGGTTCCTCTGGTCTACCCAGTACAGCCAGTAGATGACTGGTCACCCCTCAGAGCCTGGTTCCTCTGGTCTACCCAGTACAGCCAGTAGAGGACTGGTTACCCCTCAGAGCCTGGTTCCTCTCTACCCAGTACAGCCAGTAGAGGACTGGTCACCACTCAGAGCCTGGTTCCTATGGTCTACCCAGTACAGCCAGTAGAGGACTGGTCACCACTCAGAGCCTTGTTCCTCTCTACCCAGTACAGCCAGTGGAGGACTGGTCACCCCTCAGAGCCTGGTTCCTCTGGTCTACCCAGTACAGCCAGGAGAGGACTGGTCACCCCTCAGAGCCTGGTTCCTCTCTACCCAGTACAGCCAGTAGAGGACTGGTCACCCCTCAGAGCCTGGTTCCTATCTACCCATTACAGCCAGTAGAGGACTGGTCACCCCTCAGAGCCTGGTTCCTATCTACCCATTACAGCCAGTAGAGGACTGGTCACCCCTCAGAGCCTGGTTCCTCTGGTCTACCCAGTACAGCCAGTAGAGGACTGGTCACCCCTCAGAGCCTGGTTCCTCTGGTCTACCCAGTACAGCCAGTAGATGACTGGTCACCCCTCAGAGCCTGGTTCCTCTGGTCTACCCAGTACAGCCAGTAGAGGACTGGTTACCCCTCAGAGCCTGGTTCCTCTCTACCCAGTACAGCCAGTAGAGGACTGGTCACCACTCAGAGCCTGGTTCCTATGGTCTACCCAGTACAGCCAGTAGAGGACTGGTCACCACTCAGAGCCTTGTTCCTCTCTACCCAGTACAGCCAGTGGAGGACTGGTCACCCCTCAGAGCCTGGTTCCTCTGGTCTACCCAGTACAGCCAGCAGAGGACTGGTCACCCCTCAGAGCCTGGTTCCTCTGGTCTACCCAGTACAGCCAGTAGAGAACTGGTCACCCCTCAGAGCCTGGTTCCTCTGGTCTACCCAGTACAGCCAGTAGAGGACCGGTCACCCCTCAGAGCCTGGTTCCTCTCTACCCAGTACATCCAGTAGAGGACTGGTCACCCCTCAAAACCTGGTTCCTCTCCACCCAGTACAGCCAGTAGAGGACTGGTCACCCCTCAGAGCCTGGTTCCTCTCTACCCAGTACAGCTAGTAGAGGACTGATCACCCCTCTGAGCCTGGTTCCTCTGGTCTACCCAGTACAGCCAGTAGAGGACCAGTCACCCCTCAGAGCCTGGTTCCTCTCTACCCAGTACAGCCAGTAGAGGACTGGTCACCCCTCAAAACCTGGTTCCTCTCCACCCAGTACAGCCAGTAGAGGACTGGTCACCACTCAGAGCCTGGTTCCTCTCTACCCAGTACAGCCAGTAGAAGACTGGTCACCCCTCAGAGCCTGGTTCCTGATGTAGAGTATTATAGTTGATTATAGTAATAAACCATGAGGTCTGTGATTAACAGTTGACCCATCAGTATTATAGTAATAAACCATGAGGTCTGTGATTAACAGTTGACCCATCAGTATTATAGTAATAAACCATGAGGTCTGTGATTAACAGTTGACCCATCAGTATTATAGTAATAAACCATGAGATATGTGATTAACAGTTGACCCATAAGTATTATAGTAATAAACCATGAGGTCTGTGATTAACAGTTGACCCATCAGTATCCTAGTAATAAACCATGAGGTCTGTGATTAACAGTTGACCCATCAGTATTATAGTAATAAACCATGAGGTCTGTGATTAACAGTTGACCCATCAGTATTATAGTAATAAACCATGAGGTCTGTGATTAACAGTTGACCCATCAGTATTATAGTAATAAACCATGAGGTCTGTGATTAACAGTTGACCCATCAGTATTATAGTAATAATCATAATCTCTATATATAACAAGTCAACAGCCCACTTACCTTGTTCTTCCATTTGTTGTCTAATCTCCTTCTCTGTAGACAAAAGAAAACAAATGTATAAAAGCATTACAAAAATAATAATTAAAAAGCTTAAACACAAAGTATTTAAAAAAAAATGAATATACAGTATAACCATTAAAACCATGAGGTCTGTGAGAAACAGTTGACCCATCAGTGTTATAGAAGGTAACCTGGTATAAATGAATAGAGTCTAATGGAAAGTATATGGGTCATTCCTAGTTATATCCTGATCTAATACAGGACTGGTCTGAAGGTAACCTGGTATAAATGAATAGAGTCTAATGGACAGTATATGGGTCATTCCTAGTTATATCCTGATCTAATACAGGACTGGTCTGAAGGTAACCTGGTATAAATGAATAGAGTCTAATGGACAGTATATGGGTCATTCCTAGTTATATCCTGATCTAATACAGGACTGGTCTGAAGGTAACCTGGTATAAATGAATAGAGTCTAATGGACAGTATATGGGTCATTCCTAGTTATATCCTGATCTAATACAGGACTGGTCTGAAGGTAACCTGGTATAAATGAATAGAGTCTAATGGACAGTATATGGGTCATTCCTAGTTATATCCTGATCTAATACAGGACTGGTCTGAAGGTAACCTGGTATAAATGAATAGAGTCTAATGGACAGTATATGGGTCATTCCTAGTTATATCCTGATCTAATACAGGACTGGTCTGAAGGTAACCTGGTATAAATGAATAGAGTCTAATGGACAGTATATGGGTCATTCGTAGTTCTCTCAACTCTTCTTCTTCTCTGTAGACAAAAGAAAACAAATGTGATAAGGTGCGTCTAGGTGAGGAGTCAGGCGTCTAGGTGAGAGGTGTAGGAGTCAGGCATCTAGGTGAGAGGTGTAGGAGTCAGGCATCTAGGTGAGAGGAGTAGGAGTCAGGCGTCTAGGTGAGAGGTGTAGGAGTCAGGCGTCTAGGTGAGAGGTGTAGGAGTCAGGCGTCTAGGTGAGAGGTGAGAGGTGTAGGAGTCAGGCGTCTAGGTGAGAGGTGTAGGAGTCAGGCGTCTAGGTGAGAGGTGTAGGAGTCAGGCGTCTAGGTGAGAGTTGTAGGAGTCTGGCGTCTAGGTGAGGAGTCAGGCGTCTAGGTGAGGAGTCAGGCGTCTAGGTGAGAGGTGTAGGAGTCAGGCGTCTAGGTGAGGAGTCAAGCGTCTAGGTGAGGAGTCAGGCGTCTAGGTGAGAGGTGTAAGAGTCAGGCGTCTAGGTGAGAGGTGTAGGAGTCAGGCGTCTAGGTGAGGAGTCAGGCGTCTAGGTGAGAGGTGTAGGAGTCAGGCGTCTAGGTGAGGAGTCAGGTGTAGGAGTCAGGCGTCTAGGTGAGGAGTCAGGCGTCTAGGTGAAAGGTGTAGGAGTCAGGCGTCTAGGTGAGAGGTGTAGGAGTCAGGCGTCTAGGTGAGAGGTGTAGGAGTCAGGCGTCTAGGTGAGAGGTGTAGGAGTCAGGCGTCTAGGTGAGAGGTGAGAGGTGTAGGAGTCAGGCGTCTAGGTGAGAGGTGTAGGAGTCAGGCGTCTAGGTGAGAGGTGAGAGGTGTAGGAGTCAGGCGTCTAGGTGAGAGGTGTAGGAGTCAGGCGTCTAGGTGAGAGGTGTAGGAGTCAGGCGTCTAGGTGAGAGTTGTAGGAGTCTGGCGTCTAGGTGAGGAGTCAGGCGTCTAGGTGAGGAGTCAGGCGTCTAGGTGAGAGGTGTAGGAGTCAGGCGTCTAGGTGAGGAGTCAAGCGTCTAGGTGAGGAGTCAGGCGTCTAGGTGAGAGGTGTAAGAGTCAGGCGTCTAGGTGAGAGGTGTAGGAGTCAGGCGTCTAGGTGAGGAGTCAGGCGTCTAGGTGAGAGGTGTAGGAGTCAGGCGTCTAGGTGAGGAGTCAGGTGTAGGAGTCAGGCGTCTAGGTGAGGAGTCAGGCGTCTAGGTGAAAGGTGTAGGAGTCAGGCGTCTAGGTGAGAGGTGTAGGAGTCAGGCGTCTAGGTGAGAGGTCCAGGAGTCAGGCGTCTAGGTGAGGAGTCAGGCGTCTAGGTGAGAGGTGTAGGACTCAGGCATCTAGGTGAGGAGTCAGGCGTCTAGGTGTAGGAGTCAGGCGTCTAGGTGAGAGGTGTAGGAGTCAGGCATCTAGGTGAGGAGTCAGGCGTCTAGGTGAGAGGTGTAGGAGTCAGGCATCTAGGTGAGAGGTGTAGGAGTCAGGCGTCTAGGTGATAGGTGTAGGAGTCAGGCGTCTAGGTGAGGAGTCAGGCGTCTAGGTGAGGAGTAGGAGTCAGGCGTCTAGGTGAGGAGTCAGGCGTCTAGGTGAGAGGTGTAGGAGTCAGGCGTCTAGGTGTAGGAGTCATGCGTCTAGGTGTAGGAGTCAGGCGTCTAGGTGAGGAGTCAGGCGTCTAGGTGAGAGGTGTAGGAGTCAGGCGTCTCGGTGAGGAGTCAGGCGTCTAGGTGAGAGATGTAGGAGTCAGGCGTCTAGGTGAGAGGTGTAGGAGTCAGGCGTCTAGGTGAGGAGTCAGGCGTCTAGGTGAGAGGTGTAGGAGTCAGGCGTCTAGGTGTAGGAGTCAGGCGTCTAGGTGAGGAGTCAGGCGTCTAGGTGAGGAGTCAGGCGTCTAGGTGAGAGGTGTAGGAGTCAGGCGTCTAGGTGAGGAGTCAGGCGTCTAGGTGAGAGGTGTAGGAGTCAGGCGTCTAGGTGAGAGGTGTAGGAGTCAGGCGTCTAGGTGAGAGTTGTAGGAGTCTGGCGTCTAGGTGTGGAGTCAGGCGTCTAGGTGAGGAGTCAGGCGTCTAGGTGAGAGGTGTAGGAGTCAGGCGTCTAGGTGAGGAGTCAAGCGTCTAGGTGAGAGGTGTAAGAGTCAGGCGTCTAGGTGAGAGGTGTAGGAGTCAGGCGTCTAGGTGAGGAGTCAGGCGTCTAGGTGAGAGGTGTAGGAGTCAGGCGTCTAGGTGAGAGGTGTAGGAGTCAGGCGTCTAGGTGAGGAGTCAGGCGTCTAGGTGAGAGGTGTAGGAGTCAGGCGTCTAGGTGAGAGGTGTAGGAGTCAGGCGTCTAGGTGAGGAGTCAGGTGTAGGAGTCAGGCGTCTAGGTGAGGAGTCAGGCGTCTAGGTGAGAGGTGTAGGAGTCAGGCGTCTAGGTGAGGAGTCAGGCGTCTAGGTGAGAGGTGTAGGAGTCAGGCGTCTAGGTGAGGAGTCAGGCGTCTAGGTGAGAGGTGTAGGAGTCAGGCGTCTAGGTGAGAGGTGTAGGAGTCAGGCGTCTAGGTGAGAGGTGTAGGAGTCAGGCGTCTAGGTGAGGAGTCAGGTGTAGGAGTCAGGCGTCTAGGTGAGGAGTCAGGCGTCTAGGTGAGAGGTGTAGGAGTCAGGCGTCTAGGTGAGAGGTGTAGGAGTCAGGCATCTAGGTGAGAGGTGTAGGAGTCAGGGGTCTAGGTGAGGAGTCAGGTGTAGGAGTCAGGCGTCTAGGTGAGGAGTCAGGCGTCTAGGTGAGAGGTGTAGGAGTCAGGCGTCTAGGTGAGGAGTCAGGCGTCTAGGTGAGGAGTCAGGCGTCTAGGTGAGAGGTGTAGGAGTCAGGCGTCTAGGTGAGGAGTCAGGCGTCTAGGTAAGACGTGTAGGAGTCAGGCGTCTAGGTGAGAGGTGTAGGAGTCAGGCGTCTAGGTGTAGGAGTCATGCGTCTAGGTGTAGGAGTCAGGCGTCTAGGTGAGGAGTCAGGCGTCTAGGTGAGAGGTGTAGGAGTCAGGCGTCTCGGTGAGGAGTCAGGCGTCTAGGTGAGAGATGTAGGAGTCAGGCGTCTAGGTGAGAGGTGTAGGAGTCAGGCGTCTAGGTGAGGAGTCAGGCGTCTAGGTGAGAGGTGTAGGAGTCAGGCGTCTAGGTGTAGGAGTCAGGCGTCTAGGTGAGGAGTCAGGCGTCTAGGTGAGGAGTCAGGCGTCTAGGTGAGAGGTGTAGGAGTCAGGCGTCTAGGTGAGGAGTCAGGCGTCTAGGTGAGAGGTGTAGGAGTCAGGCGTCTAGGTGAGAGGTGTAGGAGTCAGGCGTCTAGGTGAGAGTTGTAGGAGTCTGGCGTCTAGGTGTGGAGTCAGGCGTCTAGGTGAGGAGTCAGGCGTCTAGGTGAGAGGTGTAGGAGTCAGGCGTCTAGGTGAGGAGTCAAGCGTCTAGGTGAGAGGTGTAAGAGTCAGGCGTCTAGGTGAGAGGTGTAGGAGTCAGGCGTCTAGGTGAGGAGTCAGGCGTCTAGGTGAGAGGTGTAGGAGTCAGGCGTCTAGGTGAGAGGTGTAGGAGTCAGGCGTCTAGGTGAGGAGTCAGGCGTCTAGGTGAGAGGTGTAGGAGTCAGGCGTCTAGGTGAGAGGTGTAGGAGTCAGGCGTCTAGGTGAGGAGTCAGGTGTAGGAGTCAGGCGTCTAGGTGAGGAGTCAGGCGTCTAGGTGAGAGGTGTAGGAGTCAGGCGTCTAGGTGAGGAGTCAGGCGTCTAGGTGAGAGGTGTAGGAGTCAGACGTCTAGGTGAGGAGTCAGGCGTCTAGGTGAGAGGTGTAGGAGTCAGGCGTCTAGGTGAGAGGTGTAGGAGTCAGGCGTCTAGGTGAGAGGTGTAGGAGTCAGGCGTCTAGGTGAGGAGTCAGGTGTAGGAGTCAGGCGTCTAGGTGAGGAGTCAGGCGTCTAGGTGAGAGGTGTAGGAGTCAGGCGTCTAGGTGAGAGGTGTAGGAGTCAGGCATCTAGGTGAGAGGTGTAGGAGTCAGGGGTCTAGGTGAGGAGTCAGGTGTAGGAGTCAGGCGTCTAGGTGAGGAGTCAGGCGTCTAGGTGAGAGGTGTAGGAGTCAGGCGTCTAGGTGAGGAGTCAGGCGTCTAGGTGAGGAGTCAGGCGTCTAGGTGAGAGGTGTAGGAGTCAGGCGTCTAGGTGAGGAGTCAGGCGTCTAGGTAAGACGTGTAGGAGTCAGGCGTCTAGGTGAGAGGTGTAGGAGTCAGGCATCTAGGTGAGGAGTCAGGCGTCTAGGTGAGAGGTGTAGGAGTCAGGCGTCTAGGTGAGAGGTGTAGGAGTCAGGCGTCTAGGTGAGAGGTCTAGGAGTCAGGTGTCTAGGTGAGGAGTCAGGCGTCTAGGTGAGAGGTGTAGGAGTCAGGCGTCTAGGTGAGGAGTCAGGTGTAGGAGTCAGGCGTCTAGGTGAGGAGTCAGGTGTCTAGGTGAGAGGTGTAGGAGTCAGGCGTCTAGGTGAGAGGTGTAGGAGTCAGGCGTCTAGGTGAGAGGTGTAGGAGTCAGGCGTCTAGGTGAGGAGTCAGGTGTAGGAGTCAGGCGTCTAGGTGAGGAGTCAGGCGTCTAGGTGAGAGGTGTAGGAGTCAGGCGTCTAGGTGAGGAGTCAGGCGTCTAGGTGAGAGGTGTAGGAGTCAGGCGTCTAGGTGAGGAGTCAGGCGTCTAGGTGAGAGGTGTAGGAGTCAGGCGTCTAGGTGAGAGGTGTAGGAGTCAGGCGTCTAGGTGAGAGGTGTAGGAGTCAGGCGTCTAGGTGAGGAGTCAGGTGTAGGAGTCAGGCGTCTAGGTGAGGAGTCAGGCGTCTAGGTGAGAGGTGTAGGAGTCAGGCGTCTAGGTGAGAGGTGTAGGAGTCAGGCATCTAGGTGAGAGGTGTAGGAGTCAGGGGTCTAGGTGAGGAGTCAGGTGTAGGAGTCAGGCGTCTAGGTGAGGAGTCAGGCGTCTAGGTGAGAGGTGTAGGAGTCAGGCGTCTAGGTGAGGAGTCAGGCGTCTAGGTGAGGAGTCAGGCGTCTAGGTGAGAGGTGTAGGAGTCAGGCGTCTAGGTGAGGAGTCAGGCGTCTAGGTAAGACGTGTAGGAGTCAGGCGTCTAGGTGAGAGGTGTAGGAGTCAGGCATCTAGGTGAGGAGTCAGGCGTCTAGGTGAGAGGTGTAGGAGTCAGGCGTCTAGGTGAGAGGTGTAGGAGTCAGGCGTCTAGGTGAGAGGTCTAGGAGTCAGGTGTCTAGGTGAGGAGTCAGGCGTCTAGGTGAGAGGTGTAGGAGTCAGGCGTCTAGGTGAGGAGTCAGGTGTAGGAGTCAGGCGTCTAGGTGAGGAGTCAGGTGTCTAGGTGAGAGGTGTAGGAGTCAGGCGTCTAGGTGAGAGGTGTAGGAGTCAGGCGTCTAGGTGAGAGGTGTAGGAGTCAGGCGTCTAGGTGAGGAGTCAGGTGTAGGAGTCAGGCGTCTAGGTGAGGAGTCAGGCGTCTAGGTGAGAGGTGTAGGAGTCAGGCGTCTAGGTGAGGAGTCAGGCGTCTAGGTGAGAGGTGTAGGAGTCAGGCGTCTAGGTGAGGAGTCAGGCGTCTAGGTGAGAGGTGTAGGAGTCAGGCGTCTAGGTGAGAGGTGTAGGAGTCAGGCGTCTAGGTGAGAGGTGTAGGAGTCAGGCGTCTAGGTGAGGAGTCAGGTGTAGGAGTCAGGCGTCTAGGTGAGGAGTCAGGCGTCTAGGTGAGAGGTGTAGGAGTCAGGCGTCTAGGTGAGAGGTGTAGGAGTCAGGCATCTAGGTGAGAGGTGTAGGAGTCAGGGGTCTAGGTGAGGAGTCAGGTGTAGGAGTCAGGCGTCTAGGTGAGGAGTCAGGCGTCTAGGTGAGAGGTGTAGGAGTCAGGCGTCTAGGTGAGGAGTCAGGCGTCTAGGTGAGGAGTCAGGCGTCTAGGTGAGAGGTGTAGGAGTCAGGCGTCTAGGTGAGGAGTCAGGCGTCTAGGTAAGACGTGTAGGAGTCAGGCGTCTAGGTGAGGAGTCAGGCGTCTAGGTGAGAGGTGTAGGAGTCAGGCGTCTAGGTGAGGAGTCAGGCGTCTAGGTGAGAGGTGTAGGAGTCAGGCGTCTAGGTGAGAGGTGTAGGAGTCAGGCGTCTAGGTGAGAGGTGTAGGAGTCAGGCGTCTAGGTGAGGAGTCAGGTGTAGGAGTCAGGCGTCTAGGTGAGGAGTCAGGCGTCTAGGTGAGAGGTGTAGGAGTCAGGCGTCTAGGTGAGAGGTGTAGGAGTCAGGCATCTAGGTGAGAGGTGTAGGAGTCAGGGGTCTAGGTGAGGAGTCAGGTGTAGGAGTCAGGCGTCTAGGTGAGGAGTCAGGCGTCTAGGTGAGAGGTGTAGGAGTCAGGCGTCTAGGTGAGGAGTCAGGCGTCTAGGTGAGGAGTCAGGCGTCTAGGTGAGAGGTGTAGGAGTCAGGCGTCTAGGTGAGGAGTCAGGCGTCTAGGTAAGACGTGTAGGAGTCAGGCGTCTAGGTGAGAGGTGTAGGAGTCAGGCGTCTAGGTGTAGGAGTCATGCGTCTAGGTGTAGGAGTCAGGCGTCTAGGTGAGGAGTCAGGCGTCTAGGTGAGAGGTGTAGGAGTCAGGCGTCTCGGTGAGGAGTCAGGCGTCTAGGTGAGAGATGTAGGAGTCAGGCGTCTAGGTGAGAGGTGTAGGAGTCAGGCGTCTAGGTGAGGAGTCAGGCGTCTAGGTGAGAGGTGTAGGAGTCAGGCGTCTAGGTGTAGGAGTCAGGCGTCTAGGTGAGGAGTCAGGCGTCTAGGTGAGGAGTCAGGCGTCTAGGTGAGAGGTGTAGGAGTCAGGCGTCTAGGTGAGGAGTCAGGCGTCTAGGTGAGAGGTGTAGGAGTCAGGCGTCTAGGTGAGAGGTGTAGGAGTCAGGCGTCTAGGTGAGAGTTGTAGGAGTCTGGCGTCTAGGTGTGGAGTCAGGCGTCTAGGTGAGGAGTCAGGCGTCTAGGTGAGAGGTGTAGGAGTCAGGCGTCTAGGTGAGGAGTCAAGCGTCTAGGTGAGAGGTGTAAGAGTCAGGCGTCTAGGTGAGAGGTGTAGGAGTCAGGCGTCTAGGTGAGGAGTCAGGCGTCTAGGTGAGAGGTGTAGGAGTCAGGCGTCTAGGTGAGAGGTGTAGGAGTCAGGCGTCTAGGTGAGGAGTCAGGCGTCTAGGTGAGAGGTGTAGGAGTCAGGCGTCTAGGTGAGAGGTGTAGGAGTCAGGCGTCTAGGTGAGGAGTCAGGTGTAGGAGTCAGGCGTCTAGGTGAGGAGTCAGGCGTCTAGGTGAGAGGTGTAGGAGTCAGGCGTCTAGGTGAGGAGTCAGGCGTCTAGGTGAGAGGTGTAGGAGTCAGACGTCTAGGTGAGGAGTCAGGCGTCTAGGTGAGAGGTGTAGGAGTCAGGCGTCTAGGTGAGAGGTGTAGGAGTCAGGCGTCTAGGTGAGAGGTGTAGGAGTCAGGCGTCTAGGTGAGGAGTCAGGTGTAGGAGTCAGGCGTCTAGGTGAGGAGTCAGGCGTCTAGGTGAGAGGTGTAGGAGTCAGGCGTCTAGGTGAGAGGTGTAGGAGTCAGGCATCTAGGTGAGAGGTGTAGGAGTCAGGGGTCTAGGTGAGGAGTCAGGTGTAGGAGTCAGGCGTCTAGGTGAGGAGTCAGGCGTCTAGGTGAGAGGTGTAGGAGTCAGGCGTCTAGGTGAGGAGTCAGGCGTCTAGGTGAGGAGTCAGGCGTCTAGGTGAGAGGTGTAGGAGTCAGGCGTCTAGGTGAGGAGTCAGGCGTCTAGGTAAGACGTGTAGGAGTCAGGCGTCTAGGTGAGAGGTGTAGGAGTCAGGCGTCTAGGTGAGAGGTGTAGGAGTCAGGCGTCTAGGTGAGAGGTCTAGGAGTCAGGTGTCTAGGTGAGGAGTCAGGCGTCTAGGTGAGAGGTGTAGGAGTCAGGCGTCTAGGTGAGGAGTCAGGTGTAGGAGTCAGGCGTCTAGGTGAGGAGTCAGGTGTCTAGGTGAGAGGTGTAGGAGTCAGGCGTCTAGGTGAGAGGTGTAGGAGTCAGGCGTCTAGGTGAGGAGTCAGGTGTAGGAGTCAGGCGTCTAGGTGAGGAGTCAGGCATCTAGGTGAGAGGTGTAGGAGTCAGGCGTCTAGGTGAGGAGTCAGGCGTCTAGGTGAGAGGTGTAGGTGTCAGGCGTCTAGGTGAGGAGTCAGGCGTCTAGGTGAGAGGTGTAGGAGTAGGGCATCTAGGTGAGAGGTGTAGGAGTCAGGCGTCTAGGTGAAAGGTGTAGGAGTCAGGCGTCTAGGTGAAAGGTGTAGGAGTCAGGCGTCTAGGTGAGAGGTGTAGGAGTCAGGCGTCTAGGTGAGAGGTCTAGGAGTCAGGCGTCTAGGTGAGCAGTCAGGCTTATAGGTGAGAGGTGTTGGAGTCAGGCATCTAGGTGAGGAGTCAGGCGTCTAGGTGTAGGAGTCAGGCGTCTAGGTAAGAGGTGTAGGAGTCAGGCATCTAGGTGAGGAGTCAGGCGTCTAGGTGAGAGGTGTAGGAGTCAGGCATCTAGGTGAGAGGTGTAGGAGTCAGGCGTCTAGGTGAGAGGTGTAGGAGTCAGGCGTCTAGGTGAGGAGTCAGGCGTCTAGGTGAGGAGTAGGAGTCAGGCATCTAGGTGAGGAGTCAGGCGTCTAGGTGAGAGGTGTAGGAGTCAGGCGTCTAGGTGTACGAGTCAGGCGTCTAGGTGTAGGAGTCAGGCGTCTAGGTGAGGAGTCAGGCGTCTAGGTGAGGAGTCAGGCGTCTAGGTGAGAGGTGTAGGAGTCAGGCGTCTAGGTGAGGAGTCAGGCGTCTAGGTGAGAGGTGAAGGAGTCAGGCGTCTAGGTGAGAGGTGTAGGAGTCAGGCGTCTAGGTGAGAGGTGTAGGAGTCAGGCGTCTAGGTGAGGAGTCAGGCGTCTACCTGAGAGGTGTAGGAGTCAGGCGTCTAGGTGAGAGGTGTAGGAGTCAGGCGTCTAGGTGAGGAGTCAGGCGTCTAGGTGAGAGGTGTAGGAGTCAGGCGTCTAGGTGAGGAGTCAGGTGTAGGAGTCAGGCGTCTAGGTGAGGAGTCAGGCGTCTAGGTGAGAGGTGTAGGAGTCAGGCGTCTAGGTGAGAGGTGTAGGAGTCAGGGGTCTAGGTGAGGAGTCAGGTGTAGGAGTCAGGCGTCTAGGTGAGGAGTCAGGCGTCTAGGTGAGAGGTGTAGGAGACAGGCGTCTAGGTGAGGAGTCAGGCGTCTAGGTGAGGAGTCAGGCGTCTAGGTGAGAGGTGTAGGAGTCAGGCGTCTAGGTGAGGAGTCAGGCGTCTAGGTGAGAGGTGTAGGAGTCAGGCGTCTAGGTGAGAGGTGTAGGAGTCAGGCATCTAGGTGAGGAGTCAGGCGTCTAGGTGAGAGGTGTAGGAGTCAGGCGTCTAGGTGAGGAGTCAGACGTCTAGGTGAGAGGTGTAGGAGTCAGGCGTCTAGGTGAGAGGTGTAGGAGTCAGGCGTCTAGGTGAGGAGTCAGGCGTCTAGGTGAGAGGTGTAGGAGTCAGGCGTCTAGGTGAGGAGTCAGGCGTCTAGGTGAGAGGTGTAGGAGTCAGGCGTCTAGGTGAGGAGTCAGGCGTCTAGGTGAGAGGTGTAGGAGTCAGGCGTCTAGGTGAGAGGTGTAGGAGTCAGGCGTCTAGGTGAGAGGTCTAGGAGTCAGGTGTCTAGGTGAGGAGTCAGGCGTCTAGGTGAGAGGTGTAGGAGTCAGGCGTCTAGGTGAGAGGTGTAGGAGTCAGGCGTCTAGGTGAGGAGTCAGGTGTAGGAGTCAGGCGTCTAGGTGAGGAGTCAGGCGTCTAGGTGAGAGGTGTAGGAGTCAGGCGTCTAGGTGAGGAGTCAGGCGTCTAGGTGAGAGGTGTAGGAGTCAGGCGTCTAGGTGAGGAGTCAGGCGTCTAGGTGAGAGGTGTAGGAGTAGGGCGTCTAGGTGAGAGGTGTAGGAGTCAGGCGTCTAGGTGAAAGGTGTAGGAGTCAGGCGTCTAGGTGAGAGGTATAGGAGTCAGGCGTCTAGGTGAGAGGTCTAGGAGACAGGCGTCTAGGTGAGCAGTCAGGCGTCTAGGTGAGAGGTGTAGGAGTCAGGCATCTAGGTGAGGAGTCAGGCGTCTAGGTGTAGGAGTCAGGCGTCTAGGTAAGAGGTGTAGGAGTCAGGCATCTAGGTGAGGAGTCAGGCGTCTAGGTGAGAGGTGTAGGAGTCAGGCATCTAGGTGAGAGGTGTAGGAGTCAGGCGTCTAGGTGATAGGTGTAGGAGTCAGGCGTCTAGGTGAGGAGTCAGGCGTCTAGGTGAGGAGTAGGAGTCAGGGGTCTAGGTGAGGAGTCAGGCGTCTAGGTGAGAGGTGTAGGAGTCAGGCGTCTAGGTGTACGAGTCAGGCGTCTAGGTGTAGGAGTCAGGCGTCTAGGTGAGGAGTCAGGCGTCTAGGTGAGGAGTCAGGCGTCTAGGTGAGAGGTGTAGGAGTCAGGCGTCTAGGTGAGGAGTCAGGCGTCTAGGTGAGAGGTGAAGGAGTCAGGCGTCTAGGTGAGAGGTGTAGGAGTCAGGCGTCTAGGTGAGAGGTGTAGGAGTCAGGCGTCTAGGTGAGGAGTCAGGCGTCTACGTGAGAGGTGTAGGAGTCAGGCGTCTAGGTGAGAGGTGTAGGAGTCAGGCGTCTAGGTGAGGAGTCAGGCGTCTAGGTGAGAGGTGTAGGAGTCAGGCGTCTAGGTGAGGAGTCAGGTGTAGGAGTCAGGCGTCTAGGTGAGGAGTCAGGCGTCTAGGTGAGAGGTGTAGGAGTCAGGCGTCTAGGTGAGAGGTGTAGGAGTCAGGCATCTAGGTGAGGAGTCAGGCGTCTAGGTGAGAGGTGTAGGAGTCAGGCGTCTAGGTGAGGAGTCAGACGTCTAGGTGAGAGGTGTAGGAGTCAGGCGTCTAGGTGAGAGGTGTAGGAGTCAGGCGTCTAGGTGAGGAGTCAGGCGTCTAGGTGAGAGGTGTAGGAGTCAGGCGTCTAGGTGAGGAGTCAGGCGTCTAGGTGAGAGGTGTAGGAGTCAGGCGTCTAGGTGAGAGGTGTAGGAGTCAGGCGTCTAGGTGAGAGGTGTAGGAGTCAGGCGTCTAGGTGAGGAGTCAGGTGTAGGAGTCAGGCGTCTAGGTGAGGAGTCAGGCGTCTAGGTGAGAGGTGTAGGAGTCAGGCGTCTAGGTGAGAGGTGTAGGAGTCAGGCGTCTAGGTGAGAGGTGTAGGAGTCAGGGGTCTAGGTGAGGAGTCAGGTGTAGGAGTCAGGCGTCTAGGTGAGGAGTCAGGCGTCTAGGTGAGAGGTGTAGGAGTCAGGCGTCTAGGTGAGGAGTCAGGCGTCTAGGTGAGGAGTCAGGCGTCTAGGTGAGAGGTGTAGGAGTCAGGCGTCTAGGTGAGGAGTCAGGCGTCTAGGTAAGACGTGTAGGAGTCAGGCGTCTAGGTGAGAGGTGTAGGAGTCAGGCATCTAGGTGAGGAGTCAGGCGTCTAGGTGAGAGGTGTAGGAGTCAGGCGTCTAGGTGAGAGGTGTAGGAGTCAGGCGTCTAGGTGAGAGGTCTAGGAGTCAGGTGTCTAGGTGAGGAGTCAGGCGTCTAGGTGAGAGGTGTAGGAGTCAGGCGTCTAGGTGAGAGGTGTAGGAGTCAGGCGTCTAGGTGAGGAGTCAGGTGTAGGAGTCAGGCGTCTAGGTGAGGAGTCAGGCGTCTAGGTGAGAGGTGTAGGAGTCAGGCGTCTAGGTGAGGAGTCAGGCGTCTAGGTGAGAGGTGTAGGAGTCAGGCGTCTAGGTGAGGAGTCAGGCGTCTAGGTGAGAGGTGTAGGAGTAGGGCGTCTAGGTGAGAGGTGTAGGAGTCAGGCGTCTAGGTGAAAGGTGTAGGAGTCAGGCGTCTAGGTGAGAGGTGTAGGAGTCAGGCGTCTAGGTGAGAGGTCTAGGAGACAGGCGTCTAGGTGAGCAGTCAGGCGTCTAGGTGAGAGGTGTAGGAGTCAGGCATCTAGGTGAGGAGTCAGGCGTCTAGGTGTAGGAGTCAGGCGTCTAGGTAAGAGGTGTAGGAGTCAGGCATCTAGGTGAGGAGTCAGGCGTCTAGGTGAGAGGTGTAGGAGTCAGGCATCTAGGTGAGAGGTGTAGGAGTCAGGCGTCTAGGTGATAGGTGTAGGAGTCAGGCGTCTAGGTGAGGAGTCAGGCGTCTAGGTGAGGAGTAGGAGTCAGGGGTCTAGGTGAGGAGTCAGGCGTCTAGGTGAGAGGTGTAGGAGTCAGGCGTCTAGGTGTACGAGTCAGGCGTCTAGGTGTAGGAGTCAGGCGTCTAGGTGAGGAGTCAGGCGTCTAGGTGAGGAGTCAGGCGTCTAGGTGAGAGGTGTAGGAGTCAGGCGTCTAGGTGAGGAGTCAGGCGTCTAGGTGAGAGGTGAAGGAGTCAGGCGTCTAGGTGAGAGGTGTAGGAGTCAGGCGTCTAGGTGAGAGGTGTAGGAGTCAGGCGTCTAGGTGAGGAGTCAGGCGTCTACGTGAGAGGTGTAGGAGTCAGGCGTCTAGGTGAGAGGTGTAGGAGTCAGGCGTCTAGGTGAGGAGTCAGGCGTCTAGGTGAGAGGTGTAGGAGTCAGGCGTCTAGGTGAGGAGTCAGGCGTCTAGGTGAGAGGTGTAGGAGTCAGGCGTCTAGGTGAGAGGTGTAGGAGTCAGGGGTCTAGGTGAGGAGTCAGGTGTAGGAGTCAGGCGTCTAGGTGAGGAGTCAGGCGTCTAGGTGAGAGGTGTAGGAGACAGGCGTCTAGGTGAGGAGTCAGGCGTCTAGGTGAGGAGTCAGGCATCTAGGTGAGAGGTGTAGGAGTCAGGCGTCTAGGTGAGGAGTCAGGCGTCTAGGTGAGAGGTGTAGGAGTCAGGCGTCTAGGTGAGAGGTGTAGGAGTCAGGCATCTAGGTGAGGAGTCAGGCGTCTAGGTGAGAGGTGTAGGAGTCAGGCGTCTAGGTGAGGAGTCAGGCGTCTAGGTGAGAGGTGTAGGAGTCAGGCGTCTAGGTGAGGAGTCAGGCGTCTAGGTGAGGAGTCAGGCGTCTAGGTGAGAGGTGTAGGAGTCAGGCGTCTAGGTGAGAGGTCTAGGAGTCAGGCGTCTAGGTGAGGAGTCAGGCGTCTAGGTGAGAGGTGTAGGAGTCAGGCATCTAGGTTAGGAGTCAGGCGTCTAGGTGAGGAGTCAGGCGTCTAGGTGAGAGGTGTAGGAGTCAGGCATCTAGGTGAGGAGTCAGGCGTCTAGGTGAGAGGTGTAGGAGTCAGGCGTCTAGGTGTAGGAGTCAGGCGTCTAGGTGAGAGGTGTAGGAGTCAGGCGTCTAGGTGATAGGTGTAGGAGTCAGGCGTCTAGGTGAGGAGTAGGAGTCAGGCGTATAGGTGAGGAGTCAGGCGTCTAGGTGAGAGGTGTAGGAGTCAGGCGTCTAGGTGAGGAGTCAGGTGTAGGAGTCAGGCGTCTAGGTGAGGAGTCAGGCGTCTAGGTGAGAGGTGTAGGAGTCAGGCGTCTAGGTGAGGAGTCAGGCGTCTAGGTGAGAGGTGTAGGAGTCAGGCGTCTAGGTGAGGAGTCAGGCGTCTAGGTGAGAGGTGTAGGAGTCAGGCGTCTAGGTGAGAGGTGTAGGAGTCAGGCGTCTAGGTGAGAGGTGTAGGAGTCAGGCGTCTAGGTGAGAGGTGTAGGAGTCAGGCATCTAGGTGAGGAGTCAGGCGTCTAGGTGAGAGGTGTAGGAGTCAGGCGTCTAGGTGAGAGGTGTAGGAGTCAGGCGTCTAGGTGAGGAGTCAGGCGTCTAGGTGAGAGGTGTAGGAGTCAGGCGTCTAGGTGAGGAGTCAGGCGTCTAGGTGAGGAGTCAGGCGTCTAGGTGAGAGGTGTAGGAGTCAGGCGTCTAGGTGAGAGGTCTAGGAGTCAGGCGTCTAGGTGAGGAGTCAGGCGTCTAGGTGAGAGGTGTAGGAGTCAGGCATCTAGGTGAGGAGTCAGGCGTCTAGGTGAGGAGTCAGGCGTCTAGGTGAGAGGTGTAGGAGTCAGGCATCTAGGTGAGGAGTCAGGCGTCTAGGTGAGAGGTGTAGGAGTCAGGCGTCTAGGTGTAGGAGTCAGGCGTCTAGGTGAGAGGTGTAGGATTCAGGCGTCTAGGTGATAGGTGTAGGAGTCAGGCGTCTAGGTGAGGAGTCAGGCGTCTAGGTGAGGAGTAGGAGTCAGGCGTATAGGTGAGGAGTCAGGCATCTAGGTGAGAGGTGTAGGAGTCAGGCGTCTAGGTGTAGGAGTCAGGCGTCTAGGTGTAGGAGTCAGGCGTCTAGGTGAGGAGTCAGGCGTCTAGATGAGGAGTCAGGCGTCTAGATGAGGAGTCAGGCGTCTAGGTGAGAGGTGTAGGAGTCAGGCGTCTAGGTGAGGAGTCAGGCGTCTAGGTGAGAGGTGTAGGAGTCAGGCGTCTAGGTGAGAGGTGTAGGAGTCAGGCGTCTAGGTGAGAGGTGTAGGAGTCAGGCGTCTAGGTGAGAGGTGTAGGAGTCAGGCGTCTAGGTGAGGAGTCAGGTGTAGGAGTCAGGCGTCTAGGTGAGGAGTCAGGCGTCTAGGTGAGAGGTGTAGGAGTCAGGCGTCTAGGTGTAGGAGTCAGGCGTCTAGGTGAGAGGTGTAGGATTCAGGCGTCTAGGTGATAGGTGTAGGAGTCAGGCGTCTAGGTGAGGAGTCAGGCGTCTAGGTGAGAGGTGTAGGAGTCAGGCGTCTAGGTGAGGAGTCAGGCGTCTAGGTGAGGAGTCAGGCGTCTAGGTGAGAGGTGTAGGAGTCAGGCGTCTAGGTGAGAGGTGTAGGAGTCAGGCATCTAGGTGAGGAGTCAGGCGTCTAGGTGAGGAGTCAGGCGTCTAGGTGAGAGGTGTAGGAGTCAGGCGTCTAGGTGAGAGGTGTAGGACTCAGGCGTCTAGGTGAGAGGTGTAGGAGTCAGGCATCTAGGTGAGGAGTCAGGCGTCTAGGTGAGGAGTCAGGCGTCTAGGTGAGAGGTGTAGGAGTCAGGCGTCTAGGTGTAGGAGTCAGGCGTCTAGGTGAGAGGTGTAGGAGTCAGGCGTCTAGGTGAGGAGTCAGGCGTCTAGGTGAGAGGTGTAGGAGTCAGGCGTCTAGGTGAGAGGTGTAGGAGTCAGGCGTCTAGGTGAGAGGTGTAGGAGTCAGGCATCTAGGTGAGGAGTCAGGCGTCTAGGTGAGAGGTGTAGGAGTCAGGCGTCTAGGTGAGAGGTGTAGGAGTCAGGCGTCTAGGTGAGGAGTCAGGCGTCTAGGTGAGAGGTGTAGGAGTCAGGCGTCTAGGTGAGGAGTCAGGCGTCTAGGTGAGGAGTCAGGCGTCTAGGTGAGAGGTGTAGGAGTCAGGCGTCTAGGTGAGAGGTCTAGGAGTCAGGCGTCTAGGTGAGGAGTCAGGCGTCTAGGTGAGAGGTGTAGGAGTCAGGCATCTAGGTGAGGAGTCAGGCGTCTAGGTGAGGAGTCAGGCGTCTAGGTGAGAGGTGTAGGAGTCAGGCATCTAGGTGAGGAGTCAGGCGTCTAGGTGAGAGGTGTAGGAGTCAGGCGTCTAGGTGTAGGAGTCAGGCGTCTAGGTGAGAGGTGTAGGATTCAGGCGTCTAGGTGATAGGTGTAGGAGTCAGGCGTCTAGGTGAGGAGTCAGGCGTCTAGGTGAGGAGTAGGAGTCAGGCGTATAGGTGAGGAGTCAGGCATCTAGGTGAGAGGTGTAGGAGTCAGGCGTCTAGGTGTAGGAGTCAGGCGTCTAGGTGTAGGAGTCAGGCGTCTAGGTGAGGAGTCAGGCGTCTAGATGAGGAGTCAGGCGTCTAGATGAGGAGTCAGGCGTCTAGGTGAGAGGTGTAGGAGTCAGGCGTCTAGGTGAGGAGTCAGGCGTCTAGGTGAGAGGTGTAGGAGTCAGGCGTCTAGGTGAGAGGTGTAGGAGTCAGGCGTCTAGGTGAGAGGTGTAGGAGTCAGGCGTCTAGGTGAGAGGTGTAGGAGTCAGGCGTCTAGGTGAGGAGTCAGGTGTAGGAGTCAGGCGTCTAGGTGAGGAGTCAGGCGTCTAGGTGAGAGGTGTAGGAGTCAGGCGTCTAGGTGTAGGAGTCAGGCGTCTAGGTGAGAGGTGTAGGATTCAGGCGTCTAGGTGATAGGTGTAGGAGTCAGGCGTCTAGGTGAGGAGTCAGGCGTCTAGGTGAGAGGTGTAGGAGTCAGGCGTCTAGGTGAGGAGTCAGGCGTCTAGGTGAGGAGTCAGGCGTCTAGGTGAGAGGTGTAGGAGTCAGGCGTCTAGGTGAGAGGTCTAGGAGTCAGGCGTCTAGGTGAGGAGTCAGGCGTCTAGGTGAGAGGTGTAGGAGTCAGGCATCTAGGTGAGGAGTCAGGCGTCTAGGTGAGGAGTCAGGCGTCTAGGTGAGAGGTGTAGGAGTCAGGCGTCTAGGTGTAGGAGTCAGGCGTCTAGGTGAGAGGTGTAGGAGTCAGGTGTCTAGGTGATAGGTGTAGGAGTCAGGCGTCTAGGTGAGGAGTCAGGCGTCTAGGTGAGGAGTCAGGTGTAGGAGTCAGGCGTCTACGTGTAGGAGTCAGGCGTCTAGGTGAGAGGTTTAGGAGTCAGGCGTCTAGGTGAGGAGTCAGGCGTCTAGGTGAGAGGTGTAGGAGTCAGGCGTCTAGGTGAGGAGTCAGGCGTCTAGATGAGGAGTCAGGCGTCTAGATGAGGAGTCAGGCGTCTAGGTGAGAGGTGTAGGAGTCAGGCGTCTAGGTGAGAGGTGTAGGAGTCAGGCGTCTAGGTGAGGAGTCAGGCGTCTAGGTGAGAGGTGTAGGAGTCAGGCGTCTAGGTGATAGGAGGAAGGAGTCAGGCGTCTAGGTGAGGAGTCAGGCGTCTAGGTGAGGAGTAGGAGTCAGGCGTATAGGTGAGGAGTCAGGCGTCTAGGTGAGAGGTGTAGGAGTCAGGCGTCTAGGTGTAGGAGTCAGGCGTCTAGGTGTAGGAGTCAGGCGTCTAGGTGAGGAGTCAGGCGTCTAGATGAGGAGTCAGGCGTCTAGGTGAGAGGTGTAGGAGTCAGGCGTCTAGGTGAGAGGTGTAGGAGTCAGGCGTCTAGGTGAGAGGTGTAGGAGTCAGGCGTCTAGGTGAGGAGTCAGGTGTAGGAGTCAGGCGTCTAGGTGAGGAGTCAGGCGTCTAGGTGAGAGGTGTAGGAGTCAGGCGTCTAGGTGAGGAGTCAGGCGTCTAGGTGAGAGGTGTAGGAGTCAGGCGTCTAGGTGAGGAGTCAGGCGTCTAGGTGAGAGGTGTAGGAGTCAGGCGTCTAGGTGAGAGGTGTAGGAGTCAGGCGTCTAGGTGAGAGGTGTAGGAGTCAGGCGTCTAGGTGAGAGGTGTAGGAGTCAGGCATCTAGGTGAGAGGTGTAGGAGTCAGGCATCTAGGTGAGGAGTCAGGCGTCTAGGTGAGAGGTGTAGGAGTCAGGCGTCTAGGTGAGAGGTGTAGGAGTCAGGCGTCTAGGTGAGGAGTCAGGCGTCTAGCTGAGAGGTGTAGGAGTCAGGCGTCTAGGTGAGGAGTCAGGCGTCTAGGTGAGGAGTCAGGCGTCTAGGAGAGAGGTGTAGGAGTCAGGCGTCTAGGTGAGAGGTCTAGGAGTCAGGCGTCTAGGTGAGGAGTCAGGCGTCTAGGTGAGAGGTGTAGGAGTCAGGCATCTAGGTGAGGAGTCAGGCGTCTAGGTGAGAGGTGTAGGAGTCAGGCATCTAGGTGAGGAGTCAGGCGTCTAGGTGAGAGGTGTAGGAGTCAGGCGTCTAGGTGTAGGAGTCAGGCGTCTAGGTGAGAGGTGTAGGATTCAGGCGTCTAGGTGATAGGTGTAGGAGTCAGGCGTCTAGGTGAGGAGTCAGGCGTCTAGGTGAGGAGTAGGAGTCAGGCGTATAGGTGAGGAGTCAGGCATCTAGGTGAGAGGTGTAGGAGTCAGGCGTCTAGGTGTAGGAGTCAGGCGTCTAGGTGTAGGAGTCAGGCGTCTAGGTGAGGAGTCAGGCGTCTAGATGAGGAGTCAGGCGTCTAGGTGAGAGGTGTAGGAGTCAGGCGTCTAGGTGAGGAGTCAGGCGTCTAGGTGAGAGGTGTAGGAGTCAGGCGTCTAGGTGAGAGGTGTAGGAGTCAGGCGTCTAGGTGAGAGGTGTAGGAGTCAGGCGTCTAGGTGAGAGGTGTAGGAGTCAGGCGTCTAGGTGAGGAGTCAGGTGTAGGAGTCAGGCGTCTAGGTGAGGAGTCAGGCGTCTAGGTGAGAGGTGTAGGAGTCAGGCGTCTAGGTGTAGGAGTCAGGCGTCTAGGTGAGAGGTGTAGGATTCAGGCGTCTAGGTGAGAGGTGTAGGAGTCAGGCGTCTAGGTGAGGAGTCAGGCGTCTAGGTGAGAGGTGTAGGAGTCAGGCGTCTAGGTGAGGAGTCAGGCGTCTAGGTGAGAGGTGTAGGAGTCAGGCGTCTAGGTGAGAGGTGTAGGAGTCAGGCGTCTAGGTGAGAGGTGTAGGAGTCAGGCGTCTAGGTGAGGAGTCAGGCGTCTAGGTGAGAGGTGTAGGAGTCAGGCGTCTAGGTGAGGAGTCAGGTGTAGGAGTCAGGCGTCTACGTGTAGGAGTCAGGCGTCTAGGTGAGAGGTGTAGGAGTCAGGCGTCTAGGTGAGGAGTCAGGCGTCTAGGTGAGAGGTGTAGGAGTCAGGCGTCTAGGTGAGGAGTCAGGCGTCTAGGTGAGGAGTCAGGCGTCTAGGTGAGAGGTGTAGGAGTCAGGCGTCTAGGTGAGAGGTCTAGGAGTCAGGCGTCTAGGTGAGGAGTCAGGCGTCTAGGTGAGAGGTGTAGGAGTCAGGCATCTAGGTGAGGAGTCAGGCGTCTAGGTGAGGAGTCAGGCGTCTAGGTGAGAGGTGTAGGAGTCAGGCGTCTAGGTGTAGGAGTCAGGCGTCTAGGTGAGAGGTGTAGGAGTCAGGCGTCTAGGTGATAGGTGTAGGAGTCAGGCGTCTAGGTGAGGAGTCAGGCGTCTAGGTGAAGAGTCAGGTGTAGGAGTCAGGCGTCTACGTGTAGGAGTCAGGCGTCTAGGTGAGAGGTGTAGGAGTCAGGCGTCTAGGTGAGGAGTCAGGCGTCTAGGTGAGAGGTGTAGGAGTCAGGCGTCTAGGTGAGAGGTGTAGGAGTCAGGCGTCTAGGTGAGAGGTGTAGGAGTCAGGCGTCTAGGTGAGGAGTCAGGCGTCTAGGTGAGAGGTGTAGGAGTCAGGCGTCTAGGTGAGGAGTCAGGTGTAGGAGTCAGGCGTCTAGGTGAGGAGTCAGGCGTCTAGGTGAGAGGTGTAGGAGTCAGGCGTCTAGGTGAGAGGTCTAGGAGTCAGGCGTCTAGGTGAGGAGTCAGGCGTCTAGGTGAGAGGTGTAGGAGTCAGGCATCTAGGTGAGGAGTCAGGCGTCTAGGTGAGGAGTCAGGCGTCTAGGTGAGAGGTGTAGGAGTCAGGCGTCTAGGTGTAGGAGTCAGGCGTCTAGGTGAGAGGTGTAGGAGTCAGGTGTCTAGGTGATAGGTGTAGGAGTCAGGCGTCTAGGTGAGGAGTCAGGCGTCTAGGTGAGGAGTCAGGTGTAGGAGTCAGGCGTCTACGTGTAGGAGTCAGGCGTCTAGGTGAGAGGTTTAGGAGTCAGGCGTCTAGGTGAGGAGTCAGGCGTCTAGGTGAGAGGTGTAGGAGTCAGGCGTCTAGGTGAGGAGTCAGGCGTCTAGATGAGGAGTCAGGCGTCTAGATGAGGAGTCAGGCGTCTAGGTGAGAGGTGTAGGAGTCAGGCGTCTAGGTGAGAGGTGTAGGAGTCAGGCGTCTAGGTGAGGAGTCAGGCGTCTAGGTGAGAGGTGTAGGAGTCAGGCGTCTAGGTGATAGGTGTAGGAGTCAGGCGTCTAGGTGAGGAGTCAGGCGTCTAGGTGAGGAGTAGGAGTCAGGCGTATAGGTGAGGAGTCAGGCGTCTAGGTGAGAGGTGTAGGAGTCAGGCGTCTAGGTGTAGGAGTCAGCGTCTAGGTGAGGAGTCAGGCGTCTAGATGAGGAGTCAGGCGTCTAGGTGAGAGGTGTAGGAGTCAGGCGTCTAGGTGAGAGGTGTAGGAGTCAGGCGTCTAGGTGAGAGGTGTAGGAGTCAGGCGTCTAGGTGAGGAGTCAGGTGTAGGAGTCAGGCGTCTAGGTGAGGAGTCAGGCGTCTAGGTGAGAGGTGTAGGAGTCAGGCGTCTAGGTGAGGAGTCAGGCGTCTAGGTGAGAGGTGTAGGAGTCAGGCGTCTAGGTGAGGAGTCAGGCGTCTAGGTGAGAGGTGTAGGAGTCAGGCGTCTAGGTGAGAGGTGTAGGAGTCAGGCGTCTAGGTGAGAGGTGTAGGAGTCAGGCGTCTAGGTGAGAGGTGTAGGAGTCAGGCATCTAGGTGAGAGGTGTAGGAGTCAGGCATCTAGGTGAGGAGTCAGGCGTCTAGGTGAGAGGTGTAGGAGTCAGGCGTCTAGGTGAGAGGTGTAGGAGTCAGGCGTCTAGGTGAGGAGTCAGGCGTCTAGGTGAGAGGTGTAGGAGTCAGGCGTCTAGGTGAGGAGTCAGGCGTCTAGGTGAGGAGTCAGGCGTCTAGGTGAGAGGTGTAGGAGTCAGGCGTCTAGGTGAGAGGTCTAGGAGTCAGGCGTCTAGGTGAGGAGTCAGGCGTCTAGGTGAGAGGTGTAGGAGTCAGGCATCTAGGTGAGGAGTCAGGCGTCTAGGTGAGGAGTCAGGCGTCTAGGTGAGAGGTGTAGGAGTCAGGCATCTAGGTGAGGAGTCAGGCGTCTAGGTGAGAGGTGTAGGAGTCAGGCGTCTAGGTGTAGGAGTCAGGCGTCTAGGTGAGAGGTGTAGGATTCAGGCGTCTAGGTGATAGGTGTAGGAGTCAGGCGTCTAGGTGAGGAGTCAGGCGTCTAGGTGAGGAGTAGGAGTCAGGCGTATAGGTGAGGAGTCAGGCATCTAGGTGAGAGGTGTAGGAGTCAGGCGTCTAGGTGTAGGAGTCAGGCGTCTAGGTGTAGGAGTCAGGCGTCTAGGTGAGGAGTCAGGCGTCTAGATGAGGAGTCAGGCGTCTAGGTGAGAGGTGTAGGAGTCAGGCGTCTAGGTGAGGAGTCAGGCGTCTAGGTGAGAGGTGTAGGAGTCAGGCGTCTAGGTGAGAGGTGTAGGAGTCAGGCGTCTAGGTGAGAGGTGTAGGAGTCAGGCGTCTAGGTGAGAGGTGTAGGAGTCAGGCGTCTAGGTGAGGAGTCAGGTGTAGGAGTCAGGCGTCTAGGTGAGGAGTCAGGCGTCTAGGTGAGAGGTGTAGGAGTCAGGCGTCTAGGTGTAGGAGTCAGGCGTCTAGGTGAGAGGTGTAGGATTCAGGCGTCTAGGTGATAGGTGTAGGAGTCAGGCGTCTAGGTGAGGAGTCAGGCGTCTAGGTGAGAGGTGTAGGAGTCAGGCGTCTAGGTGAGGAGTCAGGCGTCTAGGTGAGAGGTGTAGGAGTAGGGCATCTAGGTGAGAGGTGTAGGAGTCAGGCGTCTAGGTGAAAGGTGTAGGAGTCAGGCGTCTAGGTGAAAGGTGTAGGAGTCAGGCGTCTAGGTGAGAGGTGTAGGAGTCAGGCGTCTAGGTGAGAGGTCTAGGAGTCAGGCGTCTAGGTGAGCAGTCAGGCGTCTAGGTGAGAGGTGTAGGAGTCAGGCATCTAGGTGAGGAGTCAGGCGTCTAGGTGTAGGAGTCAGGCGTCTAGGTAAGAGGTGTAGGAGTCAGGCATCTAGGTGAGGAGTCAGGCGTCTAGGTGAGAGGTGTAGGAGTCAGGCATCTAGGTGAGAGGTGTAGGAGTCAGGCGTCTAGGTGATAGGTGTAGGAGTCAGGCGTCTAGGTGAGGAGTCAGGCGTCTAGGTGAGGAGTAGGAGTCAGGCATCTAGGTGAGGAGTCAGGCGTCTAGGTGAGAGGTGTAGGAGTCAGGCGTCTAGGTGTACGAGTCAGGCGTCTAGGTGTAGGAGTCAGGCGTCTAGGTGAGGAGTCAGGCGTCTAGGTGAGGAGTCAGGCGTCTAGGTGAGAGGTGTAGGAGTCAGGCGTCTAGGTGAGGAGTCAGGCGTCTAGGTGAGAGGTGAAGGAGTCAGGCGTCTAGGTGAGAGGTGTAGGAGTCAGGCGTCTAGGTGAGAGGTGTAGGAGTCAGGCGTCTAGGTGAGGAGTCAGGCGTCTACATGAGAGGTGTAGGAGTCAGGCGTCTAGGTGAGAGGTGTAGGAGTCAGGCGTCTAGGTGAGGAGTCAGGCGTCTAGGTGAGAGGTGTAGGAGTCAGGCGTCTAGGTGAGGAGTCAGGTGTAGGAGTCAGGCGTCTAGGTGAGGAGTCAGGCGTCTAGGTGAGAGGTGTAGGAGTCAGGCGTCTAGGTGAGAGGTGTAGGAGTCAGGGGTCTAGGTGAGGAGTCAGGTGTAGGAGTCAGGCGTCTAGGTGAGGAGTCAGGCGTCTAGGTGAGAGGTGTAGGAGTCAGGCGTCTAGGTGAGGAGTCAGGCGTCTAGGTGAGGAGTCAGGCATCTAGGTGAGAGGTGTAGGAGTCAGGCGTCTAGGTGAGGAGTCAGGCGTCTAGGTGAGAGGTGTAGGAGTCAGGCGTCTAGGTGAGAGGTGTAGGAGTCAGGCGTCTAGGTGAGGAGTCAGGCGTCTAGGTGAGAGGTGTAGGAGTCAGGCGTCTAGGTGAGGAGTCAGACGTCTAGGTGAGAGGTGTAGGAGTCAGGCGTCTAGGTGAGAGGTGTAGGAGTCAGGCGTCTAGGTGAGGAGTCAGGCGTCTAGGTGAGAGGTGTAGGAGTCAGGCGTCTAGGTGAGGAGTCAGGCGTCTAGGTGAGAGGTGTAGGAGTCAGGCGTCTAGGTGAGGAGTCAGGCGTCTAGGTGAGAGGTGTAGGAGTCAGGCGTCTAGGTGAGAGGTGTAGGAGTCAGGCGTCTAGGTGAGAGGTCTAGGAGTCAGGTGTCTAGGTGAGGAGTCAGGCGTCTAGGTGAGAGGTGTAGGAGTCAGGCGTCTAGGTGAGAGGTGTAGGAGTCAGGCGTCTAGGTGAGGAGTCAGGTGTAGGAGTCAGGCGTCTAGGTGAGGAGTCAGGCGTCTAGGTGAGAGGTGTAGGAGTCAGGCGTCTAGGTGAGGAGTCAGGCGTCTAGGTGAGAGGTGTAGGAGTCAGGCGTCTAGGTGAGGAGTCAGGCGTCTAGGTGAGAGGTGTAGGAGTAGGGCGTCTAGGTGAGAGGTGTAGGAGTCAGGCGTCTAGGTGAAAGGTGTAGGAGTCAGGCGTCTAGGTGAGAGGTATAGGAGTCAGGCGTCTAGGTGAGAGGTCTAGGAGACAGGCGTCTAGGTGAGCAGTCAGGCGTCTAGGTGAGAGGTGTAGGAGTCAGGCATCTAGGTGAGGAGTCAGGCGTCTAGGTGTAGGAGTCAGGCGTCTAGGTAAGAGGTGTAGGAGTCAGGCATCTAGGTGAGGAGTCAGGCGTCTAGGTGAGAGGTGTAGGAGTCAGGCATCTAGGTGAGAGGTGTAGGAGTCAGGCGTCTAGGTGATAGGTGTAGGAGTCAGGCGTCTAGGTGAGGAGTCAGGCGTCTAGGTGAGGAGTAGGAGTCAGGGGTCTAGGTGAGGAGTCAGGCGTCTAGGTGAGAGGTGTAGGAGTCAGGCGTCTAGGTGTACGAGTCAGGCGTCTAGGTGTAGGAGTCAGGCGTCTAGGTGAGGAGTCAGGCGTCTAGGTGAGGAGTCAGGCGTCTAGGTGAGAGGTGTAGGAGTCAGGCGTCTAGGTGAGGAGTCAGGCGTCTAGGTGAGAGGTGAAGGAGTCAGGCGTCTAGGTGAGAGGTGTAGGAGTCAGGCGTCTAGGTGAGAGGTGTAGGAGTCAGGCGTCTAGGTGAGGAGTCAGGCCTCTAGGAGAGCGGTGTAGGAGTCAGGCGTCTAGGTGAGAGGTGTAGGAGTCCGGCGTCGAGGTGAGGAGTCAGGCGTCTAGGTGAGAGGTGTAGGAGTCAGGCGTCTAGGTGAGGAGTCAGGTGTAGGAGTCAGGCGTCTAGGTGAGGAGTCAGGCGTCTAGGTGAGAGGTGTAGGAGTCAGGCGTCTAGGTGAGAGGTGTAGGAGTCAGGCATCTAGGTGAGGAGTCAGGCGTCTAGGTGAGAGGTGTAGGAGTCAGGCGTCTAGGTGAGGAGTCAGACGTCTAGGTGAGAGGTGTAGGAGTCAGGCGTCTAGGTGAGAGGTGTAGGGGTCAGGCGTCTAGGTGAGGAGTCAGGCGTCTAGGTGAGAGGTGTAGGAGTCAGGCGTCTAGGTGAGGAGTCAGGCGTCTAGGTGAGAGGTGTAGGAGTCAGGCGTCTAGGTGAGAGGTGTAGGAGTCAGGCGTCTAGGTGAGAGGTGTAGGAGTCAGGCGTCTAGGTGAGGAGTCAGGTGTAGGAGTCAGGCGTCTAGGTGAGGAGTCAGGCGTCTAGGTGAGAGGTGTAGGAGTCAGGCGTCTAGGTGAGAGGTGTAGGAGTCAGGCGTCTAGGTGAGAGGTGTAGGAGTCAGGGGTCTAGGTGAGGAGTCAGGTGTAGGAGTCAGGCGTCTAGGTGAGGAGTCAGGCGTCTAGGTGAGAGGTGTAGGAGTCAGGCGTCTAGGTGAGGAGTCAGGCGTCTAGGTGAGGAGTCAGGCGTCTAGGTGAGAGGTGTAGGAGTCAGGCGTCTAGGTGAGGAGTCAGGCGTCTAGGTAAGACGTGTAGGAGTCAGGCGTCTAGGTGAGAGGTGTAGGAGTCAGGCATCTAGGTGAGGAGTCAGGCGTCTAGGTGAGAGGTGTAGGAGTCAGGCGTCTAGGTGAGAGGTGTAGGAGTCAGGCGTCTAGGTGAGAGGTCTAGGAGTCAGGTGTCTAGGTGAGGAGTCAGGCGTCTAGGTGAGAGGTGTAGGAGTCAGGCGTCTAGGTGAGAGGTGTAGGAGTCAGGCGTCTAGGTGAGGAGTCAGGTGTAGGAGTCAGGCGTCTAGGTGAGGAGTCAGGCGTCTAGGTGAGAGGTGTAGGAGTCAGGCGTCTAGGTGAGGAGTCAGGCGTCTAGGTGAGAGGTGTAGGAGTCAGGCGTCTAGGTGAGGAGTCAGGCGTCTAGGTGAGAGGTGTAGGAGTAGGGCGTCTAGGTGAGAGGTGTAGGAGTCAGGCGTCTAGGTGAAAGGTGTAGGAGTCAGGCGTCTAGGTGAGAGGTGTAGGAGTCAGGCGTCTAGGTGAGAGGTCTAGGAGACAGGCGTCTAGGTGAGCAGTCAGGCGTCTAGGTGAGAGGTGTAGGAGTCAGGCATCTAGGTGAGGAGTCAGGCGTCTAGGTGTAGGAGTCAGGCGTCTAGGTAAGAGGTGTAGGAGTCAGGCATCTAGGTGAGGAGTCAGGCGTCTAGGTGAGAGGTGTAGGAGTCAGGCATCTAGGTGAGAGGTGTAGGAGTCAGGCGTCTAGGTGATAGGTGTAGGAGTCAGGCGTCTAGGTGAGGAGTCAGGCGTCTAGGTGAGGAGTAGGAGTCAGGGGTCTAGGTGAGGAGTCAGGCGTCTAGGTGAGAGGTGTAGGAGTCAGGCGTCTAGGTGTACGAGTCAGGCGTCTAGGTGTAGGAGTCAGGCGTCTAGGTGAGGAGTCAGGCGTCTAGGTGAGGAGTCAGGCGTCTAGGTGAGAGGTGTAGGAGTCAGGCGTCTAGGTGAGGAGTCAGGCGTCTAGGTGAGAGGTGAAGGAGTCAGGCGTCTAGGTGAGAGGTGTAGGAGTCAGGCGTCTAGGTGAGAGGTGTAGGAGTCAGGCGTCTAGGTGAGGAGTCAGGCGTCTACGTGAGAGGTGTAGGAGTCAGGCGTCTAGGTGAGAGGTGTAGGAGTCAGGCGTCTAGGTGAGGAGTCAGGCGTCTAGGTGAGAGGTGTAGGAGTCAGGCGTCTAGGTGAGGAGTCAGGCGTCTAGGTGAGAGGTGTAGGAGTCAGGCGTCTAGGTGAGAGGTGTAGGAGTCAGGGGTCTAGGTGAGGAGTCAGGTGTAGGAGTCAGGCGTCTAGGTGAGGAGTCAGGCGTCTAGGTGAGAGGTGTAGGAGACAGGCGTCTAGGTGAGGAGTCAGGCGTCTAGGTGAGGAGTCAGGCATCTAGGTGAGAGGTGTAGGAGTCAGGCGTCTAGGTGAGGAGTCAGGCGTCTAGGTGAGAGGTGTAGGAGTCAGGCGTCTAGGTGAGAGGTGTAGGAGTCAGGCATCTAGGTGAGGAGTCAGGCGTCTAGGTGAGAGGTGTAGGAGTCAGGCGTCTAGGTGAGGAGTCAGGCGTCTAGGTGAGAGGTGTAGGAGTCAGGCGTCTAGGTGAGGAGTCAGGCGTCTAGGTGAGGAGTCAGGCGTCTAGGTGAGAGGTGTAGGAGTCAGGCGTCTAGGTGAGAGGTCTAGGAGTCAGGCGTCTAGGTGAGGAGTCAGGCGTCTAGGTGAGAGGTGTAGGAGTCAGGCATCTAGGTTAGGAGTCAGGCGTCTAGGTGAGGAGTCAGGCGTCTAGGTGAGAGGTGTAGGAGTCAGGCATCTAGGTGAGGAGTCAGGCGTCTAGGTGAGAGGTGTAGGAGTCAGGCGTCTAGGTGTAGGAGTCAGGCGTCTAGGTGAGAGGTGTAGGAGTCAGGCGTCTAGGTGATAGGTGTAGGAGTCAGGCGTCTAGGTGAGGAGTAGGAGTCAGGCGTATAGGTGAGGAGTCAGGCGTCTAGGTGAGAGGTGTAGGAGTCAGGCGTCTAGGTGAGGAGTCAGGTGTAGGAGTCAGGCGTCTAGGTGAGGAGTCAGGCGTCTAGGTGAGAGGTGTAGGAGTCAGGCGTCTAGGTGAGGAGTCAGGCGTCTAGGTGAGAGGTGTAGGAGTCAGGCGTCTAGGTGAGGAGTCAGGCGTCTAGGTGAGAGGTGTAGGAGTCAGGCGTCTAGGTGAGAGGTGTAGGAGTCAGGCGTCTAGGTGAGAGGTGTAGGAGTCAGGCGTCTAGGTGAGAGGTGTAGGAGTCAGGCATCTAGGTGAGGAGTCAGGCGTCTAGGTGAGAGGTGTAGGAGTCAGGCGTCTAGGTGAGAGGTGTAGGAGTCAGGCGTCTAGGTGAGGAGTCAGGCGTCTAGGTGAGAGGTGTAGGAGTCAGGCGTCTAGGTGAGGAGTCAGGCGTCTAGGTGAGGAGTCAGGCGTCTAGGTGAGAGGTGTAGGAGTCAGGCGTCTAGGTGAGAGGTCTAGGAGTCAGGCGTCTAGGTGAGGAGTCAGGCGTCTAGGTGAGAGGTGTAGGAGTCAGGCATCTAGGTGAGGAGTCAGGCGTCTAGGTGAGGAGTCAGGCGTCTAGGTGAGAGGTGTAGGAGTCAGGCATCTAGGTGAGGAGTCAGGCGTCTAGGTGAGAGGTGTAGGAGTCAGGCGTCTAGGTGTAGGAGTCAGGCGTCTAGGTGAGAGGTGTAGGATTCAGGCGTCTAGGTGATAGGTGTAGGAGTCAGGCGTCTAGGTGAGGAGTCAGGCGTCTAGGTGAGGAGTAGGAGTCAGGCGTATAGGTGAGGAGTCAGGCATCTAGGTGAGAGGTGTAGGAGTCAGGCGTCTAGGTGTAGGAGTCAGGCGTCTAGGTGTAGGAGTCAGGCGTCTAGGTGAGGAGTCAGGCGTCTAGATGAGGAGTCAGGCGTCTAGATGAGGAGTCAGGCGTCTAGGTGAGAGGTGTAGGAGTCAGGCGTCTAGGTGAGGAGTCAGGCGTCTAGGTGAGAGGTGTAGGAGTCAGGCGTCTAGGTGAGAGGTGTAGGAGTCAGGCGTCTAGGTGAGAGGTGTAGGAGTCAGGCGTCTAGGTGAGAGGTGTAGGAGTCAGGCGTCTAGGTGAGGAGTCAGGTGTAGGAGTCAGGCGTCTAGGTGAGGAGTCAGGCGTCTAGGTGAGAGGTGTAGGAGTCAGGCGTCTAGGTGTAGGAGTCAGGCGTCTAGGTGAGAGGTGTAGGATTCAGGCGTCTAGGTGATAGGTGTAGGAGTCAGGCGTCTAGGTGAGGAGTCAGGCGTCTAGGTGAGAGGTGTAGGAGTCAGGCGTCTAGGTGAGGAGTCAGGCGTCTAGGTGAGGAGTCAGGCGTCTAGGTGAGAGGTGTAGGAGTCAGGCGTCTAGGTGAGAGGTGTAGGAGTCAGGCATCTAGGTGAGGAGTCAGGCGTCTAGGTGAGGAGTCAGGCGTCTAGGTGAGAGGTGTAGGAGTCAGGCGTCTAGGTGAGAGGTGTAGGAGTCAGGCGTCTAGGTGAGAGGTGTAGGAGTCAGGCATCTAGGTGAGGAGTCAGGCGTCTAGGTGAGGAGTCAGGCGTCTAGGTGAGAGGTGTAGGAGTCAGGCGTCTAGGTGTAGGAGTCAGGCGTCTAGGTGAGAGGTGTAGGAGTCAGGCGTCTAGGTGAGGAGTCAGGCGTCTAGGTGAGAGGTGTAGGAGTCAGGCGTCTAGGTGAGAGGTGTAGGAGTCAGGCGTCTAGGTGAGAGGTGTAGGAGTCAGGCATCTAGGTGAGGAGTCAGGCGTCTAGGTGAGAGGTGTAGGAGTCAGGCGTCTAGGTGAGAGGTGTAGGAGTCAGGCGTCTAGGTGAGGAGTCAGGCGTCTAGGTGAGAGGTGTAGGAGTCAGGCGTCTAGGTGAGGAGTCAGGCGTCTAGGTGAGGAGTCAGGCGTCTAGGTGAGAGGTGTAGGAGTCAGGCGTCTAGGTGAGAGGTCTAGGAGTCAGGCGTCTAGGTGAGGAGTCAGGCGTCTAGGTGAGAGGTGTAGGAGTCAGGCATCTAGGTGAGGAGTCAGGCGTCTAGGTGAGGAGTCAGGCGTCTAGGTGAGAGGTGTAGGAGTCAGGCATCTAGGTGAGGAGTCAGGCGTCTAGGTGAGAGGTGTAGGAGTCAGGCGTCTAGGTGTAGGAGTCAGGCGTCTAGGTGAGAGGTGTAGGATTCAGGCGTCTAGGTGATAGGTGTAGGAGTCAGGCGTCTAGGTGAGGAGTCAGGCGTCTAGGTGAGGAGTAGGAGTCAGGCGTATAGGTGAGGAGTCAGGCATCTAGGTGAGAGGTGTAGGAGTCAGGCGTCTAGGTGTAGGAGTCAGGCGTCTAGGTGTAGGAGTCAGGCGTCTAGGTGAGGAGTCAGGCGTCTAGATGAGGAGTCAGGCGTCTAGATGAGGAGTCAGGCGTCTAGGTGAGAGGTGTAGGAGTCAGGCGTCTAGGTGAGGAGTCAGGCGTCTAGGTGAGAGGTGTAGGAGTCAGGCGTCTAGGTGAGAGGTGTAGGAGTCAGGCGTCTAGGTGAGAGGTGTAGGAGTCAGGCGTCTAGGTGAGAGGTGTAGGAGTCAGGCGTCTAGGTGAGGAGTCAGGTGTAGGAGTCAGGCGTCTAGGTGAGGAGTCAGGCGTCTAGGTGAGAGGTGTAGGAGTCAGGCGTCTAGGTGTAGGAGTCAGGCGTCTAGGTGAGAGGTGTAGGATTCAGGCGTCTAGGTGATAGGTGTAGGAGTCAGGCGTCTAGGTGAGGAGTCAGGCGTCTAGGTGAGAGGTGTAGGAGTCAGGCGTCTAGGTGAGGAGTCAGGCGTCTAGGTGAGGAGTCAGGCGTCTAGGTGAGAGGTGTAGGAGTCAGGCGTCTAGGTGAGAGGTCTAGGAGTCAGGCGTCTAGGTGAGGAGTCAGGCGTCTAGGTGAGAGGTGTAGGAGTCAGGCATCTAGGTGAGGAGTCAGGCGTCTAGGTGAGGAGTCAGGCGTCTAGGTGAGAGGTGTAGGAGTCAGGCGTCTAGGTGTAGGAGTCAGGCGTCTAGGTGAGAGGTGTAGGAGTCAGGTGTCTAGGTGATAGGTGTAGGAGTCAGGCGTCTAGGTGAGGAGTCAGGCGTCTAGGTGAGGAGTCAGGTGTAGGAGTCAGGCGTCTACGTGTAGGAGTCAGGCGTCTAGGTGAGAGGTTTAGGAGTCAGGCGTCTAGGTGAGGAGTCAGGCGTCTAGGTGAGAGGTGTAGGAGTCAGGCGTCTAGGTGAGGAGTCAGGCGTCTAGATGAGGAGTCAGGCGTCTAGATGAGGAGTCAGGCGTCTAGGTGAGAGGTGTAGGAGTCAGGCGTCTAGGTGAGAGGTGTAGGAGTCAGGCGTCTAGGTGAGGAGTCAGGCGTCTAGGTGAGAGGTGTAGGAGTCAGGCGTCTAGGTGATAGGTGTAGGAGTCAGGCGTCTAGGTGAGGAGTCAGGCGTCTAGGTGAGGAGTAGGAGTCAGGCGTATAGGTGAGGAGTCAGGCGTCTAGGTGAGAGGTGTAGGAGTCAGGCGTCTAGGTGTAGGAGTCAGGCGTCTAGGTGTAGGAGTCAGGCGTCTAGGTGAGGAGTCAGGCGTCTAGATGAGGAGTCAGGCGTCTAGGTGAGAGGTGTAGGAGTCAGGCGTCTAGGTGAGAGGTGTAGGAGTCAGGCGTCTAGGTGAGAGGTGTAGGAGTCAGGCGTCTAGGTGAGGAGTCAGGTGTAGGAGTCAGGCGTCTAGGTGAGGAGTCAGGCGTCTAGGTGAGAGGTGTAGGAGTCAGGCGTCTAGGTGAGGAGTCAGGCGTCTAGGTGAGAGGTGTAGGAGTCAGGCGTCTAGGTGAGGAGTCAGGCGTCTAGGTGAGAGGTGTAGGAGTCAGGCGTCTAGGTGAGAGGTGTAGGAGTCAGGCGTCTAGGTGAGAGGTGTAGGAGTCAGGCGTCTAGGTGAGAGGTGTAGGAGTCAGGCATCTAGGTGAGAGGTGTAGGAGTCAGGCATCTAGGTGAGGAGTCAGGCGTCTAGGTGAGAGGTGTAGGAGTCAGGCGTCTAGGTGAGAGGTGTAGGAGTCAGGCGTCTAGGTGAGAGGTGTAGGAGTCAGGCGTCTAGGTGAGGAGTCAGGCGTCTAGGTGAGAGGTGTAGGAGTCAGGCGTCTAGGTGAGGAGTCAGGCGTCTAGGTGAGGAGTCAGGCGTCTAGGTGAGAGGTGTAGGAGTCAGGCGTCTAGGTGAGAGGTCTAGGAGTCAGGCGTCTAGGTGAGGAGTCAGGCGTCTAGGTGAGAGGTGTAGGAGTCAGGCATCTAGGTGAGGAGTCAGGCGTCTAGGTGAGGAGTCAGGCATCTAGGTGAGAGGTGTAGGAGTCAGGCTTCTAGGTGAGGAGTCAGGCGTCTAGGTGAGAGGTGTAGGAGTCAGGCGTCTAGGTGTAGGAGTCAGGCGTCTAGGTGAGAGGTGTAGGATTCAGGCGTCTAGGTGATAGGTGTAGGAGTCAGGCGTCTAGGTGAGGAGTCAGGCGTCTAGGTGAGGAGTAGGAGTCAGGCGTATAGGTGAGGAGTCAGGCATCTAGGTGAGAGGTGTAGGAGTCAGGCGTCTAGGTGTAGGAGTCAGGCGTCTAGGTGTAGGAGTCAGGCGTCTAGGTGAGGAGTCAGGCGTCTAGATGAGGAGTCAGGCGTCTAGGTGAGAGGTGTAGGAGTCAGGCGTCTAGGTGAGAGGTGTAGGAGTCAGGCGTCTAGGTGAGAGGTGTAGGAGTCAGGCGTCTAGGTGAGAGGTGTAGGAGTCAGGCGTCTAGGTGAGGAGTCAGGTGTAGGAGTCAGGCGTCTAGGTGAGGAGTCAGGCGTCTAGGTGAGAGGTGTAGGAGTCAGGCGTCTAGGTGTAGGAGTCAGGCGTCTAGGTGAGAGGTGTAGGATTCAGGCGTCTAGGTGAGAGGTGTAGGAGTCAGGCGTCTAGGTGAGGAGTCAGGCGTCTAGGTGAGAGGTGTAGGAGTCAGGCGTCTAGGTGAGGAGTCAGGCGTCTAGGTGAGAGGTGTAGGAGTCAGGCGTCTAGGTGAGAGGTGTAGGAGTCAGGCGTCTAGGTGAGAGGTGTAGGAGTCAGGCGTCTAGGTGAGGAGTCAGGCGTCTAGGTGAGAGGTGTAGGAGTCAGGCGTCTAGGTGAGGAGTCAGGTGTAGGAGTCAGGCGTCTACGTGTAGGAGTCAGGCGTCTAGGTGAGAGGTGTAGGAGTCAGGCGTCTAGGTGAGGAGTCAGGCGTCTAGGTGAGAGGTGTAGGAGTCAGGCGTCTAGGTGAGGAGTCAGGCGTCTAGGTGAGGAGTCAGGCGTCTAGGTGAGAGGTGTAGGAGTCAGGCGTCTAGGTGAGAGGTCTAGGAGTCAGGCGTCTAGGTGAGGAGTCAGGCGTCTAGGTGAGAGGTGTAGGAGTCAGGCATCTAGGTGAGGAGTCAGGCGTCTAGGTGAGGAGTCAGGCGTCTAGGTGAGAGGTGTAGGAGTCAGGCGTCTAGGTGTAGGAGTCAGGCGTCTAGGTGAGAGGTGTAGGAGTCAGGCGTCTAGGTGATAGGTGTAGGAGTCAGGCGTCTAGGTGAGGAGTCAGGCGTCTAGGTGAAGAGTCAGGTGTAGGAGTCAGGCGTCTACGTGTAGGAGTCAGGCGTCTAGGTGAGAGGTGTAGGAGTCAGGCGTCTAGGTGAGGAGTCAGGCGTCTAGGTGAGAGGTGTAGGAGTCAGGCGTCTAGGTGAGAGGTGTAGGAGTCAGGCGTCTAGGTGAGAGGTGTAGGAGTCAGGCGTCTAGGTGAGGAGTCAGGCGTCTAGGTGAGAGGTGTAGGAGTCAGGCGTCTAGGTGAGGAGTCAGGTGTAGGAGTCAGGCGTCTAGGTGAGGAGTCAGGCGTCTAGGTGAGAGGTGTAGGAGTCAGGCGTCTAGGTGAGAGGTCTAGGAGTCAGGCGTCTAGGTGAGGAGTCAGGCGTCTAGGTGAGAGGTGTAGGAGTCAGGCATCTAGGTGAGGAGTCAGGCGTCTAGGTGAGGAGTCAGGCGTCTAGGTGAGAGGTGTAGGAGTCAGGCGTCTAGGTGTAGGAGTCAGGCGTCTAGGTGAGAGGTGTAGGAGTCAGGTGTCTAGGTGATAGGTGTAGGAGTCAGGCGTCTAGGTGAGGAGTCAGGCGTCTAGGTGAGGAGTCAGGTGTAGGAGTCAGGCGTCTACGTGTAGGAGTCAGGCGTCTAGGTGAGAGGTTTAGGAGTCAGGCGTCTAGGTGAGGAGTCAGGCATCTAGGTGAGAGGTGTAGGAGTCAGGCGTCTAGGTGAGGAGTCAGGCGTCTAGATGAGGAGTCAGGCGTCTAGATGAGGAGTCAGGCGTCTAGGTGAGAGGTGTAGGAGTCAGGCGTCTAGGTGAGAGGTGTAGGAGTCAGGCGTCTAGGTGAGGAGTCAGGCGTCTAGGTGAGAGGTGTAGGAGTCAGGCGTCTAGGTGATAGGTGTAGGAGTCAGGCGTCTAGGTGAGGAGTCAGGCGTCTAGGTGAGGAGTAGGAGTCAGGCGTATAGGTGAGGAGTCAGGCGTCTAGGTGAGAGGTGTAGGAGTCAGGCGTCTAGGTGTAGGAGTCAGGCGTCTAGGTGAGGAGTCAGGCGTCTAGATGAGGAGTCAGGCGTCTAGGTGAGAGGTGTAGGAGTCAGGCGTCTAGGTGAGAGGTGTAGGAGTCAGGCGTCTAGGTGAGAGGTGTAGGAGTCAGGCGTCTAGGTGAGGAGTCAGGTGTAGGAGTCAGGCGTCTAGGTGAGGAGTCAGGCGTCTAGGTGAGAGGTGTAGGAGTCAGGCGTCTAGGTGAGGAGTCAGGCGTCTAGGTGAGAGGTGTAGGAGTCAGGCGTCTAGGTGAGGAGTCAGGCGTCTAGGTGAGAGGTGTAGGAGTCAGGCGTCTAGGTGAGAGGTGTAGGAGTCAGGCGTCTAGGTGAGAGGTGTAGGAGTCAGGCGTCTAGGTGAGAGGTGTAGGAGTCAGGCATCTAGGTGAGAGGTGTAGGAGTCAGGCATCTAGGTGAGGAGTCAGGCGTCTAGGTGAGAGGTGTAGGAGTCAGGCGTCTAGGTGAGAGGTGTAGGAGTCAGGCGTCTAGGTGAGGAGTCAGGCGTCTAGGTGAGAGGTGTAGGAGTCAGGCGTCTAGGTGAGGAGTCAGGCGTCTAGGTGAGGAGTCAGGCGTCTAGGTGAGAGGTGTAGGAGTCAGGCGTCTAGGTGAGAGGTCTAGGAGTCAGGCGTCTAGGTGAGGAGTCAGGCGTCTAGGTGAGAGGTGTAGGAGTCAGGCATCTAGGTGAGGAGTCAGGCGTCTAGGTGAGGAGTCAGGCGTCTAGGTGAGAGGTGTAGGAGTCAGGCATCTAGGTGAGGAGTCAGGCGTCTAGGTGAGAGGTGTAGGAGTCAGGCGTCTAGGTGTAGGAGTCAGGCGTCTAGGTGAGAGGTGTAGGATTCAGGCGTCTAGGTGATAGGTGTAGGAGTCAGGCGTCTAGGTGAGGAGTCAGGCGTCTAGGTGAGGAGTAGGAGTCAGGCGTATAGGTGAGGAGTCAGGCATCTAGGTGAGAGGTGTAGGAGTCAGGCGTCTAGGTGTAGGAGTCAGGCGTCTAGGTGTAGGAGTCAGGCGTCTTGGTGAGGAGTAAGGCGTCTAGATGAGGAGTCAGGCGTCTAGGTGAGAGGTGTAGGAGTCAGGCGTCTAGGTGAGGAGTCAGGCGTCTAGGTGAGAGGTGTAGGAGTCAGGCGTCTAGGTGAGAGGTGTAGGAGTCAGGCGTCTAGGTGAGAGGTGTAGGAGTCAGGCGTCTAGGTGAGAGGTGTAGGAGTCAGGCGTCTAGGTGACGAGTCAGGTGTAGGAGTCAGGCGTCTAGGTGAGGAGTCAGGCGTCTAGGTGAGAGGTGTAGGAGTCAGGCGTCTAGGTGTAGGAGTCAGGCGTCTAGGTGAGAGGTGTAGGATTCAGGCGTCTAGGTGATAGGTGTAGGAGTCAGGCGTCTAGGTGAGGAGTCAGGCGTCTAGGTGAGAGGTGTAGGAGTCAGGCGTCTAGGTGAGGAGTCAGGCGTCTAGGTGAGAGGTGTAGGAGTCAGGCGTCTAGGTGAGAGGTGTAGGAGTCAGGCGTCTAGGTGAGAGGTGTAGGAGTCAGGCGTCTAGGTGAGGAGTCAGGCGTCTAGGTGAGAGGTGTAGGAGTCAGGCGTCTAGGTGAGGAGTCAGGTGTAGGAGTCAGGCGTCTACGTGTAGGAGTCAGGCGTCTAGGTGAGAGGTGTAGGAGTCAGGCGTCTAGGTGAGGAGTCAGGCGTCTAGGTGAGAGGTGTAGGAGTCAGGCGTCTAGGTGAGGAGTCAGGCGTCTAGGTGAGGAGTCAGGCGTCTAGGTGAGAGGTGTAGGAGTCAGGCGTCTAGGTGAGAGGTCTAGGAGTCAGGCGTCTAGGTGAGGAGTCAGGCGTCTAGGTGAGAGGTGTAGGAGTCAGGCATCTAGGTGAGGAGTCAGGCGTCTAGGTGAGGAGTCAGGCGTCTAGGTGAGAGGTGTAGGAGTCAGGCGTCTAGGTGTAGGAGTCAGGCGTCTAGGTGAGAGGTGTAGGAGTCAGGCGTCTAGGTGATAGGTGTAGGAGTCAGGCGTCTAGGTGAGGAGTCAGGCGTCTAGGTGAAGAGTCAGGTGTAGGAGTCAGGCGTCTACGTGTAGGAGTCAGGCGTCTAGGTGAGAGGTGTAGGAGTCAGGCGTCTAGGTGAGGAGTCAGGCGTCTAGGTGAGAGGTGTAGGAGTCAGGCGTCTAGGTGAGAGGTGTAGGAGTCAGGCGTCTAGGTGAGAGGTGTAGGAGTCAGGCGTCTAGGTGAGGAGTCAGGCGTCGAGGTGAGAGGTGTAGGAGTCAGGCGTCTAGGTGAGGAGTCAGGTGTAGGAGTCAGGCGTCTACGTGTAGGAGTCAGGCGTCTAGGTGAGAGGTGTAGGAGTCAGGCGTCTAGGTGAGGAGTCAGGCGTCTAGGTGAGAGGTGTAGGAGTCAGGCGTCTAGGTGAGAGGTGTAGGAGTCAGGCGTCTAGGTGAGGAGTCAGGCGTCTAGGTGAGAGGTGTAGGAGTCAGGCGTCTAGGTGAGAGGTGTAGGAGTCAGGCGTCTAGGTGAGAGGTGTAGGAGTCAGGCGTCTAGGTGAGAGGTGTAGGAGTCAGGCATCTAGGTGAGAGGTGTAGGAGTCAGGCATCTAGGTGAGGAGTCAGGCGTCTAGGTGAGAGGTGTAGGAGTCAGGCGTCTAGGTGAGAGGTGTAGGAGTCAGGCGTCTAGGTGAGGAGTCAGGCGTCTAGGTGAGAGGTGTAGGAGTCAGGCGTCTAGGTGAGGAGTCAGGCGTCTAGGTGAGGAGTCAGGCGTCTAGGTGAGAGGTGTAGGAGTCAGGCGTCTAGGTGAGAGGTCTAGGAGTCAGGCGTCTAGGTGAGGAGTCAGGCGTCTAGGTGAGAGGTGTAGGAGTCAGGCATCTAGGTGAGGAGTCAGGCGTCTAGGTGAGGAGTCAGGCGTCTAGGTGAGAGGTGTAGGAGTCAGGCATCTAGGTGAGGAGTCAGGCGTCTAGGTGAGAGGTGTAGGAGTCAGGCGTCTAGGTGTAGGAGTCAGGCGTCTAGGTGAGAGGTGTAGGATTCAGGCGTCTAGGTGATAGGTGTAGGAGTCAGGCGTCTAGGTGAGGAGTCAGGCGTCTAGGTGAGGAGTAGGAGTCAGGCGTATAGGTGAGGAGTCAGGCATCTAGGTGAGAGGTGTAGGAGTCAGGCGTCTAGGTGTAGGAGTCAGGCGTCTAGGTGTAGGAGTCAGGCGTCTAGGTGAGGAGTCAGGCGTCTAGATGAGGAGTCAGGCGTCTAGGTGAGAGGTGTAGGAGTCAGGCGTCTAGGTGAGGAGTCAGGCGTCTAGGTGAGAGGTGTAGGAGTCAGGCGTCTAGGTGAGAGGTGTAGGAGTCAGGCGTCTAGGTGAGAGGTGTAGGAGTCAGGCGTCTAGGTGAGGAGTCAGGTGTAGGAGTCAGGCGTCTAGGTGAGGAGTCAGGCGTCTAGGTGAGAGGTGTAGGAGTCAGGCGTCTAGGTGTAGGAGTCAGGCGTCTAGGTGAGAGGTGTAGGATTCAGGCGTCTAGGTGATAGGTGTAGGAGTCAGGCGTCTAGGTGAGGAGTCAGGCGTCTAGGTGAGAGGTGTAGGAGTCAGGCGTCTAGGTGAGGAGTCAGGCGTCTAGGTGAGAGGTGTAGGAGTCAGGCGTCTAGGTGAGAGGTGTAGGAGTCAGGCGTCTAGGTGAGAGGTGTAGGAGTCAGGCGTCTAGGTGAGGAGTCAGGCGTCTAGGTGAGAGGTGTAGGAGTCAGGCGTCTAGGTGAGGAGTCAGGTGTAGGAGTCAGGCGTCTACGTGTAGGAGTCAGGCGTCTAGGTGAGAGGTGTAGGAGTCAGGCGTCTAGGTGAGGAGTCAGGCGTCTAGGTGAGAGGTGTAGGAGTCAGGCGTCTAGGTGAGGAGTCAGGCGTCTAGGTGAGGAGTCAGGCGTCTAGGTGAGAGGTGTAGGAGTCAGGCGTCTAGGTGAGAGGTCTAGGAGTCAGGCGTCTAGGTGAGGAGTCAGGCGTCTAGGTGAGAGGTGTAGGAGTCAGGCATCTAGGTGAGGAGTCAGGCGTCTAGGTGAGGAGTCAGGCGTCTAGGTGAGAGGTGTAGGAGTCAGGCGTCTAGGTGTAGGAGTCAGGCGTCTAGGTGAGAGGTGTAGGAGTCAGGCGTCTAGGTGATAGGTGTAGGAGTCAGGCGTCTAGGTGAGGAGTCAGGCGTCTAGGTGAAGAGTCAGGTGTAGGAGTCAGGCGTCTACGTGTAGGAGTCAGGCGTCTAGGTGAGAGGTGTAGGAGTCAGGCGTCTAGGTGAGGAGTCAGGCGTCTAGGTGAGAGGTGTAGGAGTCAGGCGTCTAGGTGAGAGGTGTAGGAGTCAGGCGTCTAGGTGAGAGGTGTAGGAGTCAGGCGTCTAGGTGAGGAGTCAGGCGTCGAGGTGAGAGGTGTAGGAGTCAGGCGTCTAGGTGAGGAGTCAGGTGTAGGAGTCAGGCGTCTACGTGTAGGAGTCAGGCGTCTAGGTGAGAGGTGTAGGAGTCAGGCGTCTAGGTGAGGAGTCAGGCGTCTAGGTGAGAGGTGTAGGAGTCAGGCGTCTAGGTGAGGAGTCAGGCGTCTAGGTGAGGAGTCAGGCGTCTAGGTGAGAGGTGTAGGAGTCAGGCGTCTAGGTGAGAGGTGTAGGAGTCAGGCGTCTAGGTGATAGGTGTAGGAGTCAGGCGTCTAGGTGAGGAGTCAGGCGTCTAGGTGAGAGGTGTAGGAGTCAGGCGTCTAGGTGAGGAGTCAGGTGTAGGAGTCAGGCGTCTACGTGTAGGAGTCAGGCGTCTAGGTGAGAGGTGTAGGAGTCAGGCGTCTAGGTGAGGAGTCAGGCGTCTAGGTGAGAGGTGTAGGAGTCAGGCGTCTAGGTGAGGAGTCAGGCGTCTAGGTGAGGAGTCAGGCGTCTAGGTGAGAGGTCTAGGAGTCAGGCGTCTAGGTGAGGAGTCAGGCGTCTAGGTGAGAGGTGTAGGAGTCAGGCATCTAGGTGAGGAGTCAGGCGTCTAGGTGAGGAGTCAGGCGTCTAGGTGAGAGGTGTAGGAGTCAGGCGTCTAGGTGTAGGAGTCAGGCGTCTAGGTGAGAGGTGTAGGAGTCAGGCGTCTAGGTGATAGGTGTAGGAGTCAGGCGTCTAGGTGAGGAGTCAGGCGTCTAGGTGAGGAGTCAGGTGTAGGAGTCAGGCGTCTACGTGTAGGAGTCAGGCGTCTAGGTGAGAGGTATAGGAGTCAGGCGTCTAGGTGAGGAGTCAGGCGTCTAGGTGAGAGGTGTAGGAGTCAGGCGTCTAGGTGAGAGGTGTAGGAGTCAGGCGTCTAGGTGAGAGGTGTAGGAGTCAGGCGTCTAGGTGAGGAGTCAGGCGTCTAGGTGAGAGGTGTAGGAGTCAGGCGTCTAGGTGAGGAGTCAGGTGTAGGAGTCAGGCGTCTACGTGTAGGAGTCAGGCGTCTAGGTGAGAGGTGTAGGAGTCAGGCGTCTAGGTGAGGAGTCAGGCGTCTAGGTGAGAGGTGTAGGAGTCAGGCGTCTAGGTGAGGAGTCAGGCGTCTAGGTGAGGAGTCAGGCGTCTAGGTGAGAGGTGTAGGAGTCAGGCGTCTAGGTGAGAGGTCTAGGAGTCAGGCGTCTAGGTGAGGAGTCAGGCGTCTAGGTGAGAGGTGTAGGAGTCAGGCATCTAGGTGAGGAGTCAGGCGTCTAGGTGAGGAGTCAGGCGTCTAGGTGAGAGGTGTAGGAGTCAGGCGTCTAGGTGTAGGAGTCAGGCGTCTAGGTGAGAGGTGTAGGAGTCAGGCGTCTAGGTGATAGGTGTAGGAGTCAGGCGTCTAGGTGAGGAGTCAGGCGTCTAGGTGAGGAGTAGGAGTCAGGCGTATAGGTGAGGAGTCAGGCGTCTAGGTGAGAGGTGTAGGAGTCAGGCGTCTAGGTGTAGGAGTCAGGCGTCTAGGTGTAGGAGTCAGGCGTCTAGGTGAGGAGTCAGGCGTCTAGATGAGGAGTCAGGCGTCTAGGTGAGAGGTGTAGGAGTCAGGCGTCTAGGTGAGGAGTCAGGCGTCTAGGTGAGAGGTGTAGGAGTCAGGCGTCTAGGTGAGAGGTGTAGGAGTCAGGCGTCTAGGTGAGAGGTGTAGGAGTCAGGCGTCTAGGTGAGAGGTGTAGGAGTCAGGCGTCTAGGTGAGGAGTCAGGTGTAGGAGTCAGGCGTCTAGGTGAGGAGTCAGGCGTCTAGGTGAGAGGTGTAGGAGTCAGGCGTCTAGGTGAGATGTCTAGGAGTCAGGCGTCTAGGTGAGGAGTCAGGCGTCTAGGTGAGAGGTGTAGGAGTCAGGCATCTAGGTGAGGAGTCAGGCGTCTAGGTGAGGAGTCAGGCGTCTAGGTGAGAGGTGTAGGAGTCAGGCGTCTAGGTGATAGGTGTAGGAGTCAGGCGTCTAGGTGAGGAGTCAGGCGTCTAGGTGAAGAGTCAGGTGTAGGAGTCAGGCGTCTACGTGTAGGAGTCAGGCGTCTAGGTGAGAGGTGTAGGAGTCAGGCGTCTAGGTGAGGAGTCAGGTGTAGGAGTCAGGCGTCTACGTGTAGGAGTCAGGCGTCTAGGTGAGAGGTGTAGGAGTCAGGCGTCTAGGTGAGGAGTCAGGCGTCTAGGTGAGAGGTGTAGGAGTCAGGCGTCTAGGTGAGGAGTCAGGCGTCTAGGTGAGAGGTGTAGGAGTCAGGCGTCTAGGTGAGGAGTCAGGTGTAGGAGTCAGGCGTCTACGTGTAGGAGTCAGGCGTCTAGGTGAGAGGTGTAGGAGTCAGGCGTCTAGGTGAGGAGTCAGGCGTCTAGGTGAGAGGTGTAGGAGTCAGGCGTCTAGGTGAGGAGTCAGGCGTCTAGGTGAGGAGTCAGGCGTCTAGGTGAGAGGTGTAGGAGTCAGGCGTCTAGGTGAGAGGTCTAGGAGTCAGGCGTCTAGGTGAGGAGTCAGGCGTCTAGGTGAGAGGTGTAGGAGTCAGGCGTCTAGGTGTAGGAGTCAGGCGTCTAGGTGAGAGGTGTAGGAGTCAGGCGTCTAGGTGATAGGTGTAGGAGTCAGGCGTCTAGGTGAGGAGTCAGGCGTCTAGGTGAGGAGTCAGGCGTCTAGGTGAGAGGTCTAGGAGTCAGGCGTCTAGGTGAGGAGTCAGGCGTCTAGGTGAGAGGTGTAGGAGTCAGGCATCTAGGTGAGGAGTCAGGCGTCTAGGTGAGGAGTCAGGCGTCTAGGTGAGAGGTGTAGGAGTCAGGCGTCTAGGTGTAGGAGTCAGGCGTCTAGGTGAGAGGTGTAGGAGTCAGGCGTCTAGGTGATAGGTGTAGGAGTCAGGCGTCTAGGTGAGGAGTCAGGCGTCTAGGTGAGGAGTCAGGTGTAGGAGTCAGGCGTCTACGTGTAGGAGTCAGGCGTCTAGGTGAGAGGTATAGGAGTCAGGCGTCTAGGTGAGGAGTCAGGCGTCTAGGTGAGAGGTGTAGGAGTCAGGCGTCTAGGTGAGAGGTGTAGGAGTCAGGCGTCTAGGTGAGAGGTGTAGGAGTCAGGCGTCTAGGTGAGGAGTCAGGCGTCTAGGTGAGAGGTGTAGGAGTCAGGCGTCTAGGTGAGGAGTCAGGTGTAGGAGTCAGGCGTCTACGTGTAGGAGTCAGGCGTCTAGGTGAGAGGTGTAGGAGTCAGGCGTCTAGGTGAGGAGTCAGGCGTCTAGGTGAGAGGTGTAGGAGTCAGGCGTCTAGGTGAGGAGTCAGGCGTCTAGGTGAGGAGTCAGGCGTCTAGGTGAGAGGTGTAGGAGTCAGGCGTCTAGGTGAGAGGTCTAGGAGTCAGGCGTCTAGGTGAGGAGTCAGGCGTCTAGGTGAGAGGTGTAGGAGTCAGGCATCTAGGTGAGGAGTCAGGCGTCTAGGTGAGGAGTCAGGCGTCTAGGTGAGAGGTGTAGGAGTCAGGCGTCTAGGTGTAGGAGTCAGGCGTCTAGGTGAGAGGTGTAGGAGTCAGGCGTCTAGGTGATAGGTGTAGGAGTCAGGCGTCTAGGTGAGGAGTCAGGCGTCTAGGTGAGGAGTAGGAGTCAGGCGTATAGGTGAGGAGTCAGGCGTCTAGGTGAGAGGTGTAGGAGTCAGGCGTCTAGGTGTAGGAGTCAGGCGTCTAGGTGTAGGAGTCAGGCGTCTAGGTGAGGAGTCAGGCGTCTAGATGAGGAGTCAGGCGTCTAGGTGAGAGGTGTAGGAGTCAGGCGTCTAGGTGAGGAGTCAGGCGTCTAGGTGAGAGGTGTAGGAGTCAGGCGTCTAGGTGAGAGGTGTAGGAGTCAGGCGTCTAGGTGAGAGGTGTAGGAGTCAGGCGTCTAGGTGAGAGGTGTAGGAGTCAGGCGTCTAGGTGAGGAGTCAGGTGTAGGAGTCAGGCGTCTAGGTGAGGAGTCAGGCGTCTAGGTGAGAGGTGTAGGAGTCAGGCGTCTAGGTGAGATGTCTAGGAGTCAGGCGTCTAGGTGAGGAGTCAGGCGTCTAGGTGAGAGGTGTAGGAGTCAGGCATCTAGGTGAGGAGTCAGGCGTCTAGGTGAGGAGTCAGGCGTCTAGGTGAGAGGTGTAGGAGTCAGGCGTCTAGGTGATAGGTGTAGGAGTCAGGCGTCTAGGTGAGGAGTCAGGCGTCTAGGTGAAGAGTCAGGTGTAGGAGTCAGGCGTCTACGTGTAGGAGTCAGGCGTCTAGGTGAGAGGTGTAGGAGTCAGGCGTCTAGGTGAGGAGTCAGGTGTAGGAGTCAGGCGTCTACGTGTAGGAGTCAGGCGTCTAGGTGAGAGGTGTAGGAGTCAGGCGTCTAGGTGAGGAGTCAGGCGTCTAGGTGAGAGGTGTAGGAGTCAGGCGTCTAGGTGAGGAGTCAGGCGTCTAGGTGAGAGGTGTAGGAGTCAGGCGTCTAGGTGAGGAGTCAGGTGTAGGAGTCAGGCGTCTACGTGTAGGAGTCAGGCGTCTAGGTGAGAGGTGTAGGAGTCAGGCGTCTAGGTGAGGAGTCAGGCGTCTAGGTGAGAGGTGTAGGAGTCAGGCGTCTAGGTGAGGAGTCAGGCGTCTAGGTGAGGAGTCAGGCGTCTAGGTGAGAGGTGTAGGAGTCAGGCGTCTAGGTGAGAGGTCTAGGAGTCAGGCGTCTAGGTGAGGAGTCAGGCGTCTAGGTGAGAGGTGTAGGAGTCAGGCGTCTAGGTGTAGGAGTCAGGCGTCTAGGTGAGAGGTGTAGGAGTCAGGCGTCTAGGTGATAGGTGTAGGAGTCAGGCGTCTAGGTGAGGAGTCAGGCGTCTAGGTGAAGAGTCAGGTGTAGGAGTCAGGCGTCTACGTGTAGGAGTCAGGCGTCTAGGTGAGAGGTGTAGGAGTCAGGCGTCTAGGTGAGGAGTCAGGCGTCTAGGTGAGAGGTGTAGGAGTCAGGCGTCTAGGTGAGAGGTGTAGGAGTCAGGCGTCTAGGTGAGAGGTGTAGGAGTCAGGCGTCTAGGTGAGGAGTCAGGCGTCGAGGTGAGAGGTGTAGGAGTCAGGCGTCTAGGTGAGGAGTCAGGTGTAGGAGTCAGGCGTCTACGTGTAGGAGTCAGGCGTCTAGGTGAGAGGTGTAGGAGTCAGGCGTCTAGGTGAGGAGTCAGGCGTCTAGGTGAGAGGTGTAGGAGTCAGGCGTCTAGGTGAGGAGTCAGGCGTCTAGGTGAGGAGTCAGGCGTCTAGGTGAGAGGTGTAGGAGTCAGGCGTCTAGGTGAGAGGTGTAGGAGTCAGGCGTCTAGGTGATAGGTGTAGGAGTCAGGCGTCTAGGTGAGGAGTCAGGCGTCTAGGTGAGAGGTGTAGGAGTCAGGCGTCTAGGTGAGGAGTCAGGTGTAGGAGTCAGGCGTCTACGTGTAGGAGTCAGGCGTCTAGGTGAGAGGTGTAGGAGTCAGGCGTCTAGGTGAGGAGTCAGGCGTCTAGGTGAGAGGTGTAGGAGTCAGGCGTCTAGGTGAGGAGTCAGGCGTCTAGGTGAGGAGTCAGGCGTCTAGGTGAGAGGTCTAGGAGTCAGGCGTCTAGGTGAGGAGTCAGGCGTCTAGGTGAGAGGTGTAGGAGTCAGGCATCTAGGTGAGGAGTCAGGCGTCTAGGTGAGGAGTCAGGCGTCTAGGTGAGAGGTGTAGGAGTCAGGCGTCTAGGTGTAGGAGTCAGGCGTCTAGGTGAGAGGTGTAGGAGTCAGGCGTCTAGGTGATAGGTGTAGGAGTCAGGCGTCTAGGTGAGGAGTCAGGCGTCTAGGTGAGGAGTCAGGTGTAGGAGTCAGGCGTCTACGTGTAGGAGTCAGGCGTCTAGGTGAGAGGTATAGGAGTCAGGCGTCTAGGTGAGGAGTCAGGCGTCTAGGTGAGAGGTGTAGGAGTCAGGCGTCTAGGTGAGAGGTGTAGGAGTCAGGCGTCTAGGTGAGAGGTGTAGGAGTCAGGCGTCTAGGTGAGGAGTCAGGCGTCTAGGTGAGAGGTGTAGGAGTCAGGCGTCTAGGTGAGGAGTCAGGTGTAGGAGTCAGGCGTCTACGTGTAGGAGTCAGGCGTCTAGGTGAGAGGTGTAGGAGTCAGGCGTCTAGGTGAGGAGTCAGGCGTCTAGGTGAGAGGTGTAGGAGTCAGGCGTCTAGGTGAGGAGTCAGGCGTCTAGGTGAGGAGTCAGGCGTCTAGGTGAGAGGTGTAGGAGTCAGGCGTCTAGGTGAGAGGTCTAGGAGTCAGGCGTCTAGGTGAGGAGTCAGGCGTCTAGGTGAGAGGTGTAGGAGTCAGGCATCTAGGTGAGGAGTCAGGCGTCTAGGTGAGGAGTCAGGCGTCTAGGTGAGAGGTGTAGGAGTCAGGCGTCTAGGTGTAGGAGTCAGGCGTCTAGGTGAGAGGTGTAGGAGTCAGGCGTCTAGGTGATAGGTGTAGGAGTCAGGCGTCTAGGTGAGGAGTCAGGCGTCTAGGTGAGGAGTAGGAGTCAGGCGTATAGGTGAGGAGTCAGGCGTCTAGGTGAGAGGTGTAGGAGTCAGGCGTCTAGGTGTAGGAGTCAGGCGTCTAGGTGTAGGAGTCAGGCGTCTAGGTGAGGAGTCAGGCGTCTAGATGAGGAGTCAGGCGTCTAGGTGAGAGGTGTAGGAGTCAGGCGTCTAGGTGAGGAGTCAGGCGTCTAGGTGAGAGGTGTAGGAGTCAGGCGTCTAGGTGAGAGGTGTAGGAGTCAGGCGTCTAGGTGAGAGGTGTAGGAGTCAGGCGTCTAGGTGAGAGGTGTAGGAGTCAGGCGTCTAGGTGAGGAGTCAGGTGTAGGAGTCAGGCGTCTAGGTGAGGAGTCAGGCGTCTAGGTGAGAGGTGTAGGAGTCAGGCGTCTAGGTGAGATGTCTAGGAGTCAGGCGTCTAGGTGAGGAGTCAGGCGTCTAGGTGAGAGGTGTAGGAGTCAGGCATCTAGGTGAGGAGTCAGGCGTCTAGGTGAGGAGTCAGGCGTCTAGGTGAGAGGTGTAGGAGTCAGGCATCTAGGTGAGGAGTCAGGCGTCTAGGTGAGAGGTGTAGGAGTCAGGCGTCTAGGTGTAGGAGTCAGGCGTCTAGGTGAGAGGTGTAGGAGTCAGGCGTCTAGGTGATAGGTGTAGGAGTCAGGCGTCTAGGTGAGGAGTCAGGCGTCTAGGTGAGGAGTAGGAGTCAGGCGTATAGGTGAGGAGTCAGGCGTCTAGGTGAGAGGTGTAGGAGTCAGGCGTCTAGGTGTAGGAGTCAGGCGTCTAGGTGTAGGAGTCAGGCGTCTAGGTGAGGAGTCAGGCGTCTAGATGAGGAGTCAGGCGTCTAGGTGAGAGGTGTAGGAGTCAGGCGTCTAGGTGAGGAGTCAGGCGTCTAGGTGAGAGGTGTAGGAGTCAGGCGTCTAGGTGAGAGGTGTAGGAGTCAGGCGTCTAGGTGAGAGGTGTAGGAGTCAGGCGTCTAGGTGAGAGGTGTAGGAGTCAGGCGTCTAGGTGAGGAGTCAGGTGTAGGAGTCAGGCGTCTAGGTGAGGAGTCAGGCGTCTAGGTGAGAGGTGTAGGAGTCAGGCGTCTAGGTGAGGAGTCAGGCGTCTAGGTGAGAGGTGTAGGAGTCAGGCGTCTAGGTGAGAGGTGTAGGAGTCAGGCGTCTAGGTGAGAGGTGTAGGAGTCAGGCGTCTAGGTGAGAGGTGTTGGAGTCAGGCATCTAGGTGAGGAGTCAGGCGTCTAGGTGAGAGGTGTAGGAGTCAGGCGTCTAGGTGAGAGGTGTAGGAGTCAGGCGTCTAGGTGAGGAGTCAGGCGTCTAGGTGAGAGGTGTAGGAGTCAGGCGTCTAGGTGAGGAGTCAGGCGTCTAGGTGAGGAGTCAGGCGTCTAGGTGAGAGGTGTAGGAGTCAGGCGTCTAGGTGAGAGGTCTAGGAGTCAGGCGTCTAGGTGAGGAGTCAGGCGTCTAGGTGAGAGGTGTAGGAGTCAGGCATCTAGGTGAGGAGTCAGGCGTCTAGGTGAGGAGTCAGGCGTCTAGGTGAGAGGTGTAGGAGTCAGGCATCTAGGTGAGGAGTCAGGCGTCTAGGTGAGAGGTGTAGGAGTCAGGCGTCTAGGTGAGAGGTGTAGGAGTCAGGCGTCTAGGTGAGGAGTCAGGCGTCTAGGTGAGAGGTGTAGGAGTCAGGCGTCTAGGTGAGAGGTGTAGGAGTCAGGCGTCTAGGTGAGAGGTGTAGGAGTCAGGCGTCTAGGTGAGAGGTGTAGGAGTCAGGCGTCTAGGTGAGGAGTCAGGTGTAGGAGTCAGGTGTCTAGGTGAGGAGTCAGGCGTCTAGGTGAGAGGTGTAGGAGTCAGGCGTCTAGGTGAGGAGTCAGGCGTCTAGGTGAGAGGTGTAGGAGTCAGGCGTCTAGGTGAGGAGTCAGGCGTCTAGGTGAGAGGTGTAGGAGTCAGGCGTCTAGGTGAGAGGTGTAGGAGTCAGGCGTCTAGGTGAGAGGTGTAGGAGTCAGGCGTCTAGGTGAGGAGTCAGGCGTCTAGGTGAGAGGTGTAGGAGTCAGGCGTATAGGTGAGGAGTCAGGCGTCTAGGTGAGAGGTGTAGGAGTCAGGCGTCTAGGTGTAGGAGTCAGGCGTCTAGGTGTAGGAGTCAGGCGTCTAGGTGAGGAGTCAGGCGTCTAGATGAGGAGTCAGGCGTCTAGGTGAGAGGTGTAGGAGTCAGGCGTCTAGGTGAGGAGTCAGGCGTCTAGGTGAGAGGTGTAGGAGTCAGGCGTCTAGGTGAGAGGTGTAGGAGTCAGGCGTCTAGGTGAGAGGTGTAGGAGTCAGGCGTCTAGGTGAGAGGTGTAGGAGTCAGGCGTCTAGGTGAGGAGTCAGGTGTAGGAGTCAGGCGTCTAGGTGAGGAGTCAGGCGTCTAGGTGAGAGGTGTAGGAGTCAGGCGTCTAGGTGAGGAGTCAGGCGTCTAGGTGAGAGGTGTAGGAGTCAGGCGTCTAGGTGAGAGGTGTAGGAGTCAGGCGTCTAGGTGAGAGGTGTAGGAGTCAGGCGTCTAGGTGAGAGGTGTTGGAGTCAGGCATCTAGGTGAGGAGTCAGGCGTCTAGGTGAGAGGTGTAGGAGTCAGGCGTCTAGGTGAGAGGTGTAGGAGTCAGGCGTCTAGGTGAGGAGTCAGGCGTCTAGGTGAGAGGTGTAGGAGTCAGGCGTCTAGGTGAGGAGTCAGGCGTCTAGGTGAGGAGTCAGGCGTCTAGGTGAGAGGTGTAGGAGTCAGGCGTCTAGGTGAGAGGTCTAGGAGTCAGGCGTCTAGGTGAGGAGTCAGGCGTCTAGGTGAGAGGTGTAGGAGTCAGGCATCTAGGTGAGGAGTCAGGCGTCTAGGTGAGGAGTCAGGCGTCTAGGTGAGAGGTGTAGGAGTCAGGCATCTAGGTGAGGAGTCAGGCGTCTAGGTGAGAGGTGTAGGAGTCAGGCGTCTAGGTGAGAGGTGTAGGAGTCAGGCGTCTAGGTGAGAGGTGTAGGAGTCAGGCGTCTAGGTGAGGAGTCAGGCGTCTAGGTGAGAGGTGTAGGAGTCAGGCGTATAGGTGAGGAGTCAGGCGTCTAGGTGAGAGGTGTAGGAGTCAGGCGTCTAGGTGTAGGAGTCAGGCGTCTAGGTGTAGGAGTCAGGCGTCTAGGTGAGGAGTCAGGCGTCTAGATGAGGAGTCAGGCGTCTAGATGAGGAGTCAGGCGTCTAGGTGAGAGGTGTAGGAGTCAGGCGTCTAGGTGAGGAGTCAGGCGTCTAGGTGAGAGGTGTAGGAGTCAGGCGTCTAGGTGAGGAGTCAGGCGTCTAGGTGAGAGGTGTAGGAGTCAGGCGTCTAGGTGAGAGGTGTAGGAGTCAGGCGTCTAGGTGAGAGGTGTAGGAGTCAGGCGTCTAGGTGAGAGGTGTTGGAGTCAGGCATCTAGGTGAGGAGTCAGGCGTCTAGGTGAGAGGTGTAGGAGTCAGGCGTCTAGGTGAGAGGTGTAGGAGTCAGGCGTCTAGGTGAGGAGTCAGGCGTCTAGGTGAGAGGTGTAGGAGTCAGGCGTCTAGGTGAGGAGTCAGGCGTCTAGGTGAGGAGTCAGGCGTCTAGGTGAGAGGTGTAGGAGTCAGGCGTCTAGGTGAGAGGTCTAGGAGTCAGGCGTCTAGGTGAGGAGTCAGGCGTCTAGGTGAGAGGTGTAGGAGTCAGGCATCTAGGTGAGGAGTCAGGCGTCTAGGTGAGGAGTCAGGCGTCTAGGTGAGAGGTGTAGGAGTCAGGCATCTAGGTGAGGAGTCAGGCGTCTAGGTGAGAGGTGTAGGAGTCAGGCGTCTAGGTGAGAGGTGTAGGAGTCAGGCGTCTAGGTGAGGAGTCAGGCGTCTAGGTGAGAGGTGTAGGAGTCAGGCGTCTAGGTGAGAGGTGTAGGAGTCAGGCGTCTAGGTGAGAGGTGTAGGAGTCAGGCGTCTAGGTGAGAGGTGTAGGAGTCAGGCGTCTAGGTGAGGAGTCAGGTGTAGGAGTCAGGTGTCTAGGTGAGGAGTCAGGCGTCTAGGTGAGAGGTGTAGGAGTCAGGCGTCTAGGTGAGGAGTCAGGCGTCTAGGTGAGAGGTGTAGGAGTCAGGCGTCTAGGTGAGGAGTCAGGCGTCTAGGTGAGAGGTGTAGGAGTCAGGCGTCTAGGTGAGAGGTGTAGGAGTCAGGCGTCTAGGTGAGAGGTGTAGGAGTCAGGCGTCTAGGTGAGGAGTCAGGCGTCTAGGTGAGAGGTGTAGGAGTCAGGCGTCTAGGTGAGGAGTCAGGTGTGGGAGTCAGGCGTCTACGTGTAGGAGTCAGGCGTCTAGGTGAGAGGTGTAGGAGTCAGGCGTCTAGGTGAGGAGTCAGGCGTCTAGGTGAGAGGTGTAGGAGTCAGGCGTCTAGGTGAGGAGTCAGGCGTCTAGGTGAGGAGTCAGGCGTCTAGGTGAGAGGTGTAGGAGTCAGGCGTCTAGGTGAGAGGTCTAGGAGTCAGGCGTCTAGGTGAGGAGTCAGGCGTCTAGGTGAGAGGTGTAGGAGTCAGGCATCTAGGTGAGGAGTCAGGCGTCTAGGTGAGGAGTCAGGCATCTAGGTGAGAGGTGTAGGAGTCAGGCGTCTAGGTGTAGGAGTCAGGCGTCTAGGTGAGAGGTGTAGGAGTCAGGCGTCTAGGTGATAGGTGTAGGAGTCAGGCGTCTAGGTGAGGAGTCAGGCGTCTAGGTGAGGAGTCAGGTGTAGGAGTCAGGCGTCTACGTGTAGGAGTCAGGCGTCTAGGTGAGAGGTGTAGGAGTCAGGCGTCTAGGTGATAGGTGTAGGAGTCAGGCGTCTAGGTGAGGAGTCAGGCGTCTAGGTGAGGAGTCAGGTGTAGGAGTCAGGCGTCTACGTGTAGGGGTCAGGCGTCTAGGTGAGAGGTGTAGGAGTCAGGCGTGTAGGTGAGGAGTCAGGCGTCTAGGTGAGAGGTGTAGGAGTCAGGCGTCTAGGTGAGAGGTGTAGGAGTCAGGCGTCTAGGTGAGAGGTGTAGGAGTCAGGCGTCTAGGTGAGGAGTCAGGCGTCTAGGTGAGAGGTGTAGGAGTCAGGCGTCTAGGTGAGGAGTCAGGTGTAGGAGTCAGGCGTCTACGTGTAGGAGTCAGGCGTCTAGGTGAGAGGTGTAGGAGTCAGGCGTCTAGGTGAGGAGTCAGGCGTCTAGGTGAGAGGTGTAGGAGTCAGGCGTCTAGGTGAGGAGTCAGGCGTCTAGGTGAGGAGTCAGGCGTCTAGGTGAGAGGTGTAGGAGTCAGGCGTCTAGGTGAGAGGTCTAGGAGTCAGGCGTCTAGGTGAGGAGTCAGGCGTCTAGGTGAGAGGTGTAGGATTCAGGCATCTAGGTGAGGAGTCAGGCGTCTAGGTGAGGAGTCAGGCGTCTAGGTGAGAGGTGTAGGAGTCAGGCGTCTAGGTGTAGGAGTCAGGCGTCTAGGTGAGAGGTGTAGGAGTCAGGCGTCTAGGTGATAGGTGTAGGAGTCAGGCGTCTAGGTGAGGAGTCAGGCGTCTAGGTGAGGAGTAGGAGTCAGGCGTATAGGTGAGGAGTCAGGCGTCTAGGTGAGAGGTGTAGGAGTCAGGCGTCTAGGTGTAGGAGTCAGGCGTCTAGGTGTAGGAGTCAGGCGTCTAGGTGAGGAGTCAGGCGTCTAGATGAGGAGTCAGGCGTCTAGGTGAGAGGTGTAGGAGTCAGGCGTCTAGGTGAGGAGTCAGGCGTCTAGGTGAGAGGTGTAGGAGTCAGGCGTCTAGGTGAGAGGTGTAGGAGTCAGGCGTCTAGGTGAGAGGTGTAGGAGTCAGGCGTCTAGGTGAGAGGTGTAGGAGTCAGGCGTCTAGGTGAGGAGTCAGGTGTAGGAGTCAGGCGTCTAGGTGAGGAGTCAGGCGTCTAGGTGAGAGGTGTAGGAGTCAGGCGTCTAGGTGAGATGTCTAGGAGTCAGGCGTCTAGGTGAGGAGTCAGGCGTCTAGGTGAGAGGTGTAGGAGTCAGGCATCTAGGTGAGGAGTCAGGCGTCTAGGTGAGGAGTCAGGCGTCTAGGTGAGAGGTGTAGGAGTCAGGCATCTAGGTGAGGAGTCAGGCGTCTAGGTGAGAGGTGTAGGAGTCAGGCGTCTAGGTGTAGGAGTCAGGCGTCTAGGTGAGAGGTGTAGGAGTCAGGCGTCTAGGTGATAGGTGTAGGAGTCAGGCGTCTAGGTGAGGAGTCAGGCGTCTAGGTGAGGAGTAGGAGTCAGGCGTATAGGTGAGGAGTCAGGCGTCTAGGTGAGAGGTGTAGGAGTCAGGCGTCTAGGTGTAGGAGTCAGGCGTCTAGGTGTAGGAGTCAGGCGTCTAGGTGAGGAGTCAGGCGTCTAGATGAGGAGTCAGGCGTCTAGGTGAGAGGTGTAGGAGTCAGGCGTCTAGGTGAGGAGTCAGGCGTCTAGGTGAGAGGTGTAGGAGTCAGGCGTCTAGGTGAGAGGTGTAGGAGTCAGGCGTCTAGGTGAGAGGTGTAGGAGTCAGGCGTCTAGGTGAGAGGTGTAGGAGTGAGGAGTCAGGTGTAGGAGTCAGGCGTCTAGGTGAGGAGTCAGGCGTCTAGGTGAGGAGTCAGGCGTCTAGGTGAGGAGTCAGGCGTCTAGATGAGGAGTCAGGCGTCTAGGTGAGAGGTGTAGGAGTCAGGCGTCTAGGTGAGGAGTCAGGCGTCTAGGTGAGAGGTGTAGGAGTCAGGCGTCTAGGTGAGAGGTGTAGGAGTCAGGCGTCTAGGTGAGAGGTGTAGGAGTCAGGCGTCTAGGTGAGAGGTGTAGGAGTCAGGCGTCTAGGTGAGGAGTCAGGTGTAGGAGTCAGGCGTCCAGGTGAGGAGTCAGGCGTCTAGGTGAGAGGTGTAGGAGTCAGGCGTCTAGGTGAGGAGTCAGGCGTCTAGGTGAGAGGTGTAGGAGTCAGGCGTCTAGGTGAGAGGTGTAGGAGTCAGGCGTCTAGGTGAGGAGTCAGGTGTAGGAGTCAGGCGTCTAGGTGAGGAGTCAGGCGTCTAGGTGAGGAGTCAGGCGTCTAGATGAGGAGTCAGGCGTCTAGGTGAGAGGTGTAGGAGTCAGGCGTCTAGGTGAGGAGTCAGGCGTCTAGGTGAGAGGTGTAGGAGTCAGGCGTCTAGGTGAGAGGTGTAGGAGTCAGGCGTCTAGGTGAGAGGTGTAGGAGTCAGGCGTCTAGGTGAGAGGTGTAGGAGTCAGGCGTCTAGGTGAGGAGTCAGGTGTAGGAGTCAGGCGTCCAGGTGAGGAGTCAGGCGTCTAGGTGAGAGGTGTAGGAGTCAGGCGTCTAGGTGAGGAGTCAGGCGTCTAGGTGAGAGGTGTAGGAGTCAGGCGTCTAGGTGAGAGGTGTAGGAGTCAGGCGTCTAGGTGAGAGGTGTAGGAGTCAGGCGTCTAGGTGAGAGGTGTTGGAGTCAGGCATCTAGGTGAGGAGTCAGGCGTCTAGGTGAGAGGTGTAGGAGTCAGGCGTCTAAGTGAGAGGTGTAGGAGTCAGGCGTCTAGGTGAGGAGTCAGGCGTCTAGGTGAGAGGTGTAGGAGTCAGGCGTCTAGGTGAGGAGTCAGGCGTCTAGGTGAGGAGTCAGGCGTCTAGGTGAGAGGTGTAGGAGTCAGGCGTCTAGGTGAGAGGTCTAGGAGTCAGGCGTCTAGGTGAGGAGTCAGGCGTCTAGGTGAGAGGTGTAGGAGTCAGGCATCTAGGTGAGGAGTCAGGCGTCTAGGTGAGGAGTCAGGCGTCTAGGTGAGAGGTGTAGGAGTCAGGCATCTAGGTGAGGAGTCAGGCGTCTAGGTGAGAGGTGTAGGAGTCAGGCGTCTAGGTGAGAGGTGTAGGAGTCAGGCGTCTAGGTGAGGAGTCAGGCGTAAAGGTGAGAGGTGTAGGTGTCATGCGTCTAGGTGAGAGGTGTAGGAGTCAGGCGTCTAGGTGAGAGGTGTAGGAGTCAGGCGTCTAGGTGAGAGGTGTAGGAGTCAGGCGTCTAGGTGAGGAGTCAGGTGTAGGAGTCAGGCGTCTAGGTGAGGAGTCAGGCGTCTAGGTGAGAGGTGTAGGAGTCAGGCGTCTAGGTGAGGAGTCAGGCGTCTAGGTGAGAGGTGTAGGAGTCAGGCGTCTAGGTGAGGAGTCAGGCGTCTAGGTGAGAGGTGTAGGAGTCAGGCGTCTAGGTGAGAGGTGTAGGAGTCAGGCGTCTAGGTGAGAGGTGTAGGAGTCAGGCGTCTAGGTGAGGAGTCAGGCGTCTAGGTGAGAGGTGTAGGAGTCAGGCGTCTAGGTGAGGAGTCAGGTGTAGGAGTCAGGCGTCTACGTGTAGGAGTCAGGCGTCTAGGTGAGAGGTGTAGGAGTCAGGCGTCTAGGTGAGGAGTCAGGCGTCTAGGTGAGAGGTGTAGGAGTCAGGCGTCTAGGTGAGGAGTCAGGCGTCTAGGTGAGGAGTCAGGCGTCTAGGTGAGAGGTGTAGGAGTCAGGCGTCTAGGTGAGAGGTCTAGGAGTCAGGCGTCTAGGTGAGGAGTCAGGCGTCTAGGTGAGAGGTGTAGGAGTCAGGCATCTAGGTGAGGAGTCAGGCGTCTAGGTGAGGAGTCAGGCGTCTAGGTGAGAGGTGTAGGAGTCAGGCGTCTAGGTGTAGGAGTCAGGCGTCTAGGTGAGAGGTGTAGGAGTCAGGCGTCTAGGTGATAGGTGTAGGAGTCAGGCGTCTAGGTGAGGAGTCAGGCGTCTAGGTGAGGAGTCAGGTGTAGGAGTCAGGCGTCTACGTGTAGGAGTCAGGCGTCTAGGTGAGAGGTGTAGGAGTCAGGCGTCTAGGTGATAGGTGTAGGAGTCAGGCGTCTAGGTGAGGAGTCAGGCGTCTAGGTGAGGAGTCAGGTGTAGGAGTCAGGCGTCTACGTGTAGGAGTCAGGCGTCTAGGTGAGAGGTGTAGGAGTCAGGCGTCTAGGTGAGGAGTCAGGCGTCTAGGTGAGAGGTGTAGGAGTCAGGCGTCTAGGTGAGAGGTGTAGGAGTCAGGCGTCTAGGTGAGAGGTGTAGGAGTCAGGCGTCTAGGTGAGGAGTCAGGCGTCTAGGTGAGAGGTGTAGGAGTCAGGCGTCTAGGTGAGGAGTCAGGTGTAGGAGTCAGGCGTCTACGTGTAGGAGTCAGGCGTCTAGGTGAGAGGTGTAGGAGTCAGGCGTCTAGGTGAGGAGTCAGGCGTCTAGGTGAGAGGTGTAGGAGTCAGGCGTCTAGGTGAGGAGTCAGGCGTCTAGGTGAGGAGTCAGGCGTCTAGGTGAGAGGTGTAGGAGTCAGGCGTCTAGGTGAGAGGTGTAGGAGTCAGGCGTCTAGGTGATAGGTGTAGGAGTCAGGCGTCTAGGTGAGGAGTCAGGCGTCTAGGTGAGAGGTGTAGGAGTCAGGCGTCTAGGTGAGGAGTCAGGTGTAGGAGTCAGGCGTCTACGTGTAGGAGTCAGGCGTCTAGGTGAGAGGTGTAGGAGTCAGGCGTCTAGGTGAGGAGTCAGGCGTCTAGGTGAGAGGTGTAGGAGTCAGGCGTCTAGGTGAGGAGTCAGGCGTCTAGGTGAGGAGTCAGGCGTCTAGGTGAGAGGTCTAGGAGTCAGGCGTCTAGGTGAGGAGTCAGGCGTCTAGGTGAGAGGTGTAGGAGTCAGGCATCTAGGTGAGGAGTCAGGCGTCTAGGTGAGGAGTCAGGCGTCTAGGTGAGAGGTGTAGGAGTCAGGCGTCTAGGTGTAGGAGTCAGGCGTCTAGGTGAGAGGTGTAGGAGTCAGGCGTCTAGGTGATAGGTGTAGGAGTCAGGCGTCTAGGTGAGGAGTCAGGCGTCTAGGTGAGGAGTCAGGTGTAGGAGTCAGGCGTCTACGTGTAGGAGTCAGGCGTCTAGGTGAGAGGTGTAGGAGTCAGGCGTCTAGGTGAGGAGTCAGGCGTCTAGGTGAGAGGTGTAGGAGTCAGGCGTCTAGGTGAGAGGTGTAGGAGTCAGGCGTCTAGGTGAGAGGTGTAGGAGTCAGGCGTCTAGGTGAGGAGTCAGGCGTCTAGGTGAGAGGTGTAGGAGTCAGGCGTCTAGGTGAGGAGTCAGGTGTAGGAGTCAGGCGTCTACGTGTAGGAGTCAGGCGTCTAGGTGAGAGGTGTAGGAGTCAGGCGTCTAGGTGAGGAGTCAGGCGTCTAGGTGAGAGGTGTAGGAGTCAGGCGTCTAGGTGAGGAGTCAGGCGTCTAGGTGAGGAGTCAGGCGTCTAGGTGAGAGGTGTAGGAGTCAGGCGTCTAGGTGAGAGGTCTAGGAGTCAGGCGTCTAGGTGAGGAGTCAGGCGTCTAGGTGAGAGGTGTAGGAGTCAGGCATCTAGGTGAGGAGTCAGGCGTCTAGGTGAGGAGTCAGGCGTCTAGGTGAGAGGTGTAGGAGTCAGGCGTCTAGGTGTAGGAGTCAGGCGTCTAGGTGAGAGGTGTAGGAGTCAGGCGTCTAGGTGATAGGTGTAGGAGTCAGGCGTCTAGGTGAGGAGTCAGGCGTCTAGGTGAGGAGTAGGAGTCAGGCGTATAGGTGAGGAGTCAGGCGTCTAGGTGAGAGGTGTAGGAGTCAGGCGTCTAGGTGTAGGAGTCAGGCGTCTAGGTGTAGGAGTCAGGCGTCTAGGTGAGGAGTCAGGCGTCTAGATGAGGAGTCAGGCGTCTAGGTGAGAGGTGTAGGAGTCAGGCGTCTAGGTGAGGAGTCAGGCGTCTAGGTGAGAGGTGTAGGAGTCAGGCGTCTAGGTGAGAGGTGTAGGAGTCAGGCGTCTAGGTGAGAGGTGTAGGAGTCAGGCGTCTAGGTGAGAGGTGTAGGAGTCAGGCGTCTAGGTGAGGAGTCAGGTGTAGAAGTCAGGAGTCTAGGTGAGGAGTCAGTAGTCTAGGTGAGAGGTGTAGGAGTCAGGCATCTAGGTGAGATGTCTAGGAGTCAGGCGTCTAGGTGAGGAGTCAGGCGTCTAGGTGAGAGGTGTAGGAGTCAGGCATCTAGGTGAGGAGTCAGGCGTCTAGGTGAGGAGTCAGGCGTCTAGGTGAGAGGTGTAGGAGTCAGGCATCTAGGTGAGGAGTCAGGCGTCTAGGTGAGAGGTGTAGGAGTCAGGCGTCTAGGTGTAGGAGTCAGGCGTCTAGGTGAGAGGTGTAGGAGTCAGGCGTCTAGGTGATAGGTGTAGGAGTCAGGCGTCTAGGTGAGGAGTCAGGCGTCTAGGTGAGGAGTAGGAGTCAGGCGTATAGGTGAGGAGTCAGGCGTCTAGGTGAGAGGTGTAGGAGTCAGGCGTCTAGGTGTAGGAGTCAGGCGTCTAGGTGTAGGAGTCAGGCGTCTAGGTGAGGAGTCAGGCGTCTAGATGAGGAGTCAGGCGTCTAGGTGAGAGGTGTAGGAGTCAGGCGTCTAGGTGAGGAGTCAGGCGTCTAGGTGAGAGGTGTAGGAGTCAGGCGTCTAGGTGAGAGGTGTAGGAGTCAGGCGTCTAGGTGAGAGGTGTAGGAGTCAGGCGTCTAGGTGAGGAGTCAGGTGTAGGAGTCAGGCGTCTAGGTGAGGAGTCAGGCGTCTAGGTGAGAGGTGTAGGAGTCAGGCGTCTAGGTGAGGAGTCAGGCGTCTAGGTGAGAGGTGTAGGAGTCAGGCATCTAGGTGAGGAGTCAGGCGTCTAGGTGAGGAGTCAGGCGTCTAGGTGAGAGGTGTAGGAGTCAGGCGTCTAGGTGTAGGAGTCAGGCGTCTAGGTGAGAGGTGTAGGAGTCAGGCGTCTAGGTGATAGGTGTAGGAGTCAGGCGTCTAGGTGAGGAGTCAGGCGTCTAGGTGAGGAGTCAGGTGTAGGAGTCAGGCGTCTACGTGTAGGAGTCAGGCGTCTAGGTGAGAGGTGTAGGAGTCAGGCGTCTAGGTGATAGGTGTAGGAGTCAGGCGTCTAGGTGAGGAGTCAGGCGTCTAGGTGAGGAGTCAGGTGTAGGAGTCAGGCGTCTACGTGTAGGAGTCAGGCGTCTAGGTGAGAGGTGTAGGAGTCAGGCGTCTAGGTGAGGAGTCAGGCGTCTAGGTGAGAGGTGTAGGAGTCAGGCGTCTAGGTGAGAGGTGTAGGAGTCAGGCGTCTAGGTGAGAGGTGTAGGAGTCAGGCGTCTAGGTGAGGAGTCAGGCGTCTAGGTGAGAGGTGTAGGAGTCAGGCGTCTAGGTGAGGAGTCAGGTGTAGGAGTCAGGCGTCTACGTGTAGGAGTCAGGCGTCTAGGTGAGAGGTGTAGGAGTCAGGCGTCTAGGTGAGGAGTCAGGCGTCTAGGTGAGAGGTGTAGGAGTCAGGCGTCTAGGTGAGGAGTCAGGCGTCTAGGTGAGGAGTCAGGCGTCTAGGTGAGAGGTGTAGGAGTCAGGCGTCTAGGTGAGAGGTGTAGGAGTCAGGCGTCTAGGTGATAGGTGTAGGAGTCAGGCGTCTAGGTGAGGAGTCAGGCGTCTAGGTGAGAGGTGTAGGAGTCAGGCGTCTAGGTGAGGAGTCAGGTGTAGGAGTCAGGCGTCTACGTGTAGGAGTCAGGCGTCTAGGTGAGAGGTGTAGGAGTCAGGCGTCTAGGTGAGGAGTCAGGCGTCTAGGTGAGAGGTGTAGGAGTCAGGCGTCTAGGTGAGGAGTCAGGCGTCTAGGTGAGGAGTCAGGCGTCTAGGTGAGAGGTCTAGGAGTCAGGCGTCTAGGTGAGGAGTCAGGCGTCTAGGTGAGAGGTGTAGGAGTCAGGCATCTAGGTGAGGAGTCAGGCGTCTAGGTGAGGAGTCAGGCGTCTAGGTGAGAGGTGTAGGAGTCAGGCGTCTAGGTGTAGGAGTCAGGCGTCTAGGTGAGAGGTGTAGGAGTCAGGCGTCTAGGTGATAGGTGTAGGAGTCAGGCGTCTAGGTGAGGAGTCAGGCGTCTAGGTGAGGAGTCAGGTGTAGGAGTCAGGCGTCTACGTGTAGGAGTCAGGCGTCTAGGTGAGAGGTGTAGGAGTCAGGCGTCTAGGTGAGGAGTCAGGCGTCTAGGTGAGAGGTGTAGGAGTCAGGCGTCTAGGTGAGAGGTGTAGGAGTCAGGCGTCTAGGTGAGAGGTGTAGGAGTCAGGCGTCTAGGTGAGGAGTCAGGCGTCTAGGTGAGAGGTGTAGGAGTCAGGCGTCTAGGTGAGGAGTCAGGTGTAGGAGTCAGGCGTCTACGTGTAGGAGTCAGGCGTCTAGGTGAGAGGTGTAGGAGTCAGGCGTCTAGGTGAGGAGTCAGGCGTCTAGGTGAGAGGTGTAGGAGTCAGGCGTCTAGGTGAGGAGTCAGGCGTCTAGGTGAGGAGTCAGGCGTCTAGGTGAGAGGTGTAGGAGTCAGGCGTCTAGGTGAGAGGTCTAGGAGTCAGGCGTCTAGGTGAGGAGTCAGGCGTCTAGGTGAGAGGTGTAGGAGTCAGGCATCTAGGTGAGGAGTCAGGCGTCTAGGTGAGGAGTCAGGCGTCTAGGTGAGAGGTGTAGGAGTCAGGCGTCTAGGTGTAGGAGTCAGGCGTCTAGGTGAGAGGTGTAGGAGTCAGGCGTCTAGGTGATAGGTGTAGGAGTCAGGCGTCTAGGTGAGGAGTCAGGCGTCTAGGTGAGGAGTAGGAGTCAGGCGTATAGGTGAGGAGTCAGGCGTCTAGGTGAGAGGTGTAGGAGTCAGGCGTCTAGGTGTAGGAGTCAGGCGTCTAGGTGTAGGAGTCAGGCGTCTAGGTGAGGAGTCAGGCGTCTAGATGAGGAGTCAGGCGTCTAGGTGAGAGGTGTAGGAGTCAGGCGTCTAGGTGAGGAGTCAGGCGTCTAGGTGAGAGGTGTAGGAGTCAGGCGTCTAGGTGAGAGGTGTAGGAGTCAGGCGTCTAGGTGAGAGGTGTAGGAGTCAGGCGTCTAGGTGAGAGGTGTAGGAGTCAGGCGTCTAGGTGAGGAGTCAGGTGTAGGAGTCAGGCGTCTAGGTGAGGAGTCAGGCGTCTAGGTGAGAGGTGTAGGAGTCAGGCATCTAGGTGAGATGTCTAGGAGTCAGGCGTCTAGGTGAGGAGTCAGGCGTCTAGGTGAGAGGTGTAGGAGTCAGGCATCTAGGTGAGGAGTCAGGCGTCTAGGTGAGGAGTCAGGCGTCTAGGTGAGAGGTGTAGGAGTCAGGCATCTAGGTGAGGAGTCAGGCGTCTAGGTGAGAGGTGTAGGAGTCAGGCGTCTAGGTGTAGGAGTCAGGCGTCTAGGTGAGAGGTGTAGGAGTCAGGCGTCTAGGTGATAGGTGTAGGAGTCAGGCGTCTAGGTGAGGAGTCAGGCGTCTAGGTGAGGAGTAGGAGTCAGGCGTATAGGTGAGGAGTCAGGCGTCTAGGTGAGAGGTGTAGGAGTCAGGCGTCTAGGTGTAGGAGTCAGGCGTCTAGGTGTAGGAGTCAGGCGTCTAGGTGAGGAGTCAGGCGTCTAGATGAGGAGTCAGGCGTCTAGGTGAGAGGTGTAGGAGTCAGGCGTCTAGGTGAGGAGTCAGGCGTCTAGGTGAGAGGTGTAGGAGTCAGGCGTCTAGGTGAGAGGTGTAGGAGTCAGGCGTCTAGGTGAGAGGTGTAGGAGTCAGGCGTCTAGGTGAGGAGTCAGGTGTAGGAGTCAGGCGTCTAGGTGAGGAGTCAGGCGTCTAGGTGAGAGGTGTAGGAGTCAGGCGTCTAGGTGAGGAGTCAGGCGTCTAGGTGAGAGGTGTAGGAGTCAGGCGTCTAGGTGAGAGGTGTAGGAGTCAGGCGTCTAGGTGAGAGGTGTAGGAGTCAGGCGTCTAGGTGAGAGGTGTTGGAGTCAGGCATCTAGGTGAGGAGTCAGGCGTCTAGGTGAGAGGTGTAGGAGTCAGGCGTCTAGGTGAGAGGTGTAGGAGTCAGGCGTCTAGGTGAGGAGTCAGGCGTCTAGGTGAGAGGTGTAGGAGTCAGGCGTCTAGGTGAGGAGTCAGGCGTCTAGGTGAGGAGTCAGGCGTCTAGGTGAGAGGTGTAGGAGTCAGGCGTCTAGGTGAGAGGTCTAGGAGTCAGGCGTCTAGGTGAGGAGTCAGGCGTCTAGGTGAGAGGTGTAGGAGTCAGGCATCTAGGTGAGGAGTCAGGCGTCTAGGTGAGGAGTCAGGCGTCTAGGTGAGAGGTGTAGGAGTCAGGCATCTAGGTGAGGAGTCAGGCGTCTAGGTGAGAGGTGTAGGAGTCAGGCGTCTAGGTGAGAGGTGTAGGAGTCAGGCGTCTAGGTGAGGAGTCAGGCGTCTAGGTGAGAGGTGTAGGAGTCAGGCGTCTAGGTGAGAGGTGTAGGAGTCAGGCGTCTAGGTGAGAGGTGTAGGAGTCAGGCGTCTAGGTGAGAGGTGTAGGAGTCAGGCGTCTAGGTGAGGAGTCAGGCGTCTAGGTGAGAGGTGTAGGAGTCAGGCGTCTAGGTGAGGAGTCAGGTGTAGGAGTCAGGCGTCTACGTGTAGGAGTCAGGCGTCTAGGTGAGAGGTGTAGGAGTCAGGCGTCTAGGTGAGGAGTCAGGCGTCTAGGTGAGAGGTGTAGGAGTCAGGCGTCTAGGTAAGGAGTCAGGCGTCTAGGTGAGGAGTCAGGCGTCTAGGTGAGAGGTGTAGGAGTCAGGCGTCTAGGTGAGAGGTCTAGGAGTCAGGCGTCTAGGTGAGGAGTCAGGCGTCTAGGTGAGAGGTGTAGGAGTCAGGCATCTAGGTGAGGAGTCAGGCGTCTAGGTGAGGAGTCAGGCGTCTAGGTGAGAGGTGTAGGAGTCAGGCGTCTAGGTGTAGGAGTCAGGCGTCTAGGTGAGAGGTGTAGGAGTCAGGCGTCTAGGTGATAGGTGTAGGAGTCAGGCGTCTAGGTGAGGAGTCAGGCGTCTAGGTGAGGAGTCAGGTGTAGGAGTCAGGCGTCTACGTGTAGGAGTCAGGCGTCTAGGTGAGAGGTGTAGGAGTCAGGCGTCTAGGTGAGGAGTCAGGCGTCTAGGTGAGAGGTGTAGGAGTCAGGCGTCTAGGTGAGAGGTGTAGGAGTCAGGCGTCTAGGTGAGAGGTGTAGGAGTCAGGCGTCTAGGTGAGGAGTCAGGCGTCTAGGTGAGAGGTGTAGGAGTCAGGCGACTAGGTGAGGAGTCAGGTGTAGGAGTCAGGCGTCTACGTGTAGGAGTCAGGCGTCTAGGTGAGAGGTGTAGGAGTCAGGCGTCTAGGTGAGGAGTCAGGCGTCTAGGTGAGAGGTGTAGGAGTCAGGCGTCTAGGTGAGGAGTCAGGCGTCTAGGTGAGGAGTCAGGCGTCTAGGTGAGAGGTGTAGGAGTCAGGCGTCTAGGTGAGAGGTGTAGGATTCAGGCGTCTAGGTGATAGGTGTAGGAGTCAGGCGTCTAGGTGAGGAGTCAGGCGTCTAGGTGAGAGGTGTAGGAGTCAGGCGTCTAGGTGAGGAGTCAGGTGTAGGAGTCAGGCGTCTACGTGTAGGAGTCAGGCGTCTAGGTGAGAGGTGTAGGAGTCAGGCGTCTAGGTGAGGAGTCAGGCGTCTAGGTGAGAGGTGTAGGAGTCAGGCGTCTAGGTGAGGAGTCAGGCGTCTAGGTGAGGAGTCAGGCGTCTAGGTGAGAGGTGTAGGAGTCAGGCGTCTAGGTGAGAGGTCTAGGAGTCAGGCGTCTAGGTGAGGAGTCAGGCGTCTAGGTGAGAGGTGTAGGAGTCAGGCATCTAGGTGAGGAGTCAGGCGTCTAGGTGAGGAGTCAGGCGTCTAGGTGAGAGGTGTAGGAGTCAGGCGTCTAGGTGTAGGAGTCAGGCGTCTAGGTGAGAGGTGTAGGAGTCAGGCGTCTAGGTGATAGGTGTAGGAGTCAGGCGTCTAGGTGAGGAGTCAGGCGTCTAGGTGAGGAGTCAGGTGTAGGAGTCAGGCGTCTACGTGTAGGAGTCAGGCGTCTAGGTGAGAGGTGTAGGAGTCAGGCGTCTAGGTGAGGAGTCAGGCGTCTAGGTGAGAGGTGTAGGAGTCAGGCGTCTAGGTGAGAGGTGTAGGAGTCAGGCGTCTAGGTGAGAGGTGTAGGAGTCAGGCGTCTAGGTGAGGAGTCAGGCGTCTAGGTGAGAGGTGTAGGAGTCAGGCGTCTAGGTGAGGAGTCAGGTGTAGGAGTCAGGCGTCTACGTGTAGGAGTCAGGCGTCTAGGTGAGAGGTGTAGGAGTCAGGCGTCTAGGTGAGGAGTCAGGCGTCTAGGTGAGAGGTGTAGGAGTCAGGCGTCTAGGTGAGGAGTCAGGCGTCTAGGTGAGGAGTCAGGCGTCTAGGTGAGAGGTGTAGGAGTCAGGCGTCTAGGTGAGAGGTCTAGGAGTCAGGCGTCTAGGTGAGGAGTCAGGCGTCTAGGTGAGAGGTGTAGGAGTCAGGCATCTAGGTGAGGAGTCAGGCGTCTAGGTGAGGAGTCAGGCGTCTAGGTGAGAGGTGTAGGAGTCAGGCGTCTAGGTGTAGGAGTCAGGCGTCTAGGTGAGAGGTGTAGGAGTCAGGCGTCTAGGTGATAGGTGTAGGAGTCAGGCGTCTAGGTGAGGAGTCAGGCGTCTAGGTGAGGAGTAGGAGTCAGGCGTATAGGTGAGGAGTCAGGCGTCTAGGTGAGAGGTGTAGGAGTCAGGCGTCTAGGTGTAGGAGTCAGGCGTCTAGGTGTAGGAGTCAGGCGTCTAGGTGAGGAGTCAGGCGTCTAGATGAGGAGTCAGGCGTCTAGGTGAGAGGTGTAGGAGTCAGGCGTCTAGGTGAGGAGTCAGGCGTCTAGGTGAGAGGTGTAGGAGTCAGGCGTCTAGGTGAGAGGTGTAGGAGTCAGGCGTCTAGGTGAGAGGTGTAGGAGTCAGGCGTCTAGGTGAGAGGTGTAGGAGTCAGGCGTCTAGGTGAGGAGTCAGGTGTAGGAGTCAGGCGTCTAGGTGAGGAGTCAGGCGTCTAGGTGAGAGGTGTAGGAGTCAGGCGTCTAGGTGAGAGGTCTAGGAGTCAGGCGTCTAGGTGAGGAGTCAGGCGTCTAGGTGAGAGGTGTAGGAGTCAGGCATCTAGGTGAGGAGTCAGGCGTCTAGGTGAGGAGTCAGGCGTCTAGGTGAGAGGTGTAGGAGTCAGGCATCTAGGTGAGGAGTCAGGCGTCTAGGTGAGAGGTGTAGGAGTCAGGCGTCTAGGTGTAGGAGTCAGGCGTCTAGGTGAGAGGTGTAGGAGTCAGGCGTCTAGGTGATAGGTGTAGGAGTCAGGCGTCTAGGTGAGGAGTCAGGCGTCTAGGTGAGGAGTAGGAGTCAGGCGTATAGGTGAGGAGTCAGGCGTCTAGGTGAGAGGTGTAGGAGTCAGGCGTCTAGGTGTAGGAGTCAGGCGTCTAGGTGTAGGAGTCAGGCGTCTAGGTGAGGAGTCAGGCGTCTAGATGAGGAGTCAGGCGTCTAGGTGAGAGGTGTAGGAGTCAGGCGTCTAGGTGAGGAGTCAGGCGTCTAGGTGAGAGGTGTAGGAGTCAGGCGTCTAGGTGAGAGGTGTAGGAGTCAGGCGTCTAGGTGAGAGGTGTAGGAGTCAGGCGTCTAGGTGAGGAGTCAGGTGTAGGAGTCAGGCGTCTAGGTGAGGAGTCAGGCGTCTAGGTGAGAGGTGTAGGAGTCAGGCGTCTAGGTGAGGAGTCAGGCGTCTAGGTGAGAGGTGTAGGAGTCAGGCGTCTAGGTGAGGAGTCAGGCGTCTAGGTGAGAGGTGTAGGAGTCAGGCGTCTAGGTGAGAGGTGTAGGAGTCAGGCGTCTAGGTGAGAGGTGTAGGAGTCAGGCATCTAGGTGAGGAGTCAGGCGTCTAGGTGAGAGGTGTAGGAGTCAGGCGTCTAGGTGAGAGGTGTAGGAGTCAGGCGTCTAGGTGAGGAGTCAGGCGTCTAGGTGAGAGGTGTAGGAGTCAGGCGTCTAGGTGAGGAGTCAGGCGTCTAGGTGAGGAGTCAGGCGTCTAGGTGAGAGGTGTAGGAGTCAGGCATCTAGGTGAGGAGTCAGGCGTCTAGGTGAGAGGTGTAGGAGTCAGGCGTCTAGGTGTAGGAGTCAGGCGTCTAGGTGAGAGGTGTAGGATTCAGGCGTCTAGGTGATAGGTGTAGGAGTCAGGCGTCTAGGTGAGGAGTCAGGCGTCTAGGTGAGGAGTCAGGCGTCTAGGTGAGGAGTAGGAGTCAGGCGTATAGGTGAGGAGTCAGGCGTCTAGGTGAGAGGTGTAGGAGTCAGGCGTCTAGGTGTAGGAGTCAGGCGTCTAGGTGTAGGAGTCAGGCGTCTAGGTGAGGAGTCAGGCGTCTAGATGAGGAGTCAGGAGTCTAGGTGAGAGGTGTAGGAGTCAGGCGTCTAGGTGAGGAGTCAGGCGTCTAGGTGAGAGGTGTAGGAGTCAGGCGTCTAGGTGAGAGGTGTAGGAGTCAGGCGTCTAGGTGAGAGGTGTAGGAGTCAGGCGTCTAGGTGAGAGGTGTAGGAGTCAGGCGTCTAGGTGAGGAGTCAGGTGTAGGAGTCAGGCGTCTAGGTGAGGAGTCAGGCGTCTAGGTGAGAGGTGTAGGAGTCAGGCGTCTAGGTGAGGAGTCAGGCGTCTAGGTGAGAGGTGTAGGAGTCAGGCGTCTAGGTGAGGAGTCAGGCGTCTAGGTGAGAGGTGTAGGAGTCAGGCGTCTAGGTGAGAGGTGTAGGAGTCAGGCGTCTAGGTGAGAGGTGTAGGAGTCAGGCGTCTAGGTGAGGAGTCAGGCGTCTAGGTGAGAGGTGTAGGAGTCAGGCGTCTAGGTGAGGAGTCAGGCGTCTAGGTGAGGAGTCAGGCGTCTAGGTGAGAGGTGTAGGAGTCAGGCGTCTAGGTGAGAGGTCTAGGAGTCAGGCGTCTAGGTGAGAGGTGTAGGAGTCAGGCATCTAGGTGAGGAGTCAGGCGTCTAGGTGAGGAGTCAGGCGTCTAGGTGAGAGGTGTAGGAGTCAGGCGTCTAGGTGTAGGAGTCAGGCGTCTAGGTGAGAGGTGTAGGAGTCAGGCGTCTAGGTGATAGGTGTAGGAGTCAGGCGTCTAGGTGAGGAGTCAGGCGTCTAGGTGAGGAGTAGGAGTCAGGCGTATAGGTGAGGAGTCAGGCGTCTAGGTGAGAGGTGTAGGAGTCAGGCGTCTAGGTGTAGGAGTCAGGCGTCTAGGTGTAGGAGTCAGGCGTCTAGGTGAGGAGTCAGGCGTCTAGATGAGGAGTCAGGCGTCTAGGTGAGAGGTGTAGGAGTCAGGCGTCTAGGTGAGGAGTCAGGCGTCTAGGTGAGAGGTGTAGGAGTCAGGCGTCTAGGTGAGGAGTCAGGCGTCTAGGTGAGAGGTGTAGGAGTCAGGCGTCTAGGTGAGAGGTGTAGGAGTCAGGCATCTAGGTGAGGAGTCAGGCGTCTAGGTGAGAGGTGTAGGAGTCAGGCGTCTAGGTGAGAGGTGTAGGAGTCAGGCGTCTAGGTGAGGAGTCAGGCGTCTAGGTGAGAGGTGTAGGTGTCAGGCGTCTAGGTGAGGAGTCAGGCGTCTAGGTGAGGAGTCAGGCGTCTAGGTGAGAGGTGTAGGAGTCAGGCGTCTAGGTGAGAGGTCTAGGAGTCAGGCGTCTAGGTGAGGAGTCAGGCGTCTAGGTGAGAGGTGTAGGAGTCAGGCATCTAGGTGAGGAGTCAGGCGTCTAGGTGAGGAGTCAGGCGTCTAGGTGAGAGGTATAGGAGTCAGGCATCTAGGTGAGGAGTCAGGCGTCTAGGTGAGAGGTGTAGGAGTCAGGCGTCTAGGTGTAGGAGTCAGGCGTCTAGGTGAGAGGTGTAGGATTCAGGCGTCTAGGTGATAGGTGTAGGAGTCAGGCGTCTAGGTGAGGAGTCAGGCGTCTAGGTGAGGAGTAGGAGTCAGGCGTATAGGCGAGGAGTCAGGCGTCTAGGTGAGAGGTGTAGGAGTCAGGCGTCTAGGTGTAGGAGTCAGGCGTCTAGGTGTAGGAGTCAGGCGTCTAGGTGAGGAGTCAGGCGTCTAGATGAGGAGTCAGGCGTCTAGGTGAGAGGTGTAGGAGTCAGGCGTCTAGGTGAGGAGTCAGGCGTCTAGGTGAGAGGTGTAGGAGTCAGGCGTCTAGGTGAGAGGTGTAGGAGTCAGGCGTCTAGGTGAGAGGTGTAGGAGTCAGGCGTCTAGGTGAGAGGTGTAGGAGTCAGGCGTCTAGGTGAGGAGTCAGGTGTAGGAGTCAGGCGTCTAGGTGAGGAGTCAGGCGTCTAGGTGAGAGGTGTAGGAGTCAGGCGTCTAGGTGAGGAGTCAGGCGTCTAGGTGAGAGGTGTAGGAGTCAGGCGTCTAGGTGAGGAGTCAGGCGTCTAGGTGAGAGGTGTAGGAGTCAGGCGTCTAGGTGAGAGGTGTAGGAGTCAGGCGTCTAGGTGAGAGGTGTAGGAGTCAGGCGTCTAGGTGAGGAGTCAGGCGTCTAGGTGAGAGGTGTAGGAGTCAGGCGGCTAGGTGAGGAGTCAGGTGTAGGAGTCAGGCGTCTACGTGTAGGAGTCAGGCGTCTAGGTGAGAGGTGTAGGAGTCAGGCGTCTAGGTGAGGAGTCAGGCGTCTAGGTGAGAGGTGTAGGAGTCAGGCGTCTAGGTGAGGAGTCAGGCGTCTAGGTGAGGAGTCAGGCGTCTAGGTGAGAGGTGTAGGAGTCAGGCGTCTAGGTGAGAGGTCTAGGAGTCAGGCGTCTAGGTGAGGAGTCAGGCGTCTAGGTGAGAGGTGTAGGAGTCAGGCATCTAGGTGAGGAGTCAGGCGTCTAGGTGAGAGGTGTAGGAGTCAGGCGTCTAGGTGTAGGAGTCAGGCGTCTAGGTGAGAGGTGTAGGAGTCAGGCGTCTAGGTGATAGGTGTAGGAGTCAGGCGTCTAGGTGAGGAGTCAGGCGTCTAGGTGAGGAGTAGGAGTCAGGCGTATAGGTGAGGAGTCAGGCGTCTAGGTGAGAGGTGTAGGAGTCAGGCGTCTAGGTGTAGGAGTCAGGCGTCTAGGTGTAGGAGTCAGGCGTCTAGGTGAGGAGTCAGGCGTCTAGATGAGGAGTCAGGCGTCTAGGTGAGAGGTGTAGGAGTCAGGCGTCTAGGTGAGGAGTCAGGCGTCTAGGTGAGAGGTGTAGGAGTCAGGCGTCTAGGTGAGAGGTGTAGGAGTCAGGCGGCTAGGTGAGGAGTCAGGTGTAGGAGTCAGGCGTCTACGTGTAGGAGTCAGGCGTCTAGGTGAGAGGTGTAGGAGTCAGGCGTCTAGGTGAGGAGTCAGGCGTCTTGGTGAGAGGTGTAGGAGTCAGGCGTGTAGGTGAGGAGTCAGGCGTCTAGGTGAGGAGTCAGGCGTCTAGGTGAGGAGTCAGGCGTCTAGGTGAGAGGTGTAGGAGTCAGGCGTCTAGGTGAGAGGTCTAGGAGTCAGGCGTCTAGGTGAGGAGTCAGGCGTCTAGGTGAGAGGTGTAGGAGTCAGGCATCTAGGTGAGGAGTCAGGCGTCTAGGTGAGGAGTCAGGCGTCTAGGTGAGAGGTGTAGGAGTCAGGCGTCTAGGTGTAGGAGTCAGGCGTCTAGGTGAGAGGTGTAGGAGTCAGGCGTCTAGGTGATAGGTGTAGGAGTCAGGCGTCTAGGTGAGGAGTCAGGCGTCTAGGTGAGGAGTAGGAGTCAGGCGTATAGGTGAGGAGTCAGGCGTCTAGGTGAGAGGTGTAGGAGTCAGGCGTCTAGGTGTAGGAGTCAGGCGTCTAGGTGTAGGAGTCAGGCGTCTAGGTGAGGAGTCAGGCGTCTAAATGAGGAGTCAGGCGTCTAGGTGAGAGGTGTAGGAGTCAGGCGTCTAGGTGAGGAGTCAGGCGTCTAGGTGAGAGGTGTAGGAGTCAGGCGTCTAGGTGAGAGGTGTAGGAGTCAGGCGTCTAGGTGAGAGGTCTAGGAGTCAGGCGTCTAGGTGAGGAGTCAGGCGTCTAGGTGAGAGGTGTAGGAGTCAGGCGTCTAGGTGAGGAGTCAGGCGTCTAGGTGAGAGGTGTAGGAGTCAGGCGTCTAGGTGAGAGGTGTAGGAGTCAGGCGTCTAGGTGAGAGGTGTAGGAGTCAGGCGTCTAGGTGAGGAGTCAGGCGACTAGGTGAGAGGTGTAGGAGTCAGGCGTCTAGGTGAGGAGTCAGGTGTAGGAGTCAGGCGTCTAGGTGAGGATTCAGGCATCTAGGTGAGAGGTGTAGGAGTCAGGCGTCTAGGTGAGGAGTCAGGCGTCTAGGTGAGAGGTGTAGGAGTCAGGCGTCTAGGTGAGGAGTCAGGCGTCTAGGTGAGAGGTGTAGGAGTAGGGCGTCTAGGTGAGAGGTGTAGGAGTCAGGCGTCTAGGTGAGAGGTCTAGGAGTCAGGCGTCTAGGTGAGCAGTCAGGCGTCTAGGTGAGAGGTGTAGGAGTCAGGCATCTAGGTGAGGAGTCAGGCGTCTAGGTGAGGAGTCAGGCGTCTAGGTAAGAGGTGTAGGAGTCAGGCATCTAGGTGAGGAGTCAGGCGTCTAGGTGAGAGGTGTAGGAGTCAGGCATCTAGGTGAGAGGTGTAGGAGTCAGGCGTCTAGGTGATAGGTGTAGGAGTCAGGCGTCTAGGTGAGGAGTCAGGCGTCTAGGTGAGGAGTAGGAGTCAGGCGTCTAGGTGAGGAGTCAGGCGTCTAGGTGAGAGGTGTAGGAGTCAGGCGTCTAGGTGTACGAGTCAGGCGTCTAGGTGAGAGGTGTAGGAGTCAGGCGTCTAGGTGAGGAGTCAGGCGTCTAGGTGAGGAGTCAGGCGTCTAGGTGAGAGGTGTAGGAGTCAGGCGTCTAGGTGAGGAGTCAGGCGTCTAGGTGAGAGGTGAAGGAGTCAGGCGTCTAGGTGAGAGGTGTAGGAGTCAGGCGTCTAGGTGAGAGGTGTAGGAGTCAGGCGTCTAGGTGAGGAGTCAGGCGTCTAGGTGAGAGGTGTAGGAGTCAGGCGTCTAGGTGTAGGAGTCAGGCGTCTAGGTGAGAGGTGTAGGAGTCAGGCGTCTAGGTGAAAGGTGTAGGAGTCAGGAGTCTAGGTGAGAAGTCAGGAGTCTAGGTGAGGAGTCAGGAGTCTAGGTGAGGGGTGTAGGAGTCAGGCGTCTAGGTGAGGAGTCAGGCGTCTAGGTGAGAGGTGTAGGAGTCAGGCATCTAGGTGAGAGGTGTAGGAGTCAGGCGTCTAGGTGAGAGGTGTAGGAGTCAGACGTCTAGGTGAGAGGTGTAGGAGTCAGGCGTCTAGGTGAGAGGTGTAGGAGTCAGGCGTCTAGGTGAGAGGTGTAGGAGTCAGGCGTCTAGGTGAGAGGTGTAGGAGTCAGGCGTCTAGGTGAGAGGTGTAGGAGTCAGGCATCTAGGTGAGGAGTCAGGCGTCTAGGTGAGAGGTGTAGGAGTCAGGCGTCTAGGTGAGGAGTCAGGCGTCTAAGTGAGAGGTGTAGGAGTCAGGCGTCTAGGTGAGAGGTGTAGGAGTCAGGCGTCTAGGTGAGAGGTCTAGGAGTCAGGCGTCTAGGTGAGGAGTCAGGCGTCTAGGTGAGAGGTGTAGGAGTCAGGCATCTAGGTGAGGAGTCAGGCGTCTAGGTGAGAGGTGTAGGAGTCAGGCGTCTAGGTGTAGGAGTCAGGCGTCTAGGTGAGAGGTGTAGGAGTCAGGCATCTAGGTGAGGAGTCAGGCGTCTAGGTGAGAGGTGTAGGAGTCAGGCGTCTAGGTGAGAGGTGTAGGAGTCAGGAGTCTAGGTGAGGAGTCAGGCGTCTAGGTGAGAGGTGTAGGAGTCAGGCGTCTAGGTGAGAGGTGTAGGAGTCAGGCGTCTAGGTGAGAGGTGTAGGAGTCAGGCGTCTAGGTGAGAGGTGTAGGAGTCAGGCGTCTAGGTGAGAGGTGTAGGAGTCAGGCGTCTAGGTGAGAGAGGTGTAGGAGTCAGGCGTCTAGGTGAGAGGTGTAGGAGTCAGGCGAGGAGTCAGGCATCTAGGTGAGTAGTCAGGCATCTAGGTGAGGAGTCTGGCGTCTAGGTGAGAGGTGTAGGAGTCAGGCGTCCAGGTGAGAGGTGTAGGAGTCAGGCGTCTAGGTGAGAGGTGTAGGAGTCAGGCATCTAGGTGAGGAGTCAGGCGTCTAGGTGAGAGGTGTAGGAGTCAGGCGTCTAGGTGAGGAGTCAGGCGTCTAGGTGAGAGGTGTAGGAGTCAGGCGTCTAGGTGAGGAGTCAGGCGTCTAGGTGTAGGAGTCAGGTGTCTAGGTGTAGGAGTCAGGCGTCGAGGTGTAGGAGTCAGGCGTCTAGGTGAGAGGTGTAGGAGTCAGGCGTCTAGGTGAGAGGTGTAGGAGTCAGGCGTCTAGGTGAGGTGTCAGGCGTCTAGGTGAGAGGTGTAGGAGTCAGGTGTCTAGGTGTAGGAGTCAGGCGTCTAGGTGAGAGGTGTAGGAGTCAGGCGTCTAGGTGAAAGGTGTAGGAGTCAGGAGTCTAGGTGAGAAGTCAGGAGTCTAGGTGAGGAGTCAGGAGTCTAGGTGAGAGGTGTAGGAGTCAGGCGTCTAGGTGAGGAGTCAGGCGTCTAGGTGAGAGGTGTAGGAGTCAGGCATCTAGGTGAGAGGTGTAGGAGTCAGGCGTCTAGGTGAGAGGTGTTGGAGTCAGGCGTCTAGGTGAGAGGTGTAGGAGTCAGGCGTCTAGGTGAGAGGTGTAGGAGTCAGGCGTCTAGGTGAGAGGTGTAGGAGTCAGGCGTCTAGGTGAGAGAGGTGTAGGAGTCAGGCGTCTAGGTGAGAGGTGTAGGAGGCAGGCGTCTAGGTGAGGAGTCAGGGGTCTAGGTGAGAGGTGTAGGAGTCAGGTGTCTAGGTGAGGAGTCAGGGGTCTAGGTGAGGAGTCAGGCGTCTAGGTGAGGAGTCAGGCGTCTAGGTGAGGAGTCAGGCGTCTAGGTGAGAGGTGTAGGAGTCAGGCGTCTAGGTGAGAGGTGTAGGAGTCAGGTGTCTAGGTGAGAGGTGTAGGAGTCAGGCGTCTAGGTGTAGGAGTCAGGCGTCTAGGTGAGAGGTGTAGGAGTCAGGCGTCTAGGTGAGAGGTGTAGGAGTCAGGCGTCTAGGTGAGAGGTGTAGGAGTCAGGCGTCTAGGTGAGAGGTGAGGGGTCAGGCGTCTAGGTGAGAGGAGTAGGAGTCAGGCGTCTAGGTGAGAGGTGTAGGAGTCAGGCGTCTAGGTGAGAGGTGTAGGAGTCAGGCGTCTAGGTGAGAGGTGAGGAGTCAGGCGTCTAGGTGAGGAGTCAGGCGTCTAGGTGAGGAGTCAGGCGTCTAGGTGAGGAGTCAGGCGTCTAGGTGAGGAGTCAGGCGTCTAGGTGAGGAGTCAGGCGTCTAGGTGAGGAGTCAGGTGTCTAGGTGAGGAGTCAGGTGTCTAGGTGAGGAGTCAGGTGTCTAGGTGAGGAGTCAGGTGTCTAGGTGAGGAGTCAGGCGTCTAGGTGTAGGAGTCAGGCGTCTAGGTGGAGTCAGGCGTCTAGGTGGAGTCAGGCGTCTAGGTGAGAGGTGTAGGAGTCAGGCGTCTAGGTGAGAGGTGTCGGAGTCAGGCGTCTAGGTGAGAGGTGTAGGAGTCAGGTGTCTAGGTGAGAGGTGTAGGAGTCAGGAGAACAGGGAGAAGAGTGTTTTAATAAGACCACCAACACTGGAATGGCACAGTACAAAAGGACAACGTAACAGAGAACCCAAACGCATGGAGGAACAAACACAGTTCCTATATATACTTACGTAACCGTGAAAACAAACAACGGTAACTACAACCGAGCACATCACATAAAAAGACTAATCCCACACAAATTTAGGCAGGCAACAGGTTACCCTTATACACACAGAAATGAACGCAAATGAAAACCAGGAAAAAGAACCAAAGACAAAACAAACAGAGAAGGGAAAAGACCGGCGACCCCGAGAGGAGCTACCTTCGGTAGAAGTCGTGATAACAAATGTGTTAAAGCATTACAATAATAATCATTAAAATCCCTGGATTCTCCCACGTGGTAATCTAATTAGCATACTGCTAAACTAAACTCTGACTTTAAGCTAGAGACTCCCAGTGTCTGGGGGTCAGACATGTTTATAATGCTAAACTCTGACTTTAAGCTAGAGACTCCCAGTGTCTGGGGGTCAGACATGTTTATAATGCTAAACTAAACTCTGACTTTAAGCTAGAGACTCCCAGTGTCTTGGGGTCAGACATGTTTATAATGCTAAACTCTGACTTTAAGCTAGAGACTCCCAGTGTCTGGAGGTCAGACATGTTCTAAAAAGGTCAAACTCTCCTCAACACTGAATCTGTTTTGCTCTACAACAAGATTCACAGGTCTGGTCTGAAGGTAACCTGGTATAAATGAATAGAGTCTAATGGACAGTATATGGGTCATTCCTAGTTATATCCTGATCTAATACAGGACTGGTCTGAAGGTAACCTGGTATAAATGAATAGAGTCTAATGGACAGTATATGGGTCATTACTAGTTAAATCCTGATCTAATACAGGACTGGTCTGAAGGTAATCTGGTGTAAATGAATAGAGTCTAATGGACAGTGTATGGGTCATTCCTAGTTATATCCTGATCTTTCTAATACAGGACTGGTCTGAAGGTAACCTGGTATAAATGAATAGAGTCTAATGGACCGTATATGGGTCATTTAATACAGGACTCGTCTGAAGGTAACAGACATCAAGGACCAGTCAGAGATCAAGGACCAGTCAGAGATCAAGGACCAGTCAGAGATCAAGGACCAGTCAGACATCAAGGACCAGTCAGAGATCAAGGACCAGTCAGAGATCAAGGACCAGTCAGAGATCAAGGACCAGTCAGAGATCAAGGACCAGTCAGAGATCAAGGACCAGTCAGACATCAAGGACCAGTCAGAGATCAAGGACCAGTCAGAGATCAAGGACCAGTCAGACATCAAGGACCAGTCAGAGATCAAGGACCAGTCAGAGATCAAGGACCAGTCAGAGATCGAGGTTAAACTCACCTGTATGTTTTCTCCACATGTAGACACAAATAGAATAGAAGAATAGAATAGAAGCTGCAAGAAGAACGACAACAGCTGCTGCTATTAGACCAACCTTCCACCTGTAGGGTAATTTAGGAAACACGTCATCTGAAACAGAGAAGCCATGTCAAACCATTACAACACTACATATATACAGTATAGGAAGTAAAGCATCATTACTGCTGAACAGACCAATAAGGTCATCCCTTAGGAAACCGTCCTCCACTAACTAGCATAACTAACAAGAGGTCTCAGGTATTTGGGTTAACCAATGAAGACCTCACCTGGGACATGAATCTCAGTCTCCTTCAGGTGGTTGATCTCCGTCTGGTGAACTCTACAGGTGAACCTGTTGGTGTCAGTATTGACCACGGTGACATGTCGTCTCACAGTGTAGCGGCCCTCTGAGTCCCTGTGTCTCTCTAGAGGTCCATCAGCAGGTAGGATGGTTCCAGAACTGTCCAGCCACTCCATCTCAGGTTCAGGAAACCAGCCTCCAGACTCACACTTCAGGACCACCCCCCAGTCTTTAGTTCCATTAATAGAGATCACTGGCTGAGATACAGCACCTACAGATACAATATAAAACAGAGATCACTGGCTGAGATACAGCACCTACACAGATACAAGATAAAACAGAGATCACTGGCTGAGATACAGCACCTACAGATACAAGATAAAACAGAGATCACTGGCTGAGATCCAGCACCTACACAGATACAAGATAAAACAGAGATCACTGGCTGAGATACACCAGAAAGAAATACCTAGTCAACAACATTATTAACAGAACCCTGCAGCACTCCAGTATTAACAGAACCCTGCAGCACCCCAGTATTAACAGAACCCTGCAGCACTCCAGTATTAACAGAACCCTGCAGCACACCAGTATTAACAGAACCCTGCAGCACACCAGTATTAACAGAACCCTGCAGCACTCCAGTAATAACAGAACCCTGCAGCACTCCAGTATTAACAGAACCCTGCAGCACTCCAATATTAACAGAACCCTGCAGCACTGCAGTATTAACAGAACCCTGCAGCACTCCAGTATTAACAGAACCCAGCAGCACTCCAGTATTAACAGAACCCAGCAGCACTCCAGTATTAACAGAACCCAGCAGCACTCCAGTATTAACAGAACCCAGCAGCACTTCAGTATTACCATGTCATCAACCTGAATACATTGTGATGTAACACTGAGATCATCATTAAACCATAACAGCTTTACTTGACAGACATCAATAATTCACTGTGTCAAAAGCCTGTTGACTATACAATACATTCTCTACAGTATGTATCACTATCAGTACATAGTAACTACTGTGAGTCAACAGCAGGTAGTAGGAATATTGGGACACAGACAGTGAGTCAACAGCAGGTAGTAGGAATATTGGGACACAGACAGTGAGTCAACAGCAGGTAGTAGGAATATTAGGACACAACAGTGACTCAACAGTAGGTAGTAGGAATATTGGGACACAGCCAGTGACAGACCAGCTGAACACATGATCTATAACAGAGGAAGGAATGATGAGGGAGGAAGACCAGCTGAATACATGATGAGGGAGGAAGACCAGCTGAATACATGATCTATAACAGAGGAAGGAATGATGAGGGAGGAAGACCAGCTGAATAAATGATCTATAACAGAGGAAGGAATGATGAGGGAGGACGACCAGCTGAATACATGATCTATAACAGAGGAAGAAATGATGAGGGAGGAAGACCAGCTGAATACATGATCTATAACAGAGGAAGGAATGATGAGGGAGGAAGACCAGCTGAATACATGATCTATAACAGAGGAAGGAATGATGAGGGAGGACGACCAGCTGAATACATGATGAGGGAGGAAGACCAGCTGAATACATGATGAGGGAGGAAGACCAGCTGAATACATGATCTATAACAGAGGAAGGAATGATGAGGGAGGACGACCAGCTGAATACATGATCTATAACAGAGGAAGGAATGATGAGGGAGGAAGACCAGCTGAATACATGATCTCTAACAGAGGAAGGAATGATGAGGGAGGAAGACCAGCTGAATACATGATGAGGGAGGAAGACCAGCTGAATACATGATCTCTAACAGAGGAAGAAATGATGAGGGAGGAAGACATGTTTATATTTTAGCAGCCAATCATGTAGCCAGATTTACCAATACAACCTCTGATCACATCTCCAGTATTCATGACTCACCAACAAAGAGTTGAACGGTGGTTTCCTTCATCAGTGTTGGAATGAAGCACCAGTAGCTTCCAGCATCAGAGAGAGTAACTCTTTTCAGCATTAAGGAGACGTTGCCGTTCTTCAGTTCTTCATGAAACATTGATGTTCTTCTCTTGTAGGATGTAGACTGATCCGCATAGGAGTCTCGATTGTCACGGTAAAGATGGGGGATTTCTGTTCCTTTCAGGTTCAATCTGGTCCACTGCACTGTCATGTTCTCAGCGCTGACATTGGGTTTCAGGGAACATGGTAGAATGATGTCATCACCAGCTAAGGCAACGACTCGGTCAGCCGGTCCAACAACCTGAACCTCAGACGACTCTGGAGAAAAACAAATGACACACAGTCAAAGACAACTGGTAACTAACTTCCTGTTGTTCCATGGATTCTGGTCCATTATGACACCATTCATTCCTATGTGAAGACTCAATAGTACATCGAAGCCAAATTAAGTTGTTTAAGATGGCGTCTCATGTGGGAGATTTATGTAGACAGTTTGAACTACTCCAGGAAGTGACATTACAGACTAGCTCAGTGCTGCCCCCTCTCATTAAGTAACTAAAGTTGAAGGCCAACCGGGGTACTGCAGGCTGCCATTAGACATAACATACAGGCTAGCTCAGTGCTGCCCCCTCTCATTAAGTAACTCAAGTGGAAGGCCAACCAGGGTACTGGAGGCTGCCATTCGACATAACATGCAGGCTGATTTGGGTTATCAATCAATTTAGCTCCCAAACAGCTCACAATGAGCTGCACTATAATTCACAGCATATCAAACAGTCAAACCTGCTCTTTCCATGTCAGACTGACCAGATGAATCCAGGTCCCTTATTTAAAAAAAATATTTACTTTTATTTTACTCTTCAGGGGGCTTTAATATTGCATATAAATTGTAGATTCCATTAAAGTAATTGTCTGCATCATTTCCAATCATAATTTCTCACATGTATTTTGGGGGGAGTAAATATATACATATATAAGTCCTCAACTGGTAGCTTCATTAATTAGTACCCACAAAACACCAGTCTCAACAGTGAAGAGAAGACTCCGGGATGCTGGCCTTCTAGGCAGAGTTCCTCTGTCCAGTGTCTGTGTTCTTTGTCATTTCCCATCTAAATCTTTTATTTTATTGGCCAGTCTGAGATATGGCTTTTTCTTTGCAACTCTGCCTAGAAGGCAATATCTCAGCAAATCAGGGCTTGTGGGAAGGTTGCTCTGATTTTTCGTGGACATTCTTTTATATGAAGTTTGTGCCAAAAAATGCATTTTGATTAAAAAAATAAGTTTAGGTTCAAATGACTCTCCTGTGAAGTAGTGACCACGCAAAATACGGCAATTTTCCTGAAACGAGTCACATATTTGTATTTGTATATATATTTACCACGAGACAACCCCTGGTGACCCACTAGACAACCCCTGGTGACCCAAAAGACAACCCCTGGTGACACACTAGACAACCACTAGAAAACCCCTGGTGACACACTATACAACCACTAGACAACCCCTGGTGACCCACTAGACAAGCCCTGGTGACCACTAAACAACACCTGGTGACCACTAGACAACCTCTGGTGACCCAACAAACAACCCCTAGTGACCACTAGACAACCTCTGGTGACCCAATAAACAACCAACAAACAACCCCTGGTGACCCACTAGACAACCCCTGGTGACCCACTAGACAACCCCTGGTGACCACTAGACAACCCCTGGTGACCTACTAGACAACCCCTGGTGACCCACTAGACAACCCCTGGTGACCACTACACAACCCCTGGTGACCCACTAACCCCCGGTGACCCACTAGACAACCCCTGGTGACCCACTAGACAACCCCTGGTGACCACTAAATCAAAAATCAAATCAAATGTATTTATATAGCCCTTCGTACATCAACTGATATCTCAAAGTGCTGTACAGAAACCCAGCCTAAAACCCCAAACAGCAAGCAATGCAGGTGTCGAAACTAGGAAAAACTCCCTAGAAAGGCCAAAACCTAGGAAGAAACATAGAGAGGAACCAGGCTATGTGGGGTGGCCAGTCCTCTTCTGGCTGTGCCGGGTGGAGATTATAACAGAACACGGCCAAGATGTTCAAATGTTCATAAATGACCAGCATGGTCAAATAATAATAATCACAGGCAGAACAGTTGAAACTGGAGCAGCAGCACGACCAGGTGGACTGGGGACAGCAAGGAGTCATCATGCCAGGTAGTCCTGAGGCATGGTCTTAGGGCTCAGGTACTCCGAGAGAGAGAAATAAAGAGAGAAAGAGAATTAGAAATAGAATTAGAATTATTTCAACCACCAACTTACCATCCTGAGACAAGGCCGAGTATAGCCCACAAAGATCTCCGCCACGGCACAACCCAGGCCAGGCAGAGACAGCAAGGGTGGTTCGTTGCTCCAGAGCCTTTCCGTTAACCTTCAAACTCCTGGGCCAGACTACACTCAATCATATGACCCACTGAAGAGATGAGTCTTCAGTAAAGACTTAAAGGTTGAGAACGAGTCTGCGTCTCTCACATGGGTAGGCAGACCATTCCATAAAAATTGAGCTCTATAGGAGAAAGCCCTGCCTCCAGCTGTTTGCTTAAAAATTCTAGGAAGAATTAGGAGGCCTGCGTCTTGTGACCCTAGCGTACGTGTAGGTATGTACGGCAGGACCAAATCAGAAAGATAGGTAGGAGCAAGCCCATGTAATGCTTTGTAGGTTAGCAGTAAAACCTTGAAATCAGCTCTTGCCTTGACAGGAAGCCAGTGTAGGGAGGCTAGCAGTAATATGATATTTTTTTGGTTCTAGTCAGGATTGTAGCAGCCGTATTTAGCACTAACTGAAGTTTATTTAGTGCTTTATCCGGGTAGCCGGAAAGTAGAGCATTGCAGTAGTCTAACCTAGAAGTAACAAAAGCATGGATACATTTTTCTGCATCATTGTTGAACAGAAAGTGTCTGATTTTTGCAATGTTACGTAGATGGAAAAAAGCTGTCCTTGAAACAGTCTTGATATGTTCATCAAAAGAGAGATCAGGGTCCAGAGTAACGCCGAGGTCCTTCACAGTTTTATTTGAGACGACTGTACAACCATTGAGATTAATTGTCAGATTCAACAGAAGATCTCTTTGTTTCTTGGGACCTAGAACAAGCATCTCTGTTTTGTCCAAGTTTAAAAGTAGAAAGTTTGCAGCCATCCACTTCCTTATGCCTGAAACACAGGCTTCTAGCGAGGGCAATTTTGGGGATTCACCATGTTTCATTGAAATGTACAGCTGTGTGTCGTCCGCATATCAGTGAAAGTTAACATTATGTTTTCGAATGACATCATCAAGAGGTAAAATATATAGTGAAAACAATAGTGGTCCTAAAACGGAACCTTGAGGAACACCGACATTTACAGTTGATTTGTCAGAGGACAAACCATTCACAGAGACAAACTGATATCTTTCCGACAGATAAGATCTAAACCAGGCCAGAACTTGTCCGTGTAGACCAATTTTGATTTCCAATCTCTCCAAAAGAATGTGGTGATCGATGGTATCAAAAGCAGCACTAAGGTCTAGGAGCACAAGGACAGATGCAGAGCCTCGGTCTGATGCCATTAAAAAGGTCATTTACCACCTTCACAAGTGCAGTCTCAATGCTATGATGGGGTCTAAAACCAGACTGAAGCATTTCATATACATTGTTTGTCTTCAGGAAGGCAGTCAGTTGCTGCGCAACAGCCTGTTCTAACATTTTTGAGAGGAATGTAAGATTCGATATAGGCCGATAGTTTTTTATATTTTCTGGGTCAAGGTTTGGCTTTTTCAAGAGAGGCTTTATTACTGCCACTTTTAGTGAGTTTGGTACACATCCGGTGGATAGAGAGCCGATTATTATGTTCAACATAGAAGGGCCAAGCACAGGGAGCAGCTCTTTCAGTAGTTTAGTTGGAATAGGGTCCCGTATACAGCTTGAAGGTTTAGAGGCCATGATTATTTTCATCATTGTTTCAAGAGATATAGTACTAAAACACTTGAGTGTCTCTCTTGATCCTAGGTCCTGGCAGAGTTGTGCAGACTCAGGACAACTGAGCTTTGAAGGAGTACGCAGATTTAAAGATTTTTGCTTTCTAATAATCATGATCTTTTCCTCAAAGAAGTTCATGAATTTATTACTGCTGAAGTGAAAGCCATCCTCTCTTGGGAAATGCTGCTTTTTGGTTAGCTTTGTGACAGTATCAAAAAGGAATTTCGGATTGTTCTTATTTTCCTCAATTAAGTTGTAAAAATAGGATGATCGAGCAGCAGTAAGGGCTCTTCGGTACTGCACGGTACTGTCTTTCCAAGCTAGTCGGAAGACTTCCAGTTTGGTGTGGCGCCATTTCCGTTCCAATTTTCTGGAAGCTTGCTTCAGAGCTCGGGTATTTTCTGTATACCAGGGAGCTAGTTTCTTATGAGAAATGTTTTTAGGGGTGCAACTGCATCTAGGGTATTGCGCAAGGTTAACGTGAGTTCTTCAGTTAGGTGGTTAACTGATTTTTGTCCTCTGGCGTCCTTGGGTAGACAGAGGGAATCTGGAAGGACATCAAGGAATCTTTGTGTTGTCTGTGAATTTATAGCACGACTTTTGATGTGCCTTGGTTGGGGTCTGAGCAGATTATTTGTTGCAATTGCAAACGTAATAAAATAGTGGTCCGATAGTCCAGGATTATGAGGAAAAACATTAAGATCCACAACATTTATTCCATGGGACAAAACTAGGTCCAGAGTATGACTGTGACAGTGAGTGGGTCCAGAGACATGTTGGACAAAACCCACGGAGTCGATGATGGCTCCGAAAGACTTTTGGAGTGGGTCTGTGGACTTTTCCATGTGAACATTAAAGTCACCAAATATTAGAATATTATCTGCTATGACTACAAGGTCCGATAGGAATTCAGGGAACTCAATGAGGAACTCTGTATATGGCCCAGGAGGCCTGTAAACAGTAGCTATACAAAGTGATTGAGTAGGCTGCATAGATTTCATGACTAGAAGCTCAAAAGACGAAAACTTCCTTTTTTTTGTAAATTGAAATTTGCTATCGTAAATGTTAGCAACACTTCTGCCTTTGAGGGATGCACGGGGGATATGGTCACTAGTGTGTAGCCAGGAGGTGAGGCCTCATTTAACACAGTAAATTCATCAGGCCAATCACATCAAGATTATTGTCATGTATTGTCATGTTGTGTCTTTCTGTCCTTTCCTTTCACCCTGTCTCCCTCTGCTGGTCGTATTAGGTTACCTTTTCTCCCCCGCTTTCCCCCAGCTGTTCCTTGTCTCCTCTTGACTACCTCGTCACCCCTTCTCCCACCTGTTCCCCTTTTCCCTCTGATTAGTCCCCTATATCTCTCTCTGTTTTTGTTCCTGTCCTTGTCGGATTCTTGTTTGTTGTGTTTCATGCCTGAACCAGACTATCGTCATGTTTGCTGTAACCTTGTCCTGTCCTGTCGGAATCTGCCGGTCTATCTGAGCCTACCTATGTTTGGTTATTAAAGAAGCTCTGTTTAAGTTAATTCGCTTTTGGGTCCTCATTCACTCATCGTAACAATTATGATCAGTGATTAGTTAATTGACTATAATTGCCTTTGAAGTAAGGGATCTAACATTAAGTACCCCTATTTTGAGATGTGAGGCAGCATGATCCCTTTCAATAATGACAGGAATGGAGGAGGTCTTTATCCTAGTGACATTGCTAAGGCGAACACCGCCATGTTTAGTTTTGCCCAACCTAGGTCCAGGCACAGACACGGTCTCAATGGTGATAGTTGAGCTGACTACACTGACTGTGCTAGTGGCAGACTCCACTAAGCTGGCAGGCTGGCTAACAGCCTGCTGCCTGGCCTGCACACCATTTCATCGTGGAGCTAGAGGAGTTAGAGCCCTGTCTATGCCAAACTTACCCTAGTAAAACTGACTATCCTACCGATCCTCGACTTCGGCGATGTCATCTACAAAATTGCTTCCAACACTCTACTCAGCAATCTGGATGCAGTTTATCACAGTGCCATCCGTTTTGTCACTAAAGCACCTTATACCACCCACCACTGCGACTTGTACGCTCTAGTCGGCTGGCCCTCGCTACATATTCATCGCCAGACCCACTGGCTCCAGGTCATCTACAAGTCCATGCTAGGTAAAGCTCCGCCTTATCTCAGTTCACTGGTCACGATGGCAATACCCATCCGTAGCACGTGCTCCAGCAGGTGTATCTCACTGATCATCCCTAAAGCCAACACCTCATTTGGCCGCCTTTCGTTCCAGTTCTCTGCTGCCTGTGACTGGAACGAATTGCAAAAATCGCTGAAGTTGGAGACTTTTATCTCCCTCACCAACTTCAAACATCTGCTATCTGAGCAGCTAACCGATCGCTGCAGCTGTACATAGTCTATCGGTAAATAGCCCACCCATTTTACATACCTCATTCCCATAC
>NC_092155.1:2628308-2693308 GCF_045791955.1 Oncorhynchus clarkii lewisi | reverse complement strand
GGTGACTCACTAGACAACCCCTAGTGACTCACTAGACAGCCACTAGTGACCCACTAGACAACCGATAGACAACCCCTGGTGACCACAAGACAACCCCTGGTGACCACAAGACAACCCCTGGTGACCACAAGACAACCCCTGGTGACCCACTAGACAACCCCTGGTGAAGGTGAACCACTAGACAACCCCTGGTGACCCACTACATAACCAACAAACAACCCCTGGTGAATCACTAAACAACCCCCGGTGACCACTAGACAACCCCTGGTGACCCACTAGACAACCCCTGGTGACCCACTACATAACCAACTAAAAACCCCTGGTGAATCACTAGACAACCCCCGGTGACCACTAGACAACCAAAGTGACCCACTAGACAACCCCTGGTGACCACTAGACAACCCCTGGTGACCCAATAGACAACCCCTGGTAACCCCCCAAAAAACACTAGACAACCCCTGACAACCAGTAGACAACCCCTGGTAACCACTAGACAACTCATGGTGACCCAACAAAAAACTGCTAGTAACTCACTAGACAACCCCTGGTGACCTACGACACAACCCCTGGTGACCCAACAAACAACCACTAGTGACCCACTAGACAACCAAAAAACAACCCCTGGTGACTCACTAAACAACCCCTGGTGACCCAACAAACAACCCCTAGTGACCCAAAAGACAACCAAAAAACAACCCCTGGTGACCCACTAGACAACCCCTGGTGACCCACTAGACAACCCCTGGTGACCCACTAGACAACCCCTGGTGAACCACTAGACAACCAACAAACAACCCCTGGTGACCCACTAGACAACCCCTGATGACCCAACTAACAACCCCTAGTGACCCACTAGACAACCAACAAACAACCCCTGGTGACTCACTAAACAACCCCTGGTGACCCACTAGACAACCCCTGGTGACCCAACAAACAACCCCTAGTGACCCACTAGACAACCCCTAGTGACCCACTAGACAACCCCTGGTGACCAACTAGACAACCCCTGGTGACTCACTAGACAACCCCTGGTGACCCAATAGACAACCCACGGTGACCACTAGACAACCAAAGTGACACACTAGACAACCCCTGGTGACCACTAGACAACCCCTGGTGACCCAATAGACAACCCCTGGTAACCCAACAAAAAACCACTAGACAACCCCTGACAACCAGTAGACAACCCCTGGTGACCACTAGACAACTCATGGTGACCCAACAAAAAACTGCTAGTAACTCACTAGACAACCCCTGGTGACCTACTAGACAACCCCTGGTGACCCAACAAACAACCCCTAGTGACCCAAAAGACAACCAAAAAACAACCCCTGGTGACCCACTAGACAACCCCTGGTGACTCACTAGACAACCCCTAGTGACTCACTAGACAACCCCTAGTGACCCACTAGACAACCCCTAGTGACCCACTAGACAACCCCTAGTGACCCACTAGACAACCCCTAGTGACCCACTAGACAACCCCTGGTAACCCAACAAAAAACCACTAGACAAACCCCTGACAACCAGTAGACAACCCCTGGTGACCACTAGACAACTCATGGTGACCCAACAAAAAACTGCTAGTAACTCACTAGACAACCCCTGGTGACCTACTAGACAACCCCTGGTGACCCAACAAACAACCCCTAGTGACCCAAAAGACAACCAAAAAACAACCCCTGGTGACTCACTAGACAACCCCTAGTGACTCACTAGACAACCCCTAGTGACCCACTAGACAACCCCTAGTGACCCACTAGACAAGCCCTGGTGACCCACTAGACAACCAAAAAGCAACCCCTGGTGACTCACTAAACAACCCCTGGTGACCCAACAAACAACCCCTAGTGACCAACTGGAAAACCAACAAACAACCCCTGATGACCCACTAGACAACCCTTGGTGACCCAACAAACAACCCCTAGTGACCAACTGGAAAACCAACAAACAACCCCTGATGACCCACTAGACAACCCCTGGTGACCTACTAGACAATCCCTGGTGACCGACTAGACAACCCCTGGTGACCACAAGACAACCCCTGGTGACCACAAGACAACCCCTGGTGACTCACTAGACAACCCCTGGTGACTCACTAGACAACCCCTGGTGACTCACTAGACAACACCTAGTGACTCACTAGACAGCCACTAGTGACCACAAGACAACCCCTGGTGACCCACTACATAACCAACAAACAACCACTGGTGAATCACTAAACAACCCCGGGTGACCACTAGACAACCCCTGGTGACCCACTAGACAACCCCTGGTGACCCACTACATAACCAACTAACAACCCCTGGTGAATCACTAGACAACCCCGGTGACCACTAGACAACCAAAGTGACCCACTAGACAACCCCTGGTGACCACTAGACAACCCCTGGTGACCCAATAGACAACCCCTGGTAACCCCCAAAAAAACACTAGACAACCCCTGACAACCAGTAGACAACCCCTGGTGACCACTAGACAACTCATGGTGACCCAACAAAAAACTGCTAGTAACTCACTAGACAACCCCTGGTGACCTACGAGACAACCCCTGGTGACCCAACAAACAACCAAAAAACAACCCCTGGTGAACCACTAGACAACCCCTGGTGACTCACTAGACAACCCCTAGTGACTCACTAGACAACCCCTAGTGACCCACTAGACAACCCCTAGTGACCCACTAGACAAACCCTAGTGACCCACTAGACAACCCCTAGTGACCCACTAGACAACCCCAGGTGACTCACTAGACAACCCCTAGTGACTCACTAGACAGCCACTAGTGACCCACTAGACACCGGCTAGACAACCCCTGGTGACCACAAGACAACCCCTAGTGACCCACTAGACAAGCCCTGGTGACCCACTAGACAACCAAAAAGCAACCCCTGGTGACTCACTAAACAACCCCTGGTGACCCAACAAACAACCCCTAGTGACCCAAAAGACAACCAAAAAACAACCCCTGGTGACCCACTAGACAACCCCTAGTGACCCACTAGACAACCCCTAGTGACCCATTAGACAACCCCTAGTGACCCACTAGACAACCCCTGGTGACTCACTAGACAACCCCTAGTGACTCACTAGACAGCCACTAGTGACCCACTAGACACCGGCTAGACAACCCCTGGTGACCACAAGACAACCCCTAGTGACCCGCTAGACAAGCCCCTGGTGACTCACTAGACAACCAAAAAGCAAACCCTGGTGACTCACTAAACAACCACTGGTGACCCAAAAAACAACCCCTAGTGACCCAAAAGACAACCCCTAGTGACCCACTAGACAACCCCTGGTGACCCACTAGACAACCAAAAAGCAACCCCTGGTGACTCACTAAACAATCCCTGGTGACCCAACAAACAACCCCTAGTGACCCAAAAGACAACCAAAAAACAACCCCTGGCGACCCACTAGACAACCCCTGGTGACCCAACAAACAACCCCTAGTGACCCACTAGACAACCCCTAGTGACCCACTAGACAACCCCTAGTGACCCACTAGACAACCCCTGGTGACTCACTAGACAACCCCTAGTGACTCACTAGACAGCCACTAGTGACCCACTAGACACCCGCTAGACAACCCCTGGTGACCACAAGACAACCCCTAGTGACCCACTAGACACCCGCTAGACAACCCCTGGTGACCCCCCCAAAAAACACTAGACAACCCCTGACAACCAGTAGACAACCCCTGGTGACCACTAGACAACTCATGGTGACCCAACAAAAAACTGCTAGTAACTCACTAGACAACCCCTGGTGACCTACTAGACAACCCCTGGTGACCCAACAAACAACCACTAGTGCCACTAGACAACCAAAAAGCAACCCCTGGTGACTCACTAAACAACCCCTAGTGACCCAACAAACAACCCCAAGTGACCCAAAAGACAACCAAAAAACAACCCCTGGTGACCCACTAGACAACCCCTGGTGACCCACTAGACAACCCCTAGTGACCCACTAGACAACCCCTAGTGACCCACTAGACAACCCCTAGTGACCCACTAGACAACCCCTGGTGACTCACTAGACAACCCCTAGTGACTCACTAGACAGCCACTAGTGACCCACTAGACACCCGCTAGACAACCCCTAGTGACCCACTAGACAACCCCTAGTGACCCACTAGACAACCCCTGGTGACCCAACAAACAACCCCTAGTGACCAGAAAGACAACCAAAAAACAACCCCTGGTGACTCACTAGACAACCCCCGGTGACCCAACAAACAACCCCTAGTGACCCACTAGACAACCCCTAGTGACCCACTAGACAACCCCTAGTGACCCACTAGACAACCCCTGGTGACTCACTAGACAACCCCTAGTGACTCACTAGACAGCCACTAGTGACCCACTAGACACCCGCTAGACAACCCCTAGTGACCCACTAGACAACCCCTAGTGACCCACTAGACAACCCCTAGTGACCCACTAGACAACCCCTAGTGACCCACTAGACAACCCCTGGTGACTCACTAGACAACCCCTAGTGACTCACTAGACAGCCACTAGTGACCCACTAGACACCCGCTAGACAAGCCCCTGGTGACTCACTAGACAACCAAAAAGCAAACCCTGGTGACTCACTAAACAACCACTGGTGACCCAAAAAACAACCCCTAGTGACCCAAAAGACCACCCCTAGTGATCCACTAGACAACCCCTGGTGACCCACTAGACAACCAAAAAGCAACCCCTGGTGACTCACTAAACAACCCCTAGTGACCCAAAAGACAACCCCTGGTGACCCAACAAACAACCCCTAGTGACCCACTAGACAACCCCTAGTGACCCACTAGACAACCCCTAGTGACCCACTAGACAACCCCTAGTGACCCACTAGACAACCCCTGGTGACTCACTAGACAACCCCTAGTGACTCACTAGACAGCCACTAGTGACCCACTAGACACCCGCTAGACAACCCCTAGTGACCCACTAGACAACCCCTAGTGACCCACTAGACAACCCCTGGTGACCCAATAGACAACCCCTGGTGACCCCCCCAAAAAGCACTAGACAACCCCTGACAACCAGTAGACAACCCCTGGTGACCACTAGACAACCCCTGGTGACCCAACAAACAACCCCTAGTGACCAGAAAGACAACCAAAAAACAACCCCTGGTGACTCACTAGACAACCCCCGGTGACCCACTAGACAACCCCTGGTGACCACAAGACAATCCCTGGTGATCCAACAAACAACCCCTGGTGACCCACTAGACAACCAACAATCAACCCCTGGTGAATCACTAGACAACCGCTAGACAACCCCTGGTGACCCATTAGACAACCCCTGGTGACCCACTAGACAACCCCTGGTGACCCACTAGACAACCAACAATCAACCCCTGGTGAACCACTAGACAACCCCTGGTGACCCACTAGACAACCCCTGGTGACCCACTAGAATTGAATATCGGTGCCAGTTTGTCTGAGACCCCTGCAGAGATAATATGTACTGTATGCAGGATCGATTTATTCTGTATGCAAAGTGCTGACATTCTCTGTGTTTCATTGATGGCTAACTATAAAGATCGCCACATTTTCTTACCAGATCAGAGATTCTCCGGTAGAGGTAAATGGCTCAGTGCCTATAATTTAGTCTGTGTGTAGAATGGGGCATAAAGGAAATTACCTCTACTAGATTATGCTAATAAGGTAAACAGCATACAAATGTGGCTTGTGTATTCATTTGCCTATAACTAATCAGAATTACATTAATTAATTACATAAAAAAGAGAATACTTCAAAATGAGAAGATTCCATGGAAAAGACGACTGGGTGGACATAAAGTGGAAAGGAGGGGAAATAACTCCCACCATGCAGCAGGACACCTTCAGATGTGGGGTGTTTGTAATGTAGGTTTGATAGTTATATTTTCAATAATGAATGGTTAGCTGTTATGTGACAATTAGGTCAAAAACTATATTTTATGTGTTGGTGTAGATGGCCAAGGAAGTTGCACAGAACTTCCAACATCCCAAATGGTTATAGAATCGTCACAGAAACACATGAAACAGCTTCTACTAGAAATGTCTGGTATGTAATGTAATTCAAAGTAAATGTAAAAATAAAATAAAAATTCCTGAAACGAGTCACATATTTGTGTATATCCACTGCACAATTCTTAGGTGTGTTGGTTTGAAGGGAAATACATGAACTGAACATGTAACCGCAGTAATGGCGGCCAGGGGTTTTACGTTAGGAATTCTTTGTCTCTTCAACTCAGATGGTAAACCGTCTCCTCTTTTTAGTCATAAACATAGCTACACCCTCTACTATTCCACGGACGGACACTATTTTCATGCAACTTCGATACATCTATGATTTTCGTAACAAGTTAGGAGAACATTTTCGCAAACCCTTTTCCTAAACTTAAAATAATTAAACTAATTATCCTAACCTGCTACGAAACAGCACCACACCCTATAGCGCCACCACACCCCAAACTGTCCCGTCTGATCAGACAACAACACAGCGAAGACATTATACATTTATTGCACTCGGTTTTGATCTTGCACTTGAATTCTCCCCGTTTCTTTCTTGTTAATATTATGTTCAGATAATAAAATAGCCTACAAGCTAAATAATGAAGGAATAATGTTGTGTCCTACCTGTCGTTATCAATGAAACACTGATGAACAGAATCCCAAAATACCAGACCGCCGAGGTCGGAAAGGTCTTCATTTCACGAACAAAACAAGTCTGACTTCAAGGTAAAGCTGTTTGTAACTGGTCAATAAAACTATTAGGAGTTTAGAAAAATAAACCAAAACAGTTGAAAGACTAATTTGGCAACGAACAGAATGTAACACTGCGTCTGTTCCAGAAATAACGGAGGGAAAAGGGCGGTGGAGTTTCACACTTTACTTTCACTTACAGTACTTCTAGTTGCATATCATCTCCCGATATCTAGCTCCAACTAGTGTTCTGATATGGACATTAACTTTCAAATGTCCTAAAACACATAGGAGCACTAATGTGAATCGTGAAATAAACGTGACAACAACAGTCGTGATCCGTCATATAGGGCAGGTAGGCTCTGTTTTTAGCTAACAAACATATACGTGTTTTTTGTTGTTGTGCCTGTTTTGAACTTGGGAAGGCAGTCACGTGGCGCCGGGGTTTAAGGCACTGCATCTCAGTGCTAGAGGCGTCACTCCTGACCCTGGTTCGGATCCAGGCTGTATTACAACAGGCCGTGATTGGGAGTCCCATAGGGATGCTGACAATTGGCCCAGCGTCATCCGGGTTTGGCCGGTGGAGGCTGTCATTGTAAATAAGAATTTGTGCTTAACTGACTTGCCTCGTTAAAAAAAGGTGAAATAAAAAACCTTTTAACATAAAAACATTTTAACATTTAAGTAAATGTTATTTTACCATTAATATGTGTCACATGAGATTGCAAACAATGTAAACAAAATAAGTAGGCTGTAGTTAATATTTCAACTTGGAATATGAAATTGTCCCAAGAACATTTTATCATATGACATTAATGTGACGTTCACTGTCATTTGTGGACAAGCTAGACAGGTGTGAGCAGTATGGCAGAAATTACACTAATATTAGCTCATTTTAAATATAACCCTTTGTTCACAAATCTAACCTTACTTATTTCGACCTGGTGAGTCTACTCTTCCTTGACTTCAGCCATATTTATGACTAAATACACCACCACACTACAGCACCTGCCCTTAACCAACAGTAGACCTCACAGTGAAATGCTGACTGACCTGCCCTTAACCAACAGTAGACCTCACAGTGAAATGCTGACTGACCTGCCCTTAACCAACAGTAGACCTCACAGTGAAATGCTGACTGACCTGCCCTTAACCAACAGTAGACCTCACAGTGAAATGCTGACTGACCTGCCCTTAACCAACAGTAGACCTCACAGTGAAATGCTGACTGACCTGCCCTTAACCAACAGTAGACCTCACAGTGAAATGCTGACTGACCTGCCCTTAACCAACAGTAGACCTCACAGTGAAATGCTGACTGACCTGCCCTTAACCAACAGTAGACCTCCCAGTGAAATTCTGACTGACCAGCCCTTAACCAACAGTAGACCTCACAGTGAAATGCTGACTGACCTGCCCTTAACCAACAGTAGACCTCACAGTGAAATGCTGACTGACCTGCCCTTAACCAACAGTAGACCTCACAGTGAAATGCTGACTGACCAGCCCTTAACCAACAGTAGACCTCACAGTGAAATGCTGATTGACCTGCCCTTAACCAACAGTAGACCTCACAGTGAAATGCTGACTGACCTGCCCTTAACCAACAGTAGACCTCACAGTGAAATGCTGACTGACCTGCCCTTAACCAACAGTAGACCTCACAGTGAAATGCTGACTGACCTGCCCTTAACCAACAGGTGTAGACCTCACAGTGAAATGCTGACTGACCAGCCCTTAACCAACAGGTGTAGACCTCACAGTGAAATGCTGACTGACCAGCCCTTAACCAACAGGTGTAGACCTCACAGTGAAATGCTGACTGACCTGCCCTTAACCAACAGTAGACCTCACAGTGAAATGCTGACTGACCTGCCCTTAACCAACAGTAGACCTCACAGTGAAATGCTGACTGACCTGCCCTTAACCAACAGTAGACCTCACAGTGAAATGCTGACTGACCTGCCCTTAACCAACAGTAGACCTCACAGTGAAATGCTGACTGACCTGCCCTTAACCAACAGTAGACCTCACAGTGAAATGCTGACTGACCTGCCCTTAACCAACAGTAGACCTCACAGTGAAATGCTGACTGACCTGCCCTTAACCAACAGTAGACCTCACAGTGAAATGCTGACTGACCTGCCCTTAACCAACAGTAGACCTCACAGTGAAATGCTGACTGACCTGCCCTTAACCAACAGTAGACCTCACAGTGAAATGCTGACTGACCTGCCCTTAACCAACAGTAGACCTCACAGTGAAATGCTGACTGACCTGCCCTTAACCAACAGTAGACCTCACAGTGAAATGCTGACTGACCTGCCCTTAACCAACAGTAGACCTCACAGTGAAATGCTGACTGACCTGCCCCTAACCAACAGTAGACCTCACAGTGAAATGCTGACTGACCTGCCCTTAACCAACAGTAGACCTCACAGTGAAATGCTGACTGACCTGCCCTTAACCAACAGTAGACCTCACAGTGAAATGCTGACTGACCTGCCCTTAACCAACAGTAGACCTCACAGTGAAATGCTGACTGACCTGCCCTTAACCAACAGTAGACCTCACAGTGAAATGCTGACTGACCTGCCCTTAACCAACAGTAGACCTCACAGTGAAATGCTGACTGACCTGCCCTTAACCAACAGTAGACCTCACAGTGAAATGCTGACTGACCTGCCCTTAACCAACAGTAGACCTCATAGTGAAATGCTGACTGACCTGCCCTTAACCAACAGTAGACCTCACAGTGAAATGCTGACTGACCTGCCCTTAACCAACAGTAGACCTCACAGTGAAATGCTGACTGACCTGCCCTTAACCAACAGTAGACCTCACAGTGAATTGCTGACTGACCTGCCCTTAACCAACAGTAGACCTCACAGTGAAATGCTGACTGACCTGCCCTTAACCAACAGTAGACCTCACAGTGAAATGCTGACTGACCTGCCCTTAACCAACAGTAGACCTCACAGTGAAATGCTGACTGACCTGCCCTTAACCAACAGTAGACCTCACAGTGAAATGCTGACTGACCTGCCCTTAACCAACAGTAGACCTCACAGTGAAATGCTGACTGACCTGCCCTTAACCAACAGTAGACCTCACAGTGAAATGCTGACTGACCTGCCCTTAACCAACAGTAGACCTCACAGTGAAATGCTGACTGACCTGCCCTTAACCAACAGTAGACCTCACAGTGAAATGCTGACTGACCTGCCCTTAACCAACAGTAGACCTCCCAGTGAAATGCTGACTGACCAGCCCTTAACCAACAGTAGACCTCACAGTGAAATGCTGACTGACCTGCCCTTAACCAACAGTAGACCTCACAGTGAAATGCTGACTGACCTGCCCTTAACCAACAGTAGACCTCACAGTGAAATGCTGACTGACCAGCCCTTAACCAACAGTAGACCTCACAGTGAAATGCTGACTGACCTGCCCTTAACCAACAGTAGACCTCACAGTGAAATGCTGACTGACCTGCCCTTAACCAACAGTAGACCTCACAGTGAAATGCTGACTGACCTGCCCTTAACCAACAGTAGACCTCACAGTGAAATGCTGACTGACCTGCCCTTAACCAACAGTAGACCTCACAGTGAAATGCTGACTGACCTGCCCTTAACCAACAGTAGACCTCATAGTGAAATGCTGACTGACCTGCCCTTAACCAACAGTAGACCTCACAGTGAACTGCTGACTGACCTGCCCTTAACCAACAGTAGACCTCACAGTGAAATGCTGACTGACCTGCCCTTAACCAACAGTAGACCTCACAGTGAATTGCTGACTGACCTGCCCTTAACCAACAGTAGACCTCACAGTGAAATGCTGACTGACCTGCCCTTAACCAACAGTAGACCTCACAGTGAAATGCTGACTGACCTGCCCTTAACCAACAGTAGACCTCACAGTGAAATGCTGACTGACCTGCCCTTAACCAACAGTAGACCTCACAGTGAAATGCTGACTGACCTGCCCTTAACCAACAGTAGACCTCACAGTGAAATGCTGACTGACCTGCCCTTAACCAACAGTAGACCTCACAGTGAAATGCTGACTGACCTGCCCTTAACCAACAGTAGACCTCACAGTGAAATGCTGACTGACCTGCCCTTAACCAACAGTAGACCTCACAGTGAAATGCTGACTGACCTGCCCTTAACCAACAGTAGACCTCCCAGTGAAATGCTGACTGACCAGCCATTAACCAACAGTAGACCTCACAGTGAAATGCTGACTGACCTGCCCTTAACCAACAGTAGACCTCACAGTGAAATGCTGACTGACCTGCCCTTAACCAACAGTAGACCTCACAGTGAAATGCTGACTGACCAGCCCTTAACCAACAGTAGACCTCACAGTGAAATGCTGACTGACCAGCCCTTAACCAACAGTAGACCTCCCAGTGAAATGCTGACTGACCTGCCCTTAACCAACAGTAGACCTCACAGTGAAATGCTGACTGACCTGCCCTTAACCAACAGTAGACCTCACAGTGAAATGCTGACTGACCTGCCCTTAACCAACAGTAGACCTCACAGTGAAATGCTGACTGACCTGCCCTTAACCAACAGTAGACCTCACAGTGAAATGCTGACTGACCTGCCCTTAACCAACAGTAGACCTCACAGTGAAATGCTGACTGACCTGCCCTTAACCAACAGTAGACCTCACAGTGAAATGCTGACTGACCTGCCCTTAACCAACAGTAGACCTCACAGTGAAATGCTGACTGACCTGCCCTTAACCAACAGTAGACCTCACAGTGAAATGCTGACTGACCTGCCCTTAACCAACAGTAGACCTCACAGTGAAATGCTGACTGACCTGCCCCTAACCAACAGTAGACCTCACAGTGAAATGCTGACTGACCTGCCCTTAACCAACAGTAGACCTCACAGTGAAATGCTGACTGACCTGCCCTTAACCAACAGTAGACCTCACAGTGAAATGCTGACTGACCTGCCCTTAACCAACAGTAGACCTCACAGTGAAATGCTGACTGACCTGCCCTTAACCAACAGTAGACCTCACAGTGAAATGCTGACTGACCTGCCCTTAACCAACAGTAGACCTCACAGTGAAATGCTGACTGACCTGCCCTTAACCAACAGTAGACCTCACAGTGAAATGCTGACTGACCTGCCCTTAACCAACAGTAGACCTCACAGTGAAATGCTGACTGACCAGCCCTTAACCAACAGGTGTAGACCTCACAGTGAAATGCTGACTGACCTGCCCTTAACCAACAGTAGACCTCACAGTGAAATGCTGACTGACCTGCCCTTAACCAACAGTAGACCTCACAGTGAAATGCTGACTGACCTGCCCTTAACCAACAGTAGACCTCACAGTGAAATGCTGACTGACCTGCCCTTAACCAACAGTAGACCTCACAGTGAAATGCTGACTGACCTGCCCTTAACCAACAGTAGACCTCACAGTGAAATGCTGACTGACCTGCCCTTAACCAAGAGTAGACCTCACAGTGAAATGCTGACTGACCTGCCCTTAACCAACAGTAGACCTCACAGTGAAATGCTGACTGACCTGCCCTTAACCAACAGGTGTAGACCTCACAGTGAAATGCTGACTGACCTGCCCTTAACCAACAGGTGTAGACCTCACAGTGAAAGTGCCCTTAACCAACAGGTGTAGACCTCACAGTGAAATGCTGACTGACCAGCCCTTAACCAACAGGTGTAGACCTCACAGTGAATTGCTGACTGACCTGCCCTTAACCAACAGTAGACCTCACAGTGAAATGCTGACTGACCTGCCCTTAACCAACAGTAGACCTCACAGTGAAATGCTGACTGACCTGCCCTTAACCAACAGTAGACCTCACAGTGAAATGCTGACTGACCTGCCCTTAACCAACAGTAGACCTCACAGTGAAATGCTGACTGACCTGCCCTTAACCAACAGTAGACCTCACAGTGAAATGCTGACTGACCAGCCCTTAACCAACAGTAGACCTCACAGTGAAATGCTGACTGACCTGCCCTTAACCAACAGTAGACCTCACAGTGAAATGCTGACTGACCTGCCCTTAACCAACAGTAGACCTCACAGTGAAATGCTGACTGACCTGCCCTTAACCAACAGTAGACCTCACAGTGAAATGCTGACTGACCTGCCCTTAACCAACAGTAGACCTCACAGTGAAATGCTGACTGACCTGCCCTTAACCAACAGTAGACCTCACAGTGAAATGCTGACTGACCTGCCCTTAACCAACAGTAGACCTCACAGTGAAATGCTGACTGACCTGCCCTTAACCAACAGTAGACCTCACAGTGAAATGCTGACTGACCTGCCCTTAACCAACAGTAGACCTCACAGTGAAATGCTGACTGACCTGCCCTTAACCAACAGGTGTAGACCTCACAGAGAAATGCAGACTGACCAGCCCTTAACCAACAATACATTTAAATAAATTACTAAAAATAATAAGAAATAAAAGGAACAATTAAAGAGCAACAGTAAAATAACAATAACGGGACTATATATAGGGTATTACGGTACAGAGTCAATGTGGAGGCTATATACAGGGGGTACCGGTACAGAGTCAATGTGGAGGCTATATACAGGGTATTACGGTACAGAGTCAATGTGGAGGCTATATACAGGGTATTACGGTACAGAGTCAATGTGGAGGCTATATACAGGGTATTACGGTAAAGAGTCAATGTGGAGGCTATATACAGGGGGTACCTGTACAGAGTCAATGTATACAGAGGCTATATACAGGGTGTACCGGTAGAGAGTCAATGTGGAGGCTATATACAGGGGGTACTGGTACAGAGTCAATGTGGAGACTATATACAAGGGGTACTGGTACAGAGTCAATGTGGAGGCTATATACAGGTTATTACGGTACAAGGTCAATGTGGAGGCTATATACAGGGGGTACCAGTACAGAGTCAACGTGGAGACTATATACAGGGGGTACCGGTACAGAGTCAATGTGGAGGCTATATACAGGGTATTACGGTACAGAGTCAATGTGGAGGCTATATACAGGGTATTACGGTACAGAGTCAATGTGGAGGCTATATACTGGGTATTACGGTAAAGAGTCAATGTGGAGGCTATATACAGGGGGTACCTGTACAGAGTCAATGTGGAGGCTATATACAGGGGGTACCAGTACAGAGTCAACGTGGAGACTATATACAGGAGGTACCTGTACAGAGTCAATGTGGAGGCTATATACAGGGTGTACCGGTAGAGAGTCAATGTGGAGGCTATATACAGGGGGTACTGGTACAGAGTCAATGTGGAGACTTTATACAAGGGGTACTGGTACAGAGTCAATGTGGAGACTATATACAAGGGGTACTGGTACAGAGTCAATGTGGAGGCTATATACAGGGTATTACGGTACAAGGTCAATGTGGAGGCTATATACAGGGGGTACCGGTACAGAGTCAATGTGGAGGCTATATACAGGTTATTACGGTACAAGGTCAATGTGGAGGCTATATACAGGGGGTACCAGTACAGAGTCAACGTGGAGACTATATACAGGGGGTACTGGTACAGAGTCAATGTGGAGGCTATATACAGGGTATTACGGTACAGAGTCAATGTGGAGGCTATATACAGGGTATTACGGTACAGAGTCAATGTGGAGGCTATATACAGGGTATTACGGTAAAGAGTCAATGTGGAGGCTATATAGAGGGGGTACCTGTACAGAGTCAATGTGGAGGCTATATACAGGGTGTACCGGTAGAGAGTCAATGTGGAGGCTATATACAGGGGGTACTGGTACAGAGTCAATGTGGAGACTATATACAAGGGGTACTGGTACAGAGTCAATGTGGAGGCTATATACAGGGGGTACCAGTACTGAGTCAATGTGGAGGCTATATACAGGGTATTACGGTACAAGGTCAATGTGGAGGCTATATACAGGGGGTACCGGTACAGAGTCAATGTGGAGGCTATATACAGGTTATTACGGTACAAGGTCAATGTGGAGGCTATATACAGGTTATAACGGTACAGAGTCAATGTGGAGGCTATATACAGGGGGTACCGGTACAGAGTCAATGTGGAGACTATATACAGGTTATTAGCCTGGCTGAACGTCATTTCCGGTCACGACTTACAGACTTGTTTTTGAGTTGCTGTGCGTTTTGTTGCCAACCTATTTTGCTACCTGACAAATTTACGGTTTTTACTTTTTAATTACGTTTATATTTTTGTTTTTTCCTACTCAACTTTTTCACTCCGGACGCTTTATCTGGACACGGTTCGTCAGGACCTCCAACAGCCGAAGCTAAGTAGTAACATTAACATGACGCCTTCTAATTGCAGTCGCTGTACTCGCCTTACGGCGAGGATAGCTGTGCTACAAGACCAGCTTCAGACGCAATCGCTAGGCAAGGGTAATTTCAGTGTAGGAAAGGATGAAACCGCGTCTGTGCCACCAGTAAGTACAGATAGTAGTATAAATCCCCTGGCACAGTCCCCGCAGCCGGACAACTTTCTCACGGTTTCTGGAAGGAAATGCTGTAGGAACGCTCAACCGGTGTCGCTCATTCAGCCGACAGAAACTTTCAACCGGTTTTCCCCATTAAGCAGCGGGTCGGAGTCAGATATATATATGTGTGTGTATGTATATATATGTATATGTGTGTATATGTGTGTGTATTATATATATGTGTGTATATATATATATATATATATATATATATATATATATGTGTATATATATATATATATAATGTGTGTATATATATATGTATGTGTGTGTGTGTATATGTGTGTATGTATATATATATATATATATATATATATATATATATATATATATATATATATATATATATATATCGATATATATATATATATATATACTCCATTTTTTTATTCAAATGGAATGTAGTAGAACAGCAAACACACAGCAAACACACACATGGCCACTGCGCCTGCTACTCCTCTTCATTTCCATATGAAATAGCCATTGGGTGCTGGGGGCGAGTGCAGGCCCACAACAATGGCCGGAGTTGAATGGAACAGCACTTCACCTTAGTGACGGTTCCCTCTGCTCTACACAATACATATATGTTTATTTTATGTGATGATAAAAGGCTCATACACTACAAATATTTGTTTTAATGTTTTTCTTTCACATTGATAGCGACTCCGACTGGGAGCCCCTGGTGCCAATCTGCCCGCTCTACCTCTGCCCCCTCTACTCCTGCCTCCAGTGGTGTTCATATGCCACAGTTCATTACTGCAGGCATGACTGTGCCTCAGGGCCAAAAGGGTACAGCATGGAGGCGTCGTTGTGTTCTGTGTCGCATGAAATGCACCACTTGTAAAGCAGAGGCAAACTGAACATCAGAAAGAGACTGCTATGGGACATGGCACAGGCAGCAACATATTATGACGAGGACTTCCAAGGGGTGTACTGTTTTTTTTTTTATATTTATTTTCTAATATATATATATATATATATATTTTTTTTTGTGTGTGCTAGAATTGCTTTTTGATATGTTCTATATAGTTATAGGTCATTTCACCAATTCGGCCACTTGGGTACAATTGGGCAACTTGTGTGGGACACCTGGGTGACTTCATGCTAAATGTCATGTAGCTCACCCATTCCTGAAGTTATCAGTCTGAAACTGCACACCTACAGTTCCCCTCTTGTGGTATCCATCAAAATTATCTCCAGCATCCTATCTGACTGTGTGGCTATTCTAGTACATGTGAAAGATGATACTACAACAATAAAAAACAGAAAACGTATGCTCTCTTTTCTTCCACCAGATCTACTGTGTTATATTCTCCTACATTCAATTACAATTTCCACAAACTTCAGAATGTTTCCATTCAAATGATACCAAGAATATGCATATCCTTGCCTCTGGGGCTGAGCTACAGGCAGTTAGACGAGGGTATGTCTTCAGGCTGAAATTGAGAACAAGGGATGCAGCCATAAGAGGTTATTAAGCAACGAGTCAGAGGCCGAGCCTTCTCTTGTCTCTACTCCTCCCGTTACGGGCTCTGAGACGCCGAAGCTTCCCACCATTAGCTCTGACAAATTGAAAACTCTAGTCATTGGCGACTCCATTACCCGCAGTATTAGACTTAAAACGAATCATCCAGCGATCATACACTGTTTACCAGGGGGCAGGGCTACCGACGTTAAGGCTAATCTGAAGATGGTGCTGGCTAAAGCTAAAACTGGCGAGTGTAGAGAGTATAGAGATATTGTTATCCACGTCGGCACCAACGATGTTAGGATGAAACAGTCAGAGATCACCAAGCGCAACATAGCTTCTGCGTGTAAATCAGCTAGAAAGATGTGTCGGCATCGAGTAATTGTCTCTGGCCCCCTCCCAGTTAGGGGGAGTGATGAGCTCTACAGCAGAGTCTCACAACTCAATCGCTGGTTGAAAACTGTTTTCTGCCCCTCCCAAAAGATAGAATTTGTAGATAATTGGCCCTCTTTCTGGGACTCACCCACAAACAGGACCAAGCCTGACCTGCTGAGGAGTGACGGACTCCATCCTTGCTGGAGGTTGCTCTCATTTTATCTACCAACATAGACAGGGCTCTAACTCCTCTAGCTCCACAATGAAATAGGGTGCAGGCCAGGCAGCAGGCTGTTAGCCAGCCTGCCAGCATAGTGGAGTCTGCCACTAGCACAGTCAGTGTAGTCAGCTCAGCTATCACCATTGAGACCGTGTGTCTGTGCCTCGACCTAGGTTGGGCAAAACTAAACATGGCGGTGTTCGCCTTAGCAATCTCACTAGGATAAAGACCACCTCCATTCCTGTCATTATTGAAAGAGATCATGATACCTCACATCTCAAAATAGGGCTACTTAATGTTAGATCCCTTACTTCAAAGGCAATTATAGTCAATGAACTAATCACTGATCATAATCTTGATGTGATTGGCCTGACTGAAACATGGCTTAAGCCTGATGAATTTACTGTGTTAAATGAGGCCTCACCTCCTGGCTACACTAGTGACCATATCCCCCGTGCATCCCGCAAAGGCGGAGGTGTTGCTAACATTTACGATAGCAAATTTCAATTTACAAAAAAAAAATGACGTTTTCGTCTTTTGAGCTTCTAGTCATGAAATCTATGCAGCCTACTCAATCACTTTTTATAGCTACTGTTTACAGGCCTCCTGGGCCATATACAGCGTTCCTCACTGAGTTCCCTAAATTCCTATCGGACCTTGTAGTCATATATATAATATTCTAATCTTTGGTGACTTTAATATTCACATGGAAAAGTCCACAGACCCACTCCAAAAGGCTTTCGGAGCCATCATCGACTCAGTGGGTTTTGTCCAACATGTCTCTGGACCTAGTTTTGTCCCATGGAATAAATGTTGTGGATCTTAATGTTTTTCCTCATAATCCTGGACTATCGGACCACCATTTTATTACGTTTGCAATTGCAACAAATAATCTGCTCAGACCCCAACCAAGGATCATCAAAAGTCGTGCTATAAATTCACAGACAACACAAAGATTCCTTGATGTCCTTCCAGATTCCCTCTGTCTACCCAAGGACGCCAGAGGACAAAAATCAGTTAACCACCTAACTGAGGAACTCAACTTAACCTTGCGCAATACCCTAGATGCAGTTGCACCCCTAAAAACTAAAAACATTTCTCATAAGAAACTAGCTCCCTGGTACACAGAAAATACCCGAGCTCTGAAGCAAGCTTCCAGAAAATTGGAACGGAAATGGCGCCACACCAAACTGGAAGTCTTCCGACTAGCTTGGAAAGACAGTACTGTGCAGTACCGAAGAGCCCTTACTGCTGCTCGATCATCCTATTTTTCTAACTTAATTGAGGAAAATAAGAACAATCCGAAATTCCTTTTTGATACTGTCGCAAAGCTAACTAAAAAGCAGCATTCCCCAAGAGAGGATGACTTCCACTTTAGCAGTGATAAATTCATGAACTTCTTTGAGGAAAAGATTATGATTATTAGAAAGCAAATTACGGACTCCTCCTTAAATCTGCGTATTCCTTCAAAGCTCAGTTGTCCTGAGTCTGCACAACTCTGCCAGGACCTAGGATCAAGAGAGACGCTCAAGTGTTTTAGTACTATATCTCTTGACACAATGATGAAAATAATCATGGCCTCTAAACCTTCAAGCTGCATACTGGACCCTATTCCAACTAAACTACTGAAAGAGCTGCTTCCTGTGCTTGGCCCTCCTATGTTGAACATAATAAACGGCTCTCTATCCACCGGATGTGTACCAAACTCACTAAAAGTGGCAGTAATAAAGCCTCTCTTGAAAAAGCCAAACCTTGACCCAGAAAATATAAAAAACTATCGGCCTATATCGAATCTTCCATTCCTCTCAAAAATTTTAGAAAAGGCTGTTGCGCAACAACTCACTGCCTTCCTGAAGACAAACAATGTATACGAAATGCTTCAGTCTGGTTTTAGACCCCATCATAGCACTGAGACGGCACTTGTGAAGGTGGTAAATGACATTTTAATGGCATCGGACCGAGGCTCTGCATCTGTCCTCGTGCTCCTAGACCTTAGTGCTGCTTTTGATACCATCGATCACCACATTCTTTTGGAGAGATTGGAAACCCAAATTGGTCTACACGGACAAGTTCTGGCCTGGTTTTAGATCTTATCTGTCGGAAAGATATCAGTTTGTCTCTGTGAATGGTTTGTCCTCTGACAAATCAACTGTAAATTTCGGTGTTCCTCAAGGTTCCGTTTTAGGACCACTATTGTTTTCACTATATATTTTACCTCTTGGGGATGTTATTCGAAAACATAATGTTAACTTTCACTGCTATGCGGATGACACACAGCTGTACATTTCAATTAAACATGGTGAAGCCCCAAAATTGCCCTTGCTAGAAGAATGTGTTTCAGACATAAGGAAGTGGATGGCTGCAAACTTTCTACTTTTAAACTCGGACAAAACAGAGATGCTTGTTCTAGGTCCCAAGAAACAAAGAGATCTTCTGTTGAATCTGACAATTAATCTTAATGGTTGTACAGCCGTCTCAAATAAAACTGTGAAGGACCTCGGCGTTACTCTGGACCCTGATCTCTCTTTTGAAGAACATATCAAGACCATTTCAAGGACAGCTTTTTTCCATCTACGTAACATTGCAAAAATCAGAAACTTTCTGTCCAAAAATGATGCAGAAAAATTAATCCATGCTTTTGTCACTTCCAGGTTAGACTACTGCAATGCTCTACTTTCCGGCTACCCGGATAAAGCACTAAATAAACTTCAGTTAGTGCTAAATACGGCTGCTAGAATCCTGACTAGAACCAAAAAATTTGATCATATTACTCCAGTGCTAGCCTCTCTACACTGGCTTCCTGTCAAAGCAAGGGCTGATTTCAAGGTTTTACTGCTAACCTACAAAGCATTACATGGGCTTGCTCCTACCTATCTCTCTGATTTGGTCCTGCCGTACATACCTACACGTACGCTACGGTCACAAGACGCAGGCCTCCTAATTGTCCCTAGAATTTTTAAGCAAACAGCTGGAGGCAGGGCTTTCTCCTATAGAGCTCCATTTTTATGGAACGGTCTGCCTACCCATGTCAGAGACGCAAACTCGGTCTCAACCTTTAAGTCTCTACTGAAGACTCATCTCTTCAGTGGGTCATATGATTGAGTGTAGTCTGGCCCAGGAGTGGGAGGGTGAACGGAAAGGCTCTGGCGCAACGAACCGCCCTTGCTGTCTCTGCCTGGCTGGTTCCCCTCTTTCCACTGGGATTCGCTGCCTCTAACCCTATTACAGGGGCTGAGTCACTGGCTTTACTGGGGCTCTCTCATGCTGTCCCTGGAGGGGGTGCGTCACCTGAGTGGGTTGAGTCACTGATGTGGTCATCCTGTCTGGGTTGGCGCCCCCCCCCCCCCCCCCCCTTGGGTTGTGCCGTGGCGGAGGTCTTTGTGGGCTATACTCAGCCTTGTCTCAGGATGGTAAGTTGGTGGTTGAAGATATCCCTCTAGTGGTGTGGGGGCTGTGCTTTGGCAAAGTGGGTGGGGTTATATCCTTCCTGTTTGGCTCTGTCCGGGGGTGTCCTCGGAGTGGGCCACAGTGTCTCCTGACCCCTCCTGTCTCAGCCTCCTATTTATGCTGCAGTAGTTTGTGTCGGGGGGCTAGGGTCAGTTTGTTATATCTGGAGTACTTCTCCTGTCCTATTCGGTGTCCTGTGTGAATCTAAGTGTGCGTTCTCTAATTCTCTCCTTCTCTCTTTCTCTCTCTCGGAGGACCTGAGCCCTAGGACCATGCCCCAGGACTACCTGACATGATGACTCCTTGCTGTCCCCAGTCCACCTGGCTGTGCTGCTGCTCCAGTTTCAACTGACCTGAGCCGATGACTCCTTGCTGTCCCCAGTCCACCTGACTGTGCTGCTGCTCCAGTTTCAACTATTCTGCCTTATTATTATTCGACCTTGCTGGTCATTTATGAACATTTGAACATCTTGACCATGTTTTGTTATAATCTCCACCCGGCACAGCCAGAAGAGGACTGGCCACCCCACATAGCCTGGTTCCTCTCTAGGTTTCTTCCTAGGTTTTGGCCTTTCTAGGGAGTTTTTCCTAGCCACCGTGCTTCTACACCTGCATTGCTTGCTGTTTGGGGTTTTAGGCTGGGTTTCTGTACAGCACTTTGAGATATCAGCTGATGTACGAAGGGCTATATAAATAAATTTGATTTGATTTGATATTACGGTACAAGGTCAATGTGGAGGCTATATACAGGGGGTGCCGGTACAGAGTCAACGTGGAGACTATATACAGGTTATTACGGTACAGAGTCAATGTGGAGGCTATATACAGGGTATTACGGTACAGAGTCAATGTGGAGGCTATATACAAGGGGTACCTGTACAGAGTCAATGTGGAGGCTATATACAGGGTGTACCGGTAGAGAGTCAATGTGGAGGCTATATACAGGGTATTACGGTACAGAGTCAATGTGGAGGCTATATACAGGGGGTACCTGTACAGAGTCAATGTGGAGGCTATATACAGGGTATTACGGTACAGAGTCAATGTGGAGGCTATATACAGGGTATTACGGTACAGAGTCAATGTGGAGGCTATATACAAGGGGTACCTGTACAGAGTCAATGTGGAGGCTATATACAGGGTGTACCGGTAGAGAGTCAATGTGGAGGCTATATACAGGGTATTACGGTACAGAGTCAATCTGGAGACTATATACAGGTTATTACGGTACAAGGTCAATGTGGAGGCTATATACAGGTTATTACGGTACAAGGTCAATGTGGAGGCTATATACAGGTTATTACGGTACAAGGTCAATGTGGAGGCTATATACAGGGGGTACCGGTACAGAGTCAATGTGGAGGCTATATACAGGTTATTACGGTACAAGGTCAACGTGGAGGCTATATACAGGTTATTACGGTACAGAGTCAATGTGGAGGCTATATACAGGTTATTACGGTACAGAGTCAATGTGGAGGCTATATACAGGTTATTACGGTACAGAGTCAATGTGTAGAAAATATACAAGGGGTATCGGTACAGAGTCAATGTGGAGGCTATATACAGGGGGTACCGGTACAGAGTCAATGTGGAGGCTATATACAGGTTATTACGGTACAAGGTCAATGTGGAGGCTATATACAGGTTATTACGGTACAGAGTCAATGTGGAGGCTATATACAGGGGGTACCGGTACAGAGTCAATGTGGAGGCTACATACAGGGTGTACCGGTAGAGAGTCAATGTGGAGGCTATATACGGGGTATTACGGTACAAGGTCAATGTGGAGGCTATATACAGGGTATTACGGTAGAGAGTCAATGTGGAGGCTATATACAGGGTATTACGGTAAAGAGTCAATTTGGAGGCTATATACAGGGGGTACCTGTACAGAGTCAATGTGGAGGCTATATACAGGGTGTACCGGTAGAGAGTCAATGTGGAGGCTATATACAGGGTGTACCGGTAGAGAGTCAATGTGGAGGCTATATACAGGGTATTACGGTACAGAGTCAATGTGGAGAAAATATACAGGGGGTACCGGTACAGAGTCAATGTGGAGGCTATATACAGGTTATTACGGTACAGAGTCAACGTGGAGACTATATACAGGGTATTACGGTACAGAGTCAATGTGGAGGCTATATACAGGGTATTACGGTACAGAGTCAATGTGGAGGCTATATACAAGGGGTACCTGTACAGAGTCAATGTGGAGGCTATATACAGGGTGTACTGGTAGAGAGTCAATGTGGAGGCTATATACAGGGTATTACGGTACAGAGTCAATGTGGAGGCTATATACAGGGGGTACCTGTACAGAGTCAATGTGGAGGCTATATACAGGGTGTACCAGTAGAGAGTCAATGTGGAGGCTATATACAGGGTATTACGGTACAGAGTCAATGTGGAGGCTATATACAGGGGGTACCTGTACAGAGTCAATGTGGAGGCTATATACAGGGTGTACCAGTAGAGAGTCAATGTGGAGGCTATATACAGGGTGTACCGGTAGAGAGTCAATGTGGAGGCTATATACAGGGTATTACGGTACAGAGTCAATGTGGAGGCTATATACAGGTTATTACGGTACAAGGTCAATGTGGAGGCTATATACAGGTTATTACGGTACAAGGTCAATGTGGAGGCTATATACAGGTTATTACGGTACAAGGTCAATGTGGAGGCTATATACAGGGGGTACCGGTACAGAGTCAATGTGGAGGCTATATACAGGTTATTACGGTACAAGGTCAATGTGGAGGCTATATACAGGTTATTACGGTACAGAGTCAATGTGGAGGCTATATACAGGTTATTACGGTACAGAGTCAATGTGGAGGCTATATACAGGTTATTACGGTACAGAGTCAATGTGGAGAAAATATACAAGGGGTACCGGTACAGAGTCAATGTGGAGGCTATATACAGGGGGTACCGGTACAGAGTCAATGTGGAGGCTATATACAGGTTATTACGGTACAAGGTCAATGTGGAGGCTATATACAGGTTATTACGGTACAGAGTCAATGTGGAGGCTATATACAGGGGGTACCGGTACAGAGTCAATGTGGAGGCTACATACAGGGTGTACCGGTAGAGAGTCAATGTGGAGGCTATATACAGGGTATTACGGTACAGAGTCAATGTGGAGGCTATATACAGGGGTACCTGTACAGAGTCAATGTGGAGGCTATATACAGGTTATTACGGTACAAGGTCAATGTGGAGGCTATATACAGGGTATTACGGTAGAGAGTCAATGTGGAGGCTATATACAGGGTATTACGGTAAAGAGTCAATGTGGAGGCTATATACAGGGGGTACCTGTACAGAGTCAATGTGGAGGCTATATACAGGGTGTACCGGTAGAGAGTCAATGTGGAGGCTATATACAGGGTATTACGGTACAGAGTCAATGTGGAGAAAATATACAGGGGGTACCTGTACAGAGTCAATGTGGAGGCTATATACAGGGTGTACCAGTAGAGAGTCAATGTGGAGGCTATATACAGGGTGTACCGGTAGAGAGTCAATGTGGAGGCTATATACAGGGTATTACGGTACAGAGTCAATGTGGAGGCTATATACAGGTTATTACGGTACAAGGTCAATGTGGAGGCTATATACAGGTTATTACGGTACAAGGTCAATGTGGAGGCTATATACAGGTTATTACGGTACAAGGTCAATGTGGAGGCTATATACAGGGGGTACCGGTACAGAGTCAATGTGGAGGCTATATACAGGTTATTACGGTACAGAGTCAATGTGGAGGCTATATACAAGGGGTACCTGTACAGAGTCAATGTGGAGGCTATATACAGGGTGTACCGGTAGAGAGTCAATGTGGAGGCTATATACAGGGTATTACGGTACAGAGTCAATGTGGAGGCTATATACAGGGGGTACCTGTACAGAGTCAATGTGGAGGCTATATACAGGGTGTACCAGTAGAGAGTCAATGTGGAGGCTATAAACAGGGTATTACGGTACAGGGTCAATGTGGAGGCTATATACAGGGGGTACCTGTACAGAGTCAATGTGGAGGCTATATACAGGGTGTACCAGTAGAGAGTCAATGTTGAGGCTATATACAGGGTGTACCGGTAGAGAGTCAATGTGGAGGCTATATACAGGGTATTACGGTACAGAGTCAATGTGGAGGCTATATACAGGTTATTACGGTACAAGGTCAATGTGGAGGCTATATACAGGTTATTACGGTACAAGGTCAATGTGGAGGCTATATACAGGTTATTACGGTACAAGGTCAATGTGGAGGCTATATACAGGGGGTACCGGTACAGAGTCAATGTGGAGGCTATATACAGGTTATTACGGTACAAGGTCAATGTGGAGGCTATATACAGGTTATTACGGTACAGAGTCAATGTGGAGGCTATATACAGGTTATTACGGTACAGAGTCAATGTGGAGGCTATATACAGGTTATTACGGTACAGAGTCAATGTGGAGAAAATATACAAGGGGTACCGGTACAGAGTCAATGTGGAGGCTATATACAGGGGGTACCGGTACAGAGTCAATGTGGAGGCTATATACAGGTTATTACGGTACAAGGTCAATGTGGAGGCTATATACAGGTTATTACGGTACAGAGTCAATGTGGAGGCTATATACAGGGGGTACCGGTACAGAGTCAATGTGGAGGCTACATACAGGGTGTACCGGTAGAGAGTCAATGTGGAGGCTATATACAGGGTATTACGGTACAGAGTCAATGTGGAGGCTATATACAGGGGGTACCTGTACAGAGTCAATGTGGAGGCTATATACAGGTTATTACGGTACAAGGTCAATGTGGAGGCTATATACAGGGTATTACGGTAGAGAGTCAATGTGGAGGCTATATACAGGGTATTACGGTACAGAGTCAATGTGGAGGCTATATACAGGGGGTACCTGTACAGAGTCAATGTGGAGGCTATATACAGGGTGTACATGTAGAGAGTCAATGTGGAGGCTATATACAGGGTATTACGGTACAGAGTCAATGTGGAGAAAATATACAGGGGGTACCGGTACAGAGTCAATGTGGAGGCTATATACAGGTTATTACTGTACAGAGTCAACGTGGAGACTATATACAGGGTATTACGGTACAGAGTCAATGTGGAGGCTATATACAGGGTATTACGGTACAGAGTCAATGTGGAGGCTATATACAAGGGGTACCTGTACAGAGTCAATGTGGAGGCTATATACAGGGTGTACCGGTAGAGAGTCAATGTGGAGGCTATATACAGGGTATTACGGTACAGAGTCAATGTGGAGGCTATATACAGGGGGTACCTGTACAGAGTCAATGTGGAGGCTATATACAGGGTGTACCAGTAGAGAGTCAATGTGGAGGCTATATACAGGGTATTACGGTACAGAGTCAATGTGGAGGCTATATACAGGGGGTACCTGTACAGAGTCAATGTGGAGGCTATATACAGGTTATTACGGTACAAGGTCAATGTGGAGGCTATATACAGGGTATTACGGTAGAGAGTCAATGTGGAGGCTATATACAGGGTATTACGGTACAGAGTCAATGTGGAGGCTATATACAGGGGGTACCTGTACAGAGTCAATGTGGAGGCTATATACAGGGTGTACATGTAGAGAGTCAATGTGGAGGCTATATACAGGGTATTACGGTACAGAGTCAATGTGGAGAAAATATACAGGGGGTACCGGTACAGAGTCAATGTGGAGGCTATATACAGGTTATTACTGTACAGAGTCAACGTGGAGACTATATACAGGGTATTACGGTACAGAGTCAATGTGGAGGCTATATACAGGGTATTACGGTACAGAGTCAATGTGGAGGCTATATACAAGGGGTACCTGTACAGAGTCAATGTGGAGGCTATATACAGGGTGTACCGGTAGAGAGTCAATGTGGAGGCTATATACAGGGTATTACGGTACAGAGTCAATGTGGAGGCTATATACAGGGGGTACCTGTACAGAGTCAATGTGGAGGCTATATACAGGGTGTACCAGTAGAGAGTCAATGTGGAGGCTATATACAGGGTATTACGGTACAGAGTCAATGTGGAGGCTATATACAGGGGGTACCTGTACAGAGTCAATGTGGAGGCTATATACAGGGTGTACCAGTAGAGAGTCAATGTGGAGGCTATATACAGGGTGTACCGGTAGAGAGTCAATGTGGAGGCTATATACAGGGTATTACGGTACAGAGTCAATGTGGAGGCTATATACAGGTTATTACGGTACAAGGTCAATGTGGAGGCTATATACAGGTTATTACGGTACAAGGTCAATGTGGAGGCTATATACAGGTTATTACGGTACAAGGTCAATGTGGAGGCTATATACAGGGGGTACCGGTACAGAGTCAATGTGGAGGCTATATACAGGTTATTACGGTACAAGGTCAATGTGGAGGCTATATACAGGTTATTACGGTACAGAGTCAATGTGGAGGCTATATACAGGTTATTACGGTACAGAGTCAATGTGGAGGCTATATACAGGTTATTACGGTACAGAGTCAATGTGGAGAAAATATACAAGGGGTACCGGTACAGAGTCAATGTGGAGGCTATATACAGGGGGTACCGGTACAGAGTCAATGTGGAGGCTATATACAGGTTATTACGGTACAAGGTCAATGTGGAGGCTATATACAGGTTATTACGGTACAAGGTCAATGTGGAGGCTACATACAGGGTGTACCGGTAGAGAGTCAATGTGGAGGCTATATACAGGGGGTACCTGTACAGAGTCAATGTGGAGGCTATATACAGGTTATTACGGTACAAGGTCAATGTGGAGGCTATATACAGGGTATTACGGTAGAGAGACAATGTGGAGGCTATATACAGGGTATTACGGTAAAGAGTCAATGTGGAGGCTATATACAGGGGGTACCTGTACAGAGTCAATGTGGAGGCTATATACAGGGTGTACCGGTAGAGAGTCAATGTGGAGGCTATATACAGGGTATTACGGTACAGAGTCAATGTGGAGAAAATATACAGGGGGTACCGGTACAGAGTCAATGTGGAGGCTATATACAGGTTATTACGGTACAGAGTCAACGTGGAGACTATATACAGGGTATTACGGTACAGAGTCAATGTGGAGGCTATATACAGGGTATTACGGTACAGAGTCAATGTGGAGGCTATATACAAGGGGTACCTGTACAGAGTCAATGTGGAGTCTATATACTGGGTGTACCGGTAGAGAGTCAATGTGGAGGCTATATACAGGGTATTACGGTACAGAGTCAATGTGGAGGCTATATACAGGGGGTACCTGTACAGAGTCAATGTGGAGGCTATATCAAGGGTGTACCAGTAGAGAGTCAATGTGGAGGCTATATACAGGGGGTACTGGTACAGAGTCAATGTGGAGGCTATATACAGGGGGGACCGGTACAGAGTCAATGTGGAGGCTATATACAGGGTGTACCGGTAGAGAGTCAATGTGGAGGCTATATACAGGGTATTACGGTACAGAGTCAATGTGGAGGCTATATACAGGGGGTACCGGTACAGAGTCAACGTGGAGACTATATACAGGGTATTACGGTACAGAGTCAATGTGGAGGCTATATACAGGGTATTACGGTACAGAGTCAATGTGGAGGCTATATACAAGGGGTACCTGTACAGAGTCAATGTGGAGGCTATATACAGGGTGTACCGGTAGAGAGTCAATGTGGAGGCTATATACAGGGTATTACGGTACAGAGTCAATGTGGAGGCTATATACAGGTTATTACGGTACAAGGTCAATGTGGAGGCTATATACAGGTTATTACGGTACAAGGTCAATGTGGAGGCTATATACAGGTTATTACGGTACAAGGTCAATGTGGAGGCTATATACAGGGGGTACCGGTACAGAGTCAATGTGGAGGCTATATACAGGTTATTACGGTACAAGGTCAATGTGGAGGCTATATACAGGTTATTACGGTACAGAGTCAATATGGAGAAAATATACAAGGGGTACCGGTACAGAGTCAATGTGGAGGCTATATACAGGGTATTACGGTACAGAGTCAATGTGGAGGCTATATACAGGGTATTACGGTACAGAGTCAATGTGGAGGCTATATACAGGGTATTACGGTAAAGAGTCAATGTGGAGGCTATATACAGGGGGTACCTGTACAGAGTCAATGTGGAGGCTATATACAGGGTGTACCGGTAGAGAGTCAATGTGGAGGCTATATACAGGGGGTACTGGTACAGAGTCAATGTGGAGACTATATACAAGGGGTACTGGTACAGAGTCAATGTGGAGGCTATATACAGGTTATTACGGTACAAGGTCAATGTGGAGGCTATATACAGGTTATTACGGTACAAGGTCAATGTGGAGGCTATATACAGGTTATAACGGTACAGAGTCAATGTGGAGGCTATATACAGGGGGTACCAGTACAGAGTCAACGTGGAGACTATATACAGGGGGTACCGGTACAGAGTCAATGTGGAGGCTATATACAGGTTATTACGGTACAAGGTCAATGTGGAGGCTATATACAGGGTATTACGGTACAAGGTCAATGTGGAGGCTATATACAGGGGGTACCGGTACAGAGTCAATGTGGAGGCTATATACAGGTTATTACGGTACAAGGTCAATGTGGAGGCTATATACAGGGGGTACCGGTACAGAGTCAACGTGGAGACTATATACAGGTTATTACGGTACAAGGTCAATGTGGAGGCTATATACAGGGTATTACGGTACAAGGTCAATGTGGAGGCTATATACAGGGGGTACCGGTACAGAGTCAATGTGGAGGCTATATACAGGTTATTACGGTACAAGGTCAATGTGGAGGCTATATACAGGGGGTACCGGTACAGAGTCAACGTGGAGACTATATACAGGGTATTACGGTACAGAGTCAATGTGGAGGCTATATACAGGGTATTACGGTACAGAGTCAATGTGGAGGCTATATACAAGGGGTACCTGCACAGAGTCAATGTGGAGGCTATATACAGGGTGTACCGGTAGAGAGTCAAGGTGGAGGCTATATACAGGGTATTACGGTACAGAGTCAATGTGGAGGCTATATACAGGTTATTACGGTACAAGTTCAATGTGGAGGCTATATACAGGTTATTACGGTACAAGGTCAATGCGGAGGCTATATACAGGGGGTACCGGTACAGAGTCAATGTGTAGGCTATATACAGGTTATTACGGTACAAGGTCAATGTGGAGGCTATATACAGGTTATTACGGTACAGAGTCAATGTGGAGGCTATATACAGGTTATTACGGTACAGAGTCAATGTGGAGGCTATATACAGGTTATTAAGGTAGAGAGTCAATGTGGAGAAAATATACAAGGGGTACCGGTACAGAGTCAATGTGGAGGCTATATACAGGGGGTACCGGTACAGAGTCAATGTGGAGGCTATATACAGGTTATTACGGTACAAGGTCAATGTGGAGGCTATATACAGGTTATTACGGTACAGAGTCAATGTGGAGGCTATATACAGGGGGTACCGGTACAGAGTCAATGTGGAGGCTACATACAGGGTGTACCGGTAGAGAGTCAATGTGGAGGCTATATACAGGGGGTACCTGTACAGAGTCAATGTGGAGGCTATATACAGGTTATTACGGTACAAGGTCAATGTGGAGGCTATATACAGGGTATTACGGTAGAGAGTCAATGTGGAGGCTATATACAGGGTATTACGGTAAAGAGTCAATGTGGAGGCTATATACAGGGGGTACCTGTACAGAGTCAATGTGGAGGCTATATACAGGGTGTACCGGTAGAGAGTCAATGTGGAGGCTATATACAGGGTATTACGGTACAGAGTCAATGTGGAGAAAATATACAGGGGGTACCGGTACAGAGTCAATGTGGAGGCTATATACAGGTTATTACGGTACAGAGTCAACGTGGAGACTATATACAGGGTATTACGGTACAGAGTCAATGTGGAGGCTATATACAGGGTATTACGGTACAGAGTCAATGTGGAGGCTATATACAAGGGGTACCTGTACAGAGTCAATGTGGAGTCTATATACTGGGTGTACCGGTAGAGAGTCAATGTGGAGGCTATATACAGGGTATTACGGTACAGAGTCAATGTGGAGGCTATATACAGGGGGTACCTGTACAGAGTCAATGTGGAGGCTATATCAAGGGTGTACCAGTAGAGAGTCAATGTGGAGGCTATATACAGGGGGTACTGGTACAGAGTCAATGTGGAGGCTATATCAAGGGTGTACCAGTAGAGAGTCAATGTGGAGGCTATATACAGGGTATTACGGTACAGAGTCAATGTGGAGGCTATACACAGGGGGTACCGGTACAGAGTCAACGTGGAGACTATATACAGGGTATTACGGTACAGAGTCAATGTGGAGGCTATATACAGGGTATTACGGTACAGAGTCAATGTGGAGGCTATATACAAGGGGTACCTGTACAGAGTCAATGTGGAGGCTATATACAGGGTGTACCGGTAGAGAGTCAATGTGGAGGCTATATACAGGGTATTACGGTACAGAGTCAATGTGGAGGCTATATACAGGTTATTACGGTACAAGGTCAATGTGGAGGCTATATACAGGTTATTACGGTACAAGGTCAATGTGGAGGCTATATACAGGTTATTACGGTACAAGGTCAATGTGGAGGCTATATACAGGGGGTACCGGTACAGAGTCAATGTGGAGGCTATATACAGGTTATTAAGGTACAAGGTCAATGTGGAGGCTATATACAGGTTATTACGGTACAGAGTCAATGTGGAGAAAATATACAAGGGGTACCGGTACAGAGTCAATGTGGAGGCTATATACAGGGTATTACGGTACAGAGTCAATGTGGAGGCTATATACAGGGTATTACGGTACAGAGTCAATGTGGAGGCTATATACAGGGTATTACGGTAAAGAGTCAATGTGGAGGCTATATACAGGGGGTACCTGTACAGAGTCAATGTGGAGGCTATATACAGGGTGTACCGGTAGAGAGTCAATGTGGAGGCTATATACAGGGGGTACTGGTACAGAGTCAATGTGGAGACTATATACAAGGGGTACTGGTACAGAGTCAATGTGGAGGCTATATACAGGTTATTACGGTACAAGCTCAATGTGGAGGCTATATACAGGTTATTACGGTACAAGGTCAATGTGGAGGCTATATACAGGTTATAACGGTACAGAGTCAATGTGGAGGCTATATACAGGGGGTACCAGTACAGAGTCAACGTGGAGACTATATACAGGGGGTAGCGGTACAGAGTCAATGTGGAGGCTATATACAGGTTATTACGGTACAAGGTCAATGTGGAGGCTATATACAGGGTATTACGGTACAAGGTCAATGTGGAGGCTATATACAGGGGGTACCGGTACAGAGTCAATGTGGAGGCTATATACAGGTTATTACGGTACAAGGTCAATGTGGAGGCTATATACAGGGGGTACCGGTACAGAGTCAACGTGGAGACTATATACAGGTTATTACGGTACAAGGTCAATGTGGAAGCTATATACAGGGTATTACGGTACAAGGTCAATGTGGAGGCTATATACAGGGGGTACCGGTACAGAGTCAATGTGGAGGCTATATACAGGTTATTACGGTACAAGGTCAATGTGGAGGCTATATACAGGGGGTACCGGTACAGAGTCAACGTGGAGACTATATACAGGGTATTACGGTACAGAGTCAATGTGGAGGCTATATACAGGGTATTACGGTACAGAGTCAATGTGGAGGCTATATACAAGGGGTACCTGTACAGAGTCAATGTGGAGGCTATATACAGGGTGTACCGGTAGAGAGTCAAGGTGGAGGCTATATACAGGGTATTACGGTACAGAGTCAATGTGGAGGCTATATACAGGTTATTACGGTACAAGGTCAATGTGGAGGCTATATACAGGTTATTACGGTACAAGGTCAATGTGGAGGCTATATACAGGTTATTACGGTACAAGGTCAATGTGGAGGCTATATACAGGGGGTACCGGTACAGAGTCAATGTGGAGGCTATATACAGGTTATTACGGTACAAGGTCAATGTGGAGGCTATATACAGGTTATTACGGTACAGAGTCAATGTGGAGAAAATATACAAGGGGTACCGGTACAGAGTCAATGTGGAGGCTATATACAGGGTATTACGGTACAGAGTCAATGTGGAGGCTATATACAGGGTATTACGGTACAGAGTCAATGTGGAGGCTATATACAGGGTATTACGGTAAAGAGTCAATGTGGAGGCTATATACAGGGGGTACCTGTACAGAGTCAATGTGGAGGCTATATACAGGGTGTACCGGTAGAGAGTCAATGTGGAGGCTATATACAGGGGGTACTGGTACAGAGTCAATGTGGAGACTATATACAAGGGGTACTGGTACAGAGTCAATGTGGAGGCTATATACAGGTTATTACGGTACAAGGTCAATGTGGAGGCTATATACAGGTTATTACTGTACAAGGTCAATGTGGAGGCTATATACAGGTTATAACGGTACAGAGTCAATGTGGAGGCTATATACAGGGGGTACATGTACAGAGTCAACGTGGAGACTATATACAGGGGGTACCGGTACAGAGTCAATGTGGAGGCTATATACAGGTTATTACGGTACAAGGTCAATGTGGAGGCTATATACAGGGTATTACGGTACAAGGTCAATGTGGAGGCTATATACAGGGGGTACCGGTACAGAGTCAATGTGGAGGCTATATACAGGTTATTACGGTACAAGGTCAATGTGGAGGCTATATACAGGGGGTACCGGTACAAGGTCAATGTGGAGGCTATATACAGGGGGTACCGGTACAGAGTCAATGTGGAGGCTATATACAGGTTATTACGGTACAAGGTCAATGTGGAGGCTATATACAGGGTATTACGGTACAAGGTCAATGTGGAGGCTATATACAGGGGGTACCGGTACAGAGTCAATGTGGAGGCTATATACAGGTTATTACGGTACAAGGTCAATGTGGAGGCTATATACAGGGGGTACCGGTACAGAGTCAACGTGGAGACTATATACAGGGTATTACGGTACAGAGTCAATGTGGAGGCTATATACAGGGTATTACGGTACAGAGTCAATGTGGAGGCTATATACAAGGGGTACCGGTACAGAGTCAATGTGGAGGCTATATACAGGGTGTACCGGTAGAGAGTCAATGTGGAGGCTATATACAGGGTATTACGGTACAGAGTCAATGTGGAGGCTATATACAGGTTATTACGGTACAGAGTCAATGTGGAGAAAATATACAAGGGGTACCGGTACAGAGTCAATGTGGAGGCTATATACAGGGGGTACCGGTACAGAGTCAATGTGGAGGCTATATACAGGTTATTACGGTACAAGGTCAATGTGGAGGCTATATACAGGTTATTACGGTACAGAGTCAATGTGGAGGCTATATACAGGGGGTACCGGTACAGAGTCAATGTGGAGGCTACATACAGGGTGTACCGGTAGAGAGTCAATGTGGAGGCTATATACAGGGTATTACGGTACAGAGTCAATGTGGAGGCTATATACAGGGGGTACCTGTACAGAGTCAATGTGGAGGCTATATACAGGTTATTACGGTACAAGGTCAATGTGGAGGCTATATACAGGTTATTACGGTACAAGGTCAATGTGGAGGCTATATACAGGGGGTACCAGTACATAGTCAACGTGGAGACTATATACAGGGGGTACCGGTACAGAGTCAATGTGGAGGCTATATACAGGTTATTACGGTACAAGGTCAATGTGGAGGCTATATACAGGGTATTACGGTAGAGAGTCAATGTGGAGGCTATATACAGGGTATTACGGTACAGAGTCAATGTGGAGAAAATATACAGGGGTACCGGTACAGAGTCAATGTGGAGGCTATATACAGGTTATTACGGTACAGAGTCAACGTGGAGACTATATACAGGGTATTACGGTACAGAGTCAATGTGGAGGCTATATACAGGGTATTACGGTACAGAGTCAATGTGGAGGCTATATACAAGGGGTACCTGTACAGAGTCAATGTGGAGGCTATATACAGGGTGTACCGGTAGAGAGTCAATGTGGAGGCTATATACAGGGTATTACGGTACAGAGTCAATGTGGAGGCTATATACAGGGGGTACCTGTACAGAGTCAATGTGGAGGCTATATACAGGGTGTACCAGTAGAGAGTCAATGTGGAGGCTATATACAGGGGGTACTGGTACAGAGTCAATGTGGAGGCTATATACAGGGGGGACCGGTACAGAGTCAATGTGGAGGCTATATACAGGTTATTACGGTACAAAGTCAATGTGGAGGCTATTTACAGGTTATTACGGTACAGAGTCAACGTGGAGACTATATACAGGGGGTACCGGTACAGAGTCAACGTGGAGACTATATACAGGGGGTAGCGGTACAGAGTCAATGTGGAGACTATATACAGGTTATTACGGTACAGAGTCAATTTGGAGGCTATATAGAGGGGATAACGGTACAGAGTCAACGTGGAGACTATATACAGGGGGTACCAATACAGAGTCAATGTTGAGGCTATATGCAAGGGGTACCGGTGCAGAGTCAATGTGGAGGCTATATACAGGGGGTACTGTTACAGAGTCAATGTGGAGGCTATATACAGGGGGTACAGGTACAGAGTCAATGTGGAGGCTATATGCAGGGGGTACCGGTTCAGAGTCAATGTGGATGCTGTATACAGTTAGTCGAGGTAATTGAGGTTTTATGTACATGTAGAGTTATTAAAGTGACTATGATGACTCCTTGCTGTCCCCAGTCCACCTGGCCGTGCTGCTGCTCCAGTTTCAACTGTTCTGCCTTATTATTATTGGACCATGCTGGTAATTTATGAACATTTGAACATCTTGGCCATGTTCTGTTATAATCTCCACCCGGCACAGCCAGAAGAGGACTGGCCACCCCTCATAGCCTGGTTTCTCTCTAGGTTTCTTCCTAGGTTTTGGCCTTTCTAGGGAGTTTTTCCTAGCCAACATGCTTCAACACCTGCATTGCTTGCTGTTTGGGGTTTTAGGCTGGGTTTCTGTACAGCACTTTGAGATATCAGCTGATGTACGAAGGGCTATATAAATACATTTGATTTGATTTAGGGCCTTCCTCTGACACCGGCTGGTACAGAGTTCTTGGATGGCAGGAAGCTTGGCGCCAGTGATGTACTGGGCCGTACGCTCTACCCTCAGTAGTGCCTTGCGGTCAGATGCCGAGCAGTTGCTGTACCACGCAGTGATGCAACCAGTCAGGATGCTCTCGATGGTGCAGCTGTAGAACCTTTTGAGGATCTGAGGACCCATGCCACATCTTTTCAGTCTCCTGAGCAGGAATAGGTTTTGTCGTGCCCTTCTTCACAACTGTCTTTGTGTGCTTGGACAATTCTAGTTTGTTGGTGATGTGGACACCAAGGAACTTGAAGTTCTCAAGCTGCTCCACTACAGCCCCTTCGATGAGAATGGGGGCGTGCTCGGTCCTCTTTTTCCTGTAGTCCACAATCATCTCCTTTGTCTTGATCACATTGAGGGAGAGGTTGTTGTCCTGGCACCACACGTCCAGGTCTCTGACCTCCTCCCTGTAGGATGTCTCGTCGTTTCGGTGATCAGGCCTACCACTGTTGTGTCATCGGCAAACTTAATGTTGGTGTTGAAGTCGTGCCTGGCTGTGCAATCATGAGTGAACAGGGAGTACAGGAGGTGACTGAGCACGCACCCCTGAGGAGCCTCTGTGTTGAGGATCAGCATGGCAGATGTGTTGTTGCCTACCTTTACCACCTGGGGCGGCCCGTCAGGAAGTCCAGGATCCAGTTGCAGAGGGAGGTGTTTAGTCCCAGGATCCTCAGCTCATTGATGAGCTTTGAGGGCACTATGGTGTTGAACGCTGAGCTGTAGTCAATGAATAGCATTCTCACATGGGTGATCCTTTTGTCCAGGTGTGAAAGAGCAGTGTGGAGTGCAATAGAGATTGCATCATCTGTGGATCTGTTGACCCCATTAACATGGACAGATCTGAAGTTGAGAGTTTGAAGTTCCTTGATGTCCATATCCCCAACGAACTATCATAGTCAAAACACACCAACACAGTTGTGAAGAGGGCATGATAACACTTTCCGCCCCCCAGGAAACTGAAAACATGGGTCCCCAGATCCTCAGTTATACCGCTGCACCATCAAGAGCATCCTGACCGGTTGCATCACCTCCTGTTATGGAAACTGCTGGGCATCTGACCGTACGGCGCTACTGAGGGTGTATCATCGGGCGGGGCCTGGTTTGTGTAGGGGGGTTAGGGTCAGTCAGTTAAACCTGGAGTATTTATCCTGTCTTATCTGATGTCCCGTGTGAATTTAAATATGCTCCCTCTAATTCTCTCTCTCTACCTCTCCCTTCTATCCCGGAGGACCTGAGCCCTGGGACCATGCCTCGGGACTACCTGGCCTGATCACTCCTTGCTGGCCCCAGTCCACCTGGTCGTGCTGCTGCTCCAGTTTGAACTGTTCTGCCTGCAGCTATGGAACCCTGACCTGTTCACCGGAGGTCACCCCTCATAGAACCATTGTGATTATTATTATTTGAGCCTGCTGGTGATCTATGAACATCTCTACCTGGCACAGCCAGAAGAGGACTGGCCACCCCACATAGCCTGGTTCCTCTCTAGGTTTCTTCCTAGGTTTTGGCCTTTCTAGGGAGTTCTTCCTAGCCACCGTGCATCTGCATTGTTTGCTGTTTGGGGGTTTTAGGCTGGGTTTCTGTATAGCACTTTGTGACATCGGCTGATGTTGTAAGGGATTTATGAATAAAATTAGATTGCTGACGGCCGAGTACATCACTGGGTAGAAGCTTCCTGCTATCCAGGACCTACTGTATATACCAGGCGGTGTCAGAGGAAGGGCCAAAAAAGAGTCAAAGACTCCAGTCACATTGTAAAGAATGTCATTTCATTAGTGTTGTGATATTATGTCATGGAGTAACAATAAACTTTAATTTGGATTAGATACAACCCTTGTCTACAGATGGCTACTTTGACCTGGGGGCTTTGTAGACCATCTACAGATGGCTACTTTTACCTGGGGGCTTTGTAGACCATTCAAAGGGGTTCCGGTACCTGGTCCCCAAGACAAACCCACGTGTTATGATAGCTTATAGACAGTAGTAGGCAAATGAAGGGCCAAAGTTCCAATATTAAGATGATGGAATAACGTTTCTACGGTCTATTTGCTGGTAATTGGAAACACGTCCCTTTTGAATTTCTTCCCCCATTCCTAAAACACATCCATCCTATAGTGTAGGTTTTGAAGATTCATAATCTATGCTTGTAGTCATCAGAAGAAGATTGAGGAACGGTTGGTGGATCCAAGAAGTACAAGCCCCCACCCCAATCTCCAACCTCTGAAATGTTATCTTTGATGCGGGCATTTTCAAGTACCACTTAACATCTCTGTCTCTGTCTGTCTGGTAGAGTGGTTATGGTGGTTGCTCCCCAAACCAGAGAGGTCAAATCCCAGAGAAACAGTACCACTTAACATCTCTGTCTCTGTCTGTCTGGTAGAGTAGTGGTTATGGTGGTTGCTCCCCAAACCAGAGAGGTAAAATCCCAGAGAAACAGTACCACTTAACATCTCTGTCTCTGTCTGTCTGGAAGAGTAGTGGTTATGGTGGTTGCTCCCCAAACCAGAGAGGTCAAATCCCAGAGAAACAGAGAAACAGTTAATGGAGCAACTTCTTTCTTGTTGCCTTTGTGGGCCTGAAATAGCCATGGGAACACTCAGACATAATTTACAAATTAAGCATGTGTTTAGTGAGTCCGCTAGATCAGAGTTAGTAGGGATGTTCTCTGTTTAGTGAGTCCTCCAGATCAGAGGCAGTAGGGATGTTCTCTGTTTAGTGAGTCCTCCAGATCAGAGGCAGTAGGGATGACCAGGGATGTTCTCTGTTTAGTGAGTCCTCCAAATCAGAGGCAGTAGGGATGACCAGGGATGTTCTCTGTTTAGTGAGTCCTCCAGATCAGAGGCAGTAGGGATGACCAGGGATGTTCTCTGTTTAGTGAGTCCTCCAGATCAGAAGCAGTAGGGTTGACCAGGGATGTTCTCTGTTTAGTGAGTCCTCCAGATCAGAGGCAGTAGGGATGACCAGGGATGTTCTCTGTTTAGTGAGTCCTCCAGATCAGAAGCAGTAGGGAGGACCACGTTCTCTTGATAAGTGTGTGATTCGGACCATTTTCCTGTCCAGCTTAGCATTCGGAATGAAACAAGTACTTTTGGGTGCCAGGGAAACTGTATGGAGTAAAAAATATATTATTTTCTTTAGAAACGTAGTGAAGTAAAATTAAAAGTTGTAAAGAAACAGAAAGAGTAACAGTACAGATACAAACAGATATAAACAGAATGTAGTGGAGTTTTAAATACATTTCTGTTAAGTCATTTACACCACTGGACTTGAAAGGAACACCTCAATTACCTCGACTAACCGGTGCCCCCACACATTGACTCTGTACCGTAATACCCTGTATATAGTCTCCACATTGACTCTGTACCGTAATACCCTGTATATAGTCTCCACATTGACTCTGTACCGTAATACCCTGTATATAGTCTCCACATTGACTCTGTACCGTAATACCCTGTATATAGTCTCCACATTGACTCTGTACCGTAATACCCTGTATATAGTCTCCACAATGACTCTGTACCGTAATACCCTGTATATAGTCTCCACAATGACTCTGTACCGTAACACCCTGTATATAGCCTCCACATTGACTCTGTACCCCCTGTATATAGCCTCCACATTGACTCTGTACCGGTACCCCCTGTATATAGCCTCCACATTGACTCTGTACCCCCTGTATATAGTCTCCACATTGACTCTGTACCGTAACACCCTGTATACAGCCTCCACATTGACTCTGTACCGGTACCCCCTGTATATAGCCTCCACATTGACTCTGTACCGTAACACCCTGTATATAGCCTCCACATTGACTCTGTCCCTGTACATAGCCTCCACAATGACTCTGTACCGGTACCCCATGTATATAGCCTTCACATTGACTCTGTACCGTAATACCCTGTATATAGCCTCCACATTGACTCTGTACCGGTACCCCCTGTATATAGCCTCCACATTGACTCTGTACCGTAATACCCTGTATATAGCCTCCACATTGACTCTGTACCGGTACCCCCTGTATATAGCCTCCACATTGACTCTGTACCGTAATACCCTGTATATAGCCTCCACATTGACTCTGTACCGGTATACCCTGTATATAGCCTCCACATTGACTCTGTACCGGTACCCCCTGTATATAGCCTCCACATTGACTCTGTACCGTAATACCCTGTATATAGCCTCCACATTGACTCTGTACCGGTACCCCCTGTATATAGCCTCCACATTGACTCTGTACCGTAATACCCTGTATATAGCCTCCACATTGACTCTGTACCGGTACCCCCTGTATATAGCCTCCACATTGACTCTGTACCGTAATACCCTGTATATAGCCTCCACATTGACTCTGTACCGGTACCCCCTGTATATAGCCTCCACATTGACTCTGTACCGTAATAACATGTATATAGCCTCCACATTGACTCTGTACCGTAATAACCTGTATTTAGCCTCCACATTGATTTTGTACTGTAATAACCTGTATATAGCCTCCACATTGACTTATAAATTGTTGGTTAAGGGCGTGTAAGTCAGAATTCCACTGTAAGGTCTACATGTGTAGTATTCTGCGCATGTGACAAATACTATTTGATTTGTTACACATGAAAACATGTTGTGATCGTGGTGTGACATTATTGAAGCTTTGCTGACACCTAGTGGACATAAAGAGAAACAACACCACACACACACACACTATAACCTTAACACAGATGGGATGCTTTACATACATTGCTCTTTTTATTAGACACTGATAAATATGTCCAATAAACAGACGTTCAAAAGTCGGAATGTAAAACAAAAACGACTGAAAAGTTATTCAAGAGCAGTTGTAGTGAATCAAGCATCTTGGGGTTACCGGAAATAGGTCAAAGTATATATTTTACATGTTCTAATTTATTTAATCTTTATTTAACTAGGCAAGATGAACTCAACAACAACGACATAGACACAAGTTACCTGCTATATTTGGGAAACAGGATTAACACAGAGAGAAATACAAAATTCAATGCATGCTTCTGTAGTACGAGTAGGTATATACAGTATCATCGGTAACAATTGTATACAAGCCACCTACCTAATAAAATACTGGGGCTTGCGGTCATTAGTTACATTTCAACCACAGCGATTCCCCAATTGAGGCGCAACAGAGTTCACCGGCAGGAACACCGGAAATAATAACTAAATCAACAAACGAGACATGGTGGAGGCTACCAGAATGAAGAGAGACATTTGTCCGAATAAACGTGGTGAGTGAAAAACATAATTACATAGCTCACTCCCTACCCGGTATCTCATTCTACTGTTATACGACTCTGTATGTGTTGTTTGTTGGCAACCTTGTTATTTACGAAGTTTTTGGTTCCTCAAATTATACCCACCCAGTGTGGACTGTATCCGTACGAAACCCGCTTCAAGCTTGGGCTAAAGAAGAAAGGAAGCCACTACAATCAAGTTATCCCAGCTAAAGAGTCGTCTAGGAAACCAAACGACTTGATGAAGACTCTAAGTTTCCGTCTGAATACTTCTAAGGAGCCTCAACTTGGGCAGTGGCTAAAGAGGAAAGGAAGCCCCTCAACATGATGCCTGGGGAGATATTTGCATATACTGTTCTTGCAGAAGGAATTGTCTGGCAGCAGGAACACACAATTCATGTGTACGGATGTGATCTGCACATTCTGGCCACACCTGACCAAAGTTGCCCTTCATTGTCCAGAGCTCACCACTCTTCTAGACATGAAGCCACTGCTTTCCGTCATGCATGCGAAGGCACATCGTTTGAAATGTGAGGTCAGTGTTTCTTTATTAAGGAATACGTCATTGTATTTACCCGACACATTACGATTGTTGGTGTCAGGCTGGCAATTGAATCAGTCGCCTCCGACTTCTTCTCCATGCTTCAGAGGAGAGTCAGCAGCCTCAGATGACACCAGGACTCTGTCAAACTGATATAGAGCAAAGCTATGGGCCAAGACACCTCCCTCCTAGAAGATAACTTCATAGATGACCTCCTGGAAAAGGACCTAGATGACAGCATCCACTACAGCTCTGATGACGAGGAATCTGTCCCAGACTGACGGTGTTCGTTTGGGTGGGTGCAGTTTGCATTGGGTGGAAAGTGATTCCATTTGTTTTGTAGATGTGCTTCATCTGCCTTCCTAAGGAAAAATAGTTTGAACATTTTATGGAAAATAAAGGTTTATGTTTCTTCCTTGTTGACAATGTGATCACATGGTACAGATTTGAGAAGGGCGCTCGTCTGTTACTGCTTTTGCCCGATCACATGACCAGGTCACATGACCAGGTCCGACCCCTTTAAATGGCCAATCTGCAGTTGATACATCCACTTATGGATGCTTGAAGAATATCATTTATAAATGCCTCATGAGTATAGTTCAACTGCCGTACCCCGTCAGATCCCAAAATATATGTTTTTGTTCTACTCCAATGTTTGTAAACAAAGTAAATGTAAACATTCACGAGCATGTGTCCAACTTATTCCACGGTGAGCCGAGTGTCTGCGGGTTTCACTCCTCCCATGGAGCTACATCAGTACATTAGTCATGGGATTTAAAGTTAAGGTGACCAGATTTCTGAAATTAAAACCGGGGACATTTCCAGTTCGGAGTTCAATATATCATTACAATATCCAATGTTATTATCTATTATATATAATATCAGTATATCATTAAAATATCCAATGTTATTATCTATTATATATAATATCAGTATATCATTAAAATATCCAATGCTATTATATATTATATATAATATCAGTATATCATTAAAATATCAATGTTATTATCTATTATATATAATGTCAATATATCATTAAAATATCCACTGTTATTATCAATTATATATAATATCAATATATCATTAAAATATCCAATGTTATTATATATTATATATAATATCAACATATCATTAAAATATCCACTGTTATTATCTATTATATATAATATCAACATATCATTAAAATATCCAATGTTATTATCTATTATATATTATATCATTAAAATATCCAATGTTATTATCTATTATATATTATATCATTAAAATATCCAATGTTATTATCTATTATATATTATATCATTAAAATATCCAATGTTATTATCTATTATATATATTATCAATATATCATTAAAATATCCAATGTTATTATCTATGAAATAAAGGGGGATAATTCCGGTTTCATGTATTTAGTCTAACAGACACACTGTGACAGAGAGAACAACTATACTACAGAAACACTATAGACAAGACAGAACTGATCTGAACAGCCATTCAGTGGTCCTGCTAGACTGGGTAGAACTGATCTGAACAGACATTCAGTGGTCCTGCTAGACTGGGTAGAACTGATCTGAACAGCCATTCAGTGGTCCTGCTAGACTGGGTAGAACTGATCTGAACAGCCATTCAGTGGTCCTGCTAGACTGGGTAGAACTGATCTGAACAGACATCCAGTGGTCCTGCTAGTCTGGGTAGAACTGATCTGAACAGACATTCAGTGGTCCTGCTAGACTGGGTAGAACTGATCTGAACAGACATTCAGTGGTCCTGCTAGTCTGGGTAGAACTGATCTGAACAGACATTCAGTGGTCCTGCTAGTCTGGGTAGAACTGATCTGAACAGACATTCAGTGGTCCTGCTAGACTGGGTAGAACTGATCTGAACAGACATTCAGTGGTCCTGCTAGACTGGGTAGAACTGATCTGAACAGACATTCAGTGGTCCTGCTAGACTGGGTAGAACTGATCTGAACAGACATTCAGTGGTCCTGCTAGTCTGGGTAGAACTGATCTGAACAGACATTCAGTGGTCCTGCTAGTCTGGGTAGAACTGATCTGAACAGACATTCAGTGGTCCTGCTAGACTGGGTAGAACTGATCTGAACAGCCATTCAGTGGTCCTGCTAGACTGGGTAGAACTGATCTGAACAGACATTCAGTGGTCCTGCTAGTCTGGGTAGAACTGATCTGAACAGACATTCAGTGGTCCTGCTAGACTGGGTAGAACTGATCTGAACAGCCATTCAGTGGTCCTGCTAGTCTGGGTAGAACTGATCTGAACAGCCATTCAGTGGTCCTGCTAGTCTGGGTAGAACTGATCTGAACAGACATTCAGTGGTCCTGCTAGACTGGGTAGAACTGATCTGAACAGACATTCAGTGGTCCTGCTAGACTGGGTAGAACTGATCTGAACAGACATTCAGTGGTCCTGCTAGACTGGGTAGAACTGATCTGAACAGACATTCAGTGGTCCTGCTAGACTGGGTAGAACTGATCTGAACAGACATTCAGTGGTCCTGCTAGTCTGGGTAGAACTGATCTGAACAGACATTCAGTGGTCCTGCTAGACTGGGTAGAACTGATCTGAACAGACATTCAGTGGTCCTGCTAGACTGGGTAGAACTGATCTGAACAGCCAATCAGTGGTCCTGCTAGACTGGGTAGAACTGATCTGAACAGACATTCAGTGGTCCTGCTAGTCTGGGTAGACCTGATCTGAACAGCCAATCAGTGGTCCTGCTAGTCTGGGTAGAATAAGAGCAGAAGAGAACATGTGACCTTTAAAAAACAGACAATAGTCTATGTGAAATACTTAACAACATAATGAAGAAATAAAACTGATGAGATTATGTAGTTACCACTTATTCCAACCTAATCTGTATATTTCTCAGAACAATGTATCTTCTTCAGGATTGCTCTGTCTTTGGCCAGCTTCTCCATGAACTCCTTGCAGGGGAGGTTGAAGTTTGTCTTTACAATAAGCATGGCCTTGATGGCAAGAACAGTGAACCTATTTCTTGCTGCTTTTCTTGCTATTTCTTGTCCATATATCATTCATTTGGGAGAACACTCTCTCGACGGGTCTATTACTTCCAGGTAAACACAAGACAACAGACGCTAATCTAGCCAGGTTAGTGTGTGGGATGTGGTTCTCTTTGAAGTGGGTAACTCCATCTCTGACTAAGCGGTGTCTCCAATGTTTTCCATTCTTCAAGCGATCCCTCCCCCTTTAGGAACTCTTGCAGGCCAGTAACCTCGTCAAACAATGCATCCTCATTGATGGTCACATGGTGGCATTTTTCCTGCAGTGTGGCTGCTGCCTTCTGGATCTCTTCACGCTGAGGTTGCCTTTTTAAAAGGATACAAAGTACATCTTTTAGATTATCTGTGTGCTTTCCCAATGCCTGCAAGTAGTTCACAGCCGCAGTGAAGAACGATTGGGAGGTTTTGAGAAAGCTCTCTAGACATTGCACCATTTCCCTCTAGCTCTCTCAGAAGTCCAACATACTAGCTCTCTCAGAAGTCCCACAAACTAGCTCTCTCAGAAGTACCACAAACTAGCTCTCTCAGAAGTCCAACATACTAGCTCTCTCAGAAATCCTACAAACTAGCTCTCTCAGAAGTCCAACAAACTAGCTCTCTCAGAAGTCCAACAAACTAGCTCTCTCAGAAGTCCAACAAACTAGCTCTCTCAGAAGTCCAACAAACTCACAAAAGCTCTTCAGTCTTTCTACTCTGAAGGTGAACATATGAAAATATCTTTGTGAGCAGGTACTCAACATCAAGGGGAATCATATCCAAAGCTGTTCTGGCCATGTTATGAAACATGTGGGCAGGACAACCTAAGCCAATCACCTCCCGCTGCAGAGCATTTTTAACTTTGGTATGGACATTGACCCTCCCCAGCTTATTCAGTCCTCCAAGGTTGGTATGGATATTGACCCTCCCCAGCCTATTCAGTCCTCCAAGGTTGGTATGGACATTGACCCTCCCCAGCCTATTCAGTCCTCCAAGGTTGGTATGGACATTGACCCTCCCCAGCCTATTCAGTCCTCCAAGGTTGGTATGGACATTGACCCTCCCCAGCCTATTCAGTCCTCCAAGGTTGGTATGGACATTGACCCTCCCCAGCCTATTCAGTCCTCCAAAGTTGGTATTTGTGTTATCAATTGTAACATACAAATACATATTCTCATAATTAATTGTGCATTAATTTCATATAATCATATTTTCAAAATAGTCCGTCCACTGAATGTTTACATGTGAACGTTTTTTAACCTCGTTACCATGACAGCAGCTGGCTAACTGAGCTAGATAACTTAGTCGACATAGCTAATGTTAGCTAGCATAACCTATTTAAAACCATATAACGCAGAGCATCTATCTATAAAATAAGTTGTGAAAGAACATCATTAGCTAGTATCTCAAACGAGTGTAACTTACCTGGCTTGAAAAGATGTTTGTGGTGATGTTATGGATTCACTTGACACTTCCGGTTGAGTTTTCCACAGCAGTTTCATCTAAAACTGGCGCGAGCAAGTAGTTAGTAGAAGAAGAAGAGTGAATGAAGCTGCTGTCGCGAGCGGCCCCCTCTGCTGGACAAAACAAGCACAACAAGATTGAGACGTCAACCGGTTGACTCTGATGCCCGGTCTTTCTTGCCACGTAAAATATTATTTCACTTTGCAGTTTTTAACGCACAATTAAAAACGGGGACATCTCCAGCCGGGGACAGGCCACGGAAAACTGGGACGTCTGGTCACCCTATTTTAAGTCAACGATTCCTTATGTATGAATGAGATGTACACATGCTGAACTAGTACTTTGAGTACTTTGACCCGTTACTTCTAGACTCTCAAGTAGTTTTCCAGAGGACTACTTTACTTGTACAAGAACTGACTCCCATCAGCTGCAGATGAAACCGGTTAGTTGAAAAATGTTGCCTAGAATCTACAGGCACTCGCATGAATCATCAAAAGTATGGACACAGAATGATTGAAGTGATTATTGTATTTTATTATTCTGACCCAATTATGACCCATGACATCTTCTGGGAAGAATAATGCATAGCCCTTGTGTGTTAAGCTACAAACGTGAAAATGTTCCAATTGAAATTGGGTTTGTCCCATCCTGAACAGGCCGGTTGCAAGTGACATACTCTTATCGATACTATTAGCAACACCGTATTATTACTAAAATTATATGAAATAAATGAAAGTTATGCAGGCAGGTCTGACATCGTCGGTTTGGTCGTTCAGTCGGCTTGTTTTGGTTTTGTGCGTCGCAATGCCCGTAACGTAATAGACTTCGTTTCTGATTACATTTTTAAACATTTTTAAACTATTCATAAATGATTCTTGCGCAATATTACTTTCATTTGAATGTCGTAAACATTGTCGGATTCTATTAAATAATTGATGTAACAGATAAAATCTTGTTACAGAAACCGGAAAAGTTGTGAACTACAAATGTGACGCCATTTTGTAGTTTTTTTTACTAACCCTAACCGTTTTTTAAAAATCAATATTTTCGCTAGTATCATTCTAATTGATGTGTAGAATGATGTGTACATTCATTAGGACATACATCACGCTGCACTGCATCAGCACATGCCAATTCAATGTCTGAAGTAGTGCACTTTTTGAAAGGTGTTTTTCGTCGTAACTATTTCAATTTGACATGTGTTCTTTTGATTTAATAAGGACCCCTTACTAAACCTTCATGTCAAATATTCTTGATTTTATAAAAATCATCAACGTTTGGGGGAAAAGCCAACTGTTGGTGGTGCTACTGAGCACCCCATGGCCACCAGGGGGATTGCAGAATTATGTTTAATTCATGCATAGGATTATTTGTGCCAAGCCATAAAACTAAGCTACAAAAACAACAAAAATATATTTTGGGGGGACTCTATGACCCGAGTTGACCTCTTACAAAGGTTTCCTAGGGGTGTATAAAGGTTCATGGCAGAAAAACAAGTGTATGTATAGAAATGCTTATTTTAACATTGTTACATCGATATTGATGCTTCTAGAAGTTCAGAAATAGCCATTCAACAGTATATATGTGGCCTTTCAACCCCGATACCCATTACCCACAAGGCCTTATAACCACACCTCTATTGCCATGGTCCTCGGCACATCATATTCCTGATAAGCAACAATGATGAACATTAATTCACACTGCCTATTCAAAAAAAGAAGTTGTGAAATTATTTGGCTTTCACCTTCATTAAATATTATCCGTGGAAAACTAGCCTAGAAACCAAGCAGATAGACGGTCTGCCTCTATGCACTAAACATGCTGCAGGTCAGTGTGACTCAGGGATAGGCCTATATCAGGGGTAGGCCTATCTCAGGGGTAGGCCTATATCAGGGGTAGGCCTATATCAGGGGTAGGCCTATATCAGGGGTAGGCCTATCTCAGGGGTAGGCCTATATCAGGGGTAGGCCTATATCAGGGGTAGGCCTATATCAGGGGTAGGCCTATATCAGGGGTAGGCCTATTTCAGGTGTAGGTCTTTATCAGGGGTAGGCCTATATCAGGGGTAGGCCTTTATCAGGGGTAGGCCTATATCAGGGGTAGGCCTATATCAGGGGTAGGCCTATATATACAGTGCCTTGCGAAAGTATTCGGCCCCCTTGAACTTTGCGACCTTTTGCCACATTTCAGGCTTCAAACATAAAGATATAAAACTGTATTTTTTTGTGAAGAATCAACAACAAGTGGGACACAATCATGAAGTGGAACGACATTTATTGGATATTTCAAACTTTTTTAACAAATCAAAAACTGAAAAATTGGGCGTGTAAAATGATTCAGCCCCCTTAAGTTAATACTTTGTAGCGCCACCTTTTGCTGCGATTACAGCTGTAAGTCGCTTGGGGTATGTCTCTATCAGTTTTGCACATCGAGAGACTGAAATTTTTTCCCATTCCTCCTTGCAAAACAGCTCGAGCTCGGTGAGGTTGGATGGAGAGCATTTGTGAACAGCAGTTTTCAGTTCTTTCCACAGATTCTCGATTGGATTCAGGTCTGGACTTTGACTTGGCCATTCTAACACCTGGATAGGTTTATTTTTGAACCATTCCATTGTAGATTTTGCTTTATGTTTTGGATCATTGTCTTGTTGGAAGACAAATCTCAGTCCCAGTCTCAGGTCTTTTGCAGACTCCATCAGGTTTTCTTCCAGAATGGTCCTGTATTTGGCTCCATCCATCTTCCCATCAATTTTAACCATCTTCCCTGTCCCTGCTGAAGAAAAGCAGGCCCAAACCATGATGCTGCCACCACCATGTTTGACAGTGGGGATGGTGTGTTCAGCTGTGTTGCTTTTACGCCAAACATAACGTTTTGCATTGTTGCCAAAAAGTTCAATTTTGGTTTCATCTGACCAGAGCACCTTCTTCCACATGTTTGGTGTGTCTCCCAGGTGGCTTGTGGCAAACTTTAAACAACAGTTTTTATGGATATCTTTAAGAAATGGCTTTCTTCTTGCCACTCTTCCATAAAGGCCAGATTTGTGCAGTATACGACTGATTGTTGTCCTATGGACAGAGTCTCCCACCTCAGCTGTAGATCTCTACAGTTCATCCAGAGAGATCATGGGCCTCTTGGCTGCATCTCTGATCAGTCTTCTCCTTGTATGAGCTGAAAGTTTAGAGGGACGGCCAGGTCTTGGTAGATTTGCAGTGGTCTGATACTCCTTCCATTTCAATATTATCGCTTGCACAGTGCTCCTTGGGATGTTTAAAGCTTGGGAAATCTTTTTGTATCCAAATCCGGCTTTAAAATTCTTCACAACAGTATCTCGGACCTGCCTGGTGTGTTCCTTGTTCTAAATGATGCTCTCTGCGCTTTTAACGGACCTCTGAGACTATCACAGTGCAGGTGCATTTATACGGAGACTTGATTACACACAGGTGGATTGTATTTATCATCATTAGTCATTTAGGTCAACATTGGATCATTCAAAAATCCTCACTGAACTTCTGGAGAGAGTTTGCTGCACTGAAAGTAAAGGGGCTGAATAATTTTGCACGCCCAATTTTTCAGTTTTTGATTTGTTAAAAAAGTTTGAAATATCCAATAAATGTCGTTCCACTTCATGATTGTGTCCCACTTGTTGTTGATTCTTCACAAAAAAATACAGTTTTATATCTTTATGTTTGAAGCCTGAAATGTGGCAAAAGGTCGCAAAGTTCAAGGGGGCCTTCAAGGAATACTTTCGCAAGGCACTGTATATATATATATATAGGTCATTGTATAATTTAAAGCTGATAGTCTGACCTTTAACCTCATAGTCATTGTATCATTTAAAGCTGATAGTCTGACCTTTAACCTCATAGTCATTGTATTATTTCAAATACAAAGTTCTGGAGTACAGATCCAAAACAACAACAAATGTGTCACTGTTGCAATACGTTTGTAGCTCCCTTTATATGAAGAACATCTGAATGTGTAACAGGGTTGGTTATGTTTCCACTTGCCTCTAAAGAAATGTGGAGTTAATGTTCAAGCATTCTTATTGGTTAGTTCAACTCTGACTGATAAGGTGTGTTGTAGCTTCCTTTATATGAAGAACATCTGAATGCATATTCTCATGAACCTGATTGAGATCAAATGGTTGGCATGGTGACGCCCATGAATGTTTCAGTGGTAAATCAGGGTGAATTTGACCAACCATTTATGACTGACAGGGATACCTGTGAAGGGAGAGGACATTAGTGCATAAAGTAGGTTAAACTGGAGAAACGCGGTCCTCGGCCTTGATCCAGTCATCGTCCCATTTCTTGCCACTGTAAGACAAGAAAGAAAACATAAAAAGGAATGTCATGTTTTTAAGCAGGAATAGAAAATAAATAATTCAGTATGTAATCGTGAGCAAGGGTTGCACCTGTTCCTTTCAGAGGGTTTTATGATTTTGGGTTAAACCTAATCTGACGTTGGTCAAGCGCCTTCTTCTCCTCTCAAATATAATATTTCAACTACATAAAGTACCTTGCAAAAGTATTCATACCCCTTGGATTTCGCCACATTTTATTGCGTTGCAACGGTCGATTGAAATTGATTTAATTTATATTTTTTCTGTCAACAAGCAACTCAAAATGTTGTACTCTAATGTCAAAGTGGAAGAACGTTTAGATTTTTTATAAAGGCATGTCTAAATGAGTTCACAAGTTAAATGTGGCTTAACAAATCACATAATATGTTATATGGACTCAATTATTTTTGAATAACTACCCATACCTCTGTACCCCATACATAGAACATCTGGAAGGTCCCTCAGTCAGGTATTGAATTTCAAGCAACAAAGACCAGGGAGCTTTTGGAAAGCCTCATAAAGAAGGGCAGTGATTGGTAGATGGGTCACAATAACCAATCAGACATTGAAGGGCAGTGATTGGTAGATGGGTCACAATAACCAATCAGACATTGAAGGGCAGTGATTGGTAGATGGGTCACAATAACCAATCAGACATTGAAGGGCAGTGATTGGTAGATGGGTCACAATAACCAATCAGACATTGCATATCTCTTTCAGCATGGTCAAGTTAATAATTATGGTGTGGATTATGTATTAAACCACCCAGACACATCGACTCACCCAAGAAGACTCACAGCTGTAATTACTCTAAAAGACTTACCCAAGAAGACTCACAGCTGTAATGACTCTAAAAGACTTACCCAAGAAGACTCACAGCTGTAATTACTCTAAAAGACTTACCCAAGAAGACTCACAGTTGTAATTACTCTAAAAGACTCACCCAAGAAGACTCACAGCTGTAATCACTGTCAAAGGCGTTTCCAAGGGGTCTGACTACTTTTGCAAGGCACTGTAACGACCAATACCAAGGTACAGCCAAAACCATATGTATTTGGAGAGGGAAGATAAAATGTGAAATTTGAATCTATACTCTAGAATTTAGTATTTAAATAAAAGGTTTAATTTACTATAACTTTAATACACTTTAAGTAAATTTGTCCAAATACTTAAGGCTTCTTCAAATTGTGGAGACTATATATATATATATAAAGTGATTTCCTTTCTAAATTGTGGAAAGGTGAACTGTACTATCGCCTCATATGAAACATTTGATCTCAAATTCAAAATTCTGGAGTTTAGAGTCAAATTGTACATTTTAGCTTCACTGTCCAAATACATACGGTGTTGAGTGTTGAGTGTTCAGTATATCCTCAATACATATGGTGTTCAGTGTTGAGTGTTCAGTATATCCTCAATACAGATGGTGTTGAGTGTTCAGTATATCCTCAATACATATGCTGTTGAGTGTTGAGTGTTCAGTATATCCTCAATACATATGGTGTTGAGTGTTCAGTGTATCCTCAATACATATGGTGTTGAGTGTTCAGTATATCCAGTATGTGGGTAGAACAACCTTCTTGTTAGGTCTAGTTTACATTACCCGTGGGTAGAACGACCTTCTTGTTACGTCTAGTTTACATTACCCATGGTTAGAACCACCTTCTTGTTAGGTCTAGTTTACATTACCCGTAGGTAGAACCACCTTCTTGTTACGTCTAGTTTACATTACCCGTGGGTAGAACCACCTTCTTGTTAGGTCTAGTTAGATTACCCGTGGGTAGAACCACCTTCTTGGTACAGCTAGTTTACATTACCCGTGGGTAGAACCACCTTCTTGTTACGTCTAGTTTACATTACCCGTGGGTAGAACCACCTTCTTGTTACGTCTAGTTTACATTACCCGTGGGTAGAACCACCTTGTTAGGTCTAGTTTACATTACCCATGGGTAGAACCACCTTCTTGTTACGTCTAGTTTACATTACCCGTGGGTAGAACCACCTTCTTGTTACGTCTAGTTTACATTACCCGTAGGTAGAACACACTTCTTGTTAGGTCTAGTTTACATTACCCATGGGTAGAACCACCTTCTTGTTAGGTCTAGTTTACATTACCCGTGGGTAGAACCACCTTCTTGTTACGGCTAGTTTACATTACCCGTGGGTAGAATCACCTTCTTGTTAGGTCTAGTTTACATTACCCGTGGGTAGAACCACCTTCTTGTTAGGTCTAGTTTACATTACCCGTGGGTAGAACCACCTTGTTACGTCTAGTTTACATTACCCGTGGGTAGAACCACCTTCTTGTTACGTCTAGTTTACATTAACCGTGGGTAGAACCACCTTCTTGTTAGGTCTAGTTTACATTACCCGTGGGTAGAACTACCTTCTTGTTACGTCTAGTTTACATTACCCATAGGTAGAACCACCCTCTTGTTAGGTCTAGTTTACATTACCCGTGGGTAGAACCACCTTCTTGTTATGTCTAGTTTACATTATCCGTGGGTAGAACCACCTTGTTAGGTCTAGTTTACATTACCCATGGGTAGAACCACCTTCTTGTTACGTCTAGTTTACATTACCCGTGGGTAGAACCACCTTCTTGTTACGTCTAGTTTACATTACCCGTGGGTAGAACCACCTTCTTGTTAGGTCTAGTTTACATTACCCGTGGATAGAACCACCTTCTTGTTACGTCTAGTTTACATTACCCGTGGGTAGAACCACCTTCTTGTTACGTCTAGTTTACATTACCCATGGGTAGAACCACCTGATTGTTAGGTCTAGTTTACATTACCCGTGGGTAGAACCACCTTCTTGTTACGTCTAGTTTACATTACCCGTAGGTAGAACCCACTTCTTGTTAGGTCTAGTTTACATTACCTGTGGGTAGAACCACCTTCTTGTTACGTCTAGTTTACATTACCCGTAGGTAGAACCCACTTCTTGTTACGTCTAGTTTACATTACCCGTAGGTAGAACCACCTTCTTGTTACGTCTAGTTTACATTACCCGTGGGTAGAACCACCTTCTTGTTAGGTCTAGTTTACATTACCCGTGGGTAGAACCACCTTCTTGTTACGTCTCCATTGCACCAAGGCTATGTCTTGACTCAAGAATAAAAAATGTGAAATTTCATATTGGTCTGAAAAAACTAATTCCATAAATTCTTTGAGATCTTTAATGATCTACGTTGTTAGCATATTACTTCTCTGGGAAAATTTACCCCAAAGGGAGTTAAGACAGATTTCTTTTGGTTTTGTCGACCTCTATTCTGTCAAGACGTGTGCCTTCTTTGTCATGAATGTATCTGTCTTTGCTCTCTTTTTTTATGTTTATTTCACCTTTATTTCACCAGGTGGCAATACATTTGGGCCAGATAACTCACACCGGAATCATCACGTCGGTCGAGTCTGACTCTCAGCCGAGTGCCCCGACTCTCATCTGGAATCAGCCCAGATCCACTAGCTGGGTTCTGCATGTGCTTCTACTATACTGCTCTATGCCACTACGCAAATGCTATGATATGCATCCAATGCTTTACTATAAAGTTAGTTTTTTCAAGCCTCAGAGCCCCCCAGGTCACCTCCCCCCCTCCTCACGCTCACTTTTTCTTCCGGCACCTCCCGATTTACAAATGAAGCACTTCCTAACATCTATTCTTTGTGAAACACTCCTCTCTTGCTGTAGACTGGAACCTGTTAGTGTTGCAGTTCTCCGTAGCTGCCACCAGGGGTCAGCATGGCACTGTGTCTTCAGCCTGGCTACAGTCATACAGCATCACAAAGGCAGGTCTTCTATCCCTCCCTGTAGTCTCTCTACTTGGTATTCCGGGCAGAACCTGGCTTATGTAGTGGGGTGTGTGTGAGAGAGTTTATGTGTGTGTGTGTGTGTGTGTGTGTGTGTGTGTGTGTGTGTGTGTGTGTGTGTGTGTGTGTGTGTGTGTGTGTGTGTGTGTGTGTGTGTGTGTGTGTGTGTGTGTGTGTGTGTGTGCGTGTGTGTGTGAGAGAGAGGGATACTGAGGCATGGTTCTGGGATGAACTACCAGCCTTAGGGGTATGATAATAGACTGAAGTAATGGGGAGGGATTAGAGAATGTGTGTGTTGGTAGGAGGTGGGTGCATTGGGTGTGTCCCACATTAAAAAATACTATAGTATACTTAACCAATAAGGCACATGTGGGTGTGGTATATGGCCAATATACCACGGTTAAGGGCTGTTCTTATGTACGACGCAACGCAGAGTGCCTGGACACAGTCTGTAGCCGTGGCATATTGGCCATATATCACAAACCCCCGAGGTGCCTTATTGCTATTATGAACTGGTTACCAACGTAGTTAGAGCACTAAAAAGACATGTTTTATCATACGGTCTGATATACCACGGTTCTCAGCCAATCAGCATTCAGGGCTCGAACCACAGAGTTTATAATATGGTATAAATATTATAGTATTCCTTGCAGACTTTACTGTAGTTTTCACTGTACTGTTTTTGCCGACATGACTGTAGTATACTGTAGCATTTACAGTTAAATACTGTAGTAAAAAAACTGTAGTATGTACTCTAGTAATTACTGTAGTGATTTTGCCGATTGTAGCATTTACTATAGTGTTTTGATGTAAGTAAGACCTGTAGGTAGGTAGGTAGGTAGGTAGGTAGGTAGGTAGGTAAGTAGGTAGGTAGGTACGTAAGGAGGTAGGTAAGTAGGTAGGTAGGTAGGTCGGTACAGTAGGTATGTAGGTAGGTCGGTATAGTAGGTAAGTAGGTAGGTAAGTAGGTAGGTACAGTAGGTAGGTAGGTAGGTAGGTCGGTATAGTAGGTAAGTAGGTAGGTAAGTAGGTAGGTACAGTAGGTATGTAGGTAGGTAGGTAGGTAGGTAGGTAGGTAGGTAGGTAGGTAGGTAGGTAGGTCGGTATAGTAGGTAAGTAGGTATTTAAGTAGGTAGGTACAGTAGGTATGTAGGTAGGTAGGTATGTAGGTAGGTACAATAGGTAAGTAGGTAGTTACAGTAGGTAGGTAGGTAGGTAGGTAGGTACAGTAGGTAGGTAAGTAGGTAGGTAGGTACAGTAGGTGTGTAGGTAGGTAGGTAGGTAGGTAGGTAGGTAGGTAGGTAGGTAGGTAGGTAGGTAGGTACGGTAGGTAGGGAGGGAGGGAGGTAGCTAGGTAGGTAGGTAGGTACTTAGGCAGGCAGGCAGGTACAGTAGATTAGTAGGTAGGTAGGTAGGTAGGTAGGTAGGATTACATACCTTAAGGGAACATTTCGGCATTTCGTGTATGATCAGTGAGAAAGTCCATATTGCAAATGTACGGTCCCTTACTAGACGTCCGAAATCGTTTGTAAAATTCGCGGTCGGCGTCGGGCCGTGCGGTAGGGCCAGACCTACCGGGAAGTCATCAAATGAACTTTGTCGGACATTCGGTTTCCGTTTTAAAAAATAAACAAGTTTTTGACCGTTTTTCCGCTGTCCCGGAATTTCCCACAAGAGGGCATACGGAATCATATGGCAATTTGGCAAAACATCACGAATCACGACGGGGCCTTATCTCGAAAACGGAAAATATTTCGAAGCCGAAACTCGGTGAGCGTAGGTTTGGCATAATGGGCAGTTGGCCCCGAACAAGATGGCGTCTAGGCCTCGACGGTTTTTGAGTTATGGCCGTTTTTCTGGGATTAAAGGTCCTAAATGGAAATAGAGAAATTATTTTTCCACTTCAGGTCAAAGTCAAGGAGCCTCCGGTGTCAATAAAAAAAAAAACAGCCATTTATCTATCGTCATTTAAGAGAAACGGAACAATGACATCTTGGTGATGGTCACAAATAGGCGTTTTTTTTTTTCAACGGTTACAGATCCAGTTGCAGGGTGTTCATACGAATCTTTTTAAAGTGTGCTGCGGAGCTCTGCGACATTTCTGTGATTTTCTATGATTTTCTGAAATAACACACACATACTAAACCCTCCGTAAATAACTCAGTTCTTAACGTAAAGACTTAAAACTCAGGATTCTGTAAAAGCATACCCCAATGAGGATATGTGGTGAATTATAGCTTCCTGTGCCAACCGGAAGTGCCTTAAATGGTGTCTCAGGGGCTGTTTCGAAGGGTTAAAAAAGTCAGATCTGTCCAAAACTTCATATATGTGATTAGGCAACCCCCATGAACTGTAAATCAGTCATTTTTCCCAAAAAAAATCAAAGGAAAAAAAAATCACACTAAAACACAACTTGAATGGAGGGACGTATTGGGGTGCGTAGAGACAGACAGTGGCTGCAATAGTTAGCTTTGTTGGAGCTAAAAAAGAACCGTCAGACCTAGAGTTCCGAAACTTTAGAAACCTGTTCTAGACCTCCGGTCGATGGTGCGTGGTGAGTTATGTGGCTCTAGACGGTTCTCGGACCGAGAAACAGCCTCGTACATTTGCAATACCTTCAATTCATTTTGACCATTACGAAAATGACGACGTTTAGAAAAGTCTCAGAGACGCAAGGCTAGGTGCATTGAAACCGGCTCGGCCCATAGAGACGGACCCCGACGTTTCTGTCCGATAGCTCGTTCAAGGACCCCGTAGGAAGGCATGGAAAATAGTGGATTTTCAGCACCAATTAGGGTTTTTCTCGGACGCCAAATGACCTATCGAGCCGAAACTCGGGATTCGGGGTCGCCTCACATAGGACTTCACATAATGTCCGAACTGGACCCGCAGCTAGAACGTAACTATGTGTTTTACCTTTTTATTATGTTTTAAACTAAAGGCGCTGTGAATTATGGGACTGCTCTGACATATGTGATAGTTGGCTTCTAAATGAGTAGGAAAAAGTGGGTTTGGTGTCATAATGACATCTAATTGACTGATGGACACTGACTTGCTAGTTGACTTTTGTGCATTTGCAATATGTTTAAACAGAGAGGGACCATCACCAAAATGGCATTCTGAAATCAACACAAAAAATGGCATCACCATAGTCTCCAGACTGTGCTGAGTTCAACGAGCTATCCCGCTTGACCGTAGCTCGCTCGGTCTAAGCGCAACGACCATTAGAAAAGTAGGCCCAAAATGAAGCCTGCCCCACAATGTCATTTGCTTTTGATTGACAGTGAGAGAACCGTTTAGGTGAGAAGAAAAATTACACCACATGAATGTTCCTAAGGTCCTCCCGATCCGTGCAAGCCTAACCTTGACCGTGTGGCATTAACCCTTAACAGTAAAACAGTGTTTTTTGATCTCACAGAATGCAGTGTCATCTCTCCCCATAGGAATACATTGCCTGCACCCCTAATTTCAACCTGAAGTCTATATGGGTTATGAATGCCGTATGAACCTGTCTTCGGTACCAGTCCATCAGGCCACTATGAGGTCTACCTGTGTTGATTCTAAGCTTCCTGGACCAACCGGAAGTGGTTAAAATGCCCCTAAAAGTGTTTACCCATACCCTGCCTGCAGTTTGACATACATAGTGCATTCAACCCTGTGTAAATCAGTCAGTTCTTAACGTAAGGACTTAAAACTCAGGATTCTGTAACAGCATACCCCAATGAGGATATGTGGTGATTTATAGCTTCCTGTGCCAACCGGAAGTGCCATAACTGGTGTCTCAGGGGCTGTTTCGAGGGGTTAAAAAAGTCTGATCTTTCCAAAACTTCATATGTGTGATTAGGCAACCCCCATGAACTGTAAATCAGTCATTTTTCCCAAAAAAAATCAAAGGAAAAAAAAATCACACTAAAACACAAGTTGGATGGAGGGACGTATTGGGGTGCGTAGAGACAGACAGTGGCTGCAATAGTTAGCTTTGTTGGAGCTAAAAAAGAACCGTCGGACCTAGAGTTCCGAAACTTTAGAAACCTGTTCTAGACCTCCGGTCGATGGTGCGTGGTGAGTTACGTGGCTCTAGACGGTTCTCGGACCGAGAAACAGCTTCGTACATTTGCAATACCTTCAATTCATTTTGACCATTACAAAAATGACGACGTTTAGAAAAGTCTCAGAGACGCAAGGCTAGGTGCATTGAAACCGGCTCGGCCCATAGAGACGGACCCCAACGTTTCTGTCCGATAGCTCGTTCAAGGACCCCGTAGCAAGGCATGGAAAATAGTGGATTTTCAGCACCAATTAGGGTTTTTCTCGGACACCAAATGACCTATCGAGCCGAAACTCGGGATTCGGGGTCGCCTCACATAGGACTTCACATGATGTCCGAACTGGACCCGCAGCTAGAACGTAACTATGTGTTTTACCTTTTTATTATGTTTTAAACTGAAGGCGCTGTGAATTATGGGCCTGCTCTGACATATGTGATAGTTGGCTACTAAATGAGTAGGAAAAAGTGGGTTTGGTGTCCATTGATATCCGTTTGGTGTCATAATGACATCTAATTGACTGATGGACACTGACTTGCTAGTTGACTTTTGTGCATTTGCAATATGTTTAAACGGAGAGGGACCATCACCAAAATGTCATTCTGAAATCAACACAAAAAATGACATCCCCATAGTCTCCAGACTGTGACGAGTTCAACGAGACGCCCCGCTTGACCGTAGCTCGTTCTGAGTGCAGCAAACTTGAAAAAAAGAAGGCCCAAAATGAAGCCTGCCCCACAATGTCATTTGATTTTGGGTGGCAGTGAGAGAACCGTTAGGGTGAGAAGCACAATTCGACCTCAGGTACGTTCCTGAGGTCCTCCCGAACCGTGCAAGCCTAAGCTTGACCGTGTGGCATTAACCCTTCACAGTAAAAAGAAGGTGTTTACTTGAAACAGCTTGCTTTGACTTCTCTCCCCATAGGAATACATTGCCTGCACCTCTAAATTCAACCTGAAGCCTATGTGGGTTATGAATGCCTTATGAACCTGTCTTCTATGACAGTCCATCAGACCACTATGAGGTCTACCTGTGTCGAATCTAAGCTTCCTGAAGCAACCGGAAGTGGTTAAAATGCCCCTAAAAGTGTTTACCCATACCCTGCCTGCAGTTTGATAGACATAGTGCATTCAACCCTGTGTAGATCAGTCAATTCTTAACGTAAAGACTTAAAACTCAGGATTCTGTAAGTGGCTATGTCAATCAAGATATGTGTTGACTTATAGCTTCCTGTGCCAACCGGAAGTGCCATAATTGGTGTCTCAGGGGCTGTTTCGAGGGGTTAAAAAAGTCTGATCTCTCCAAAATTGCATATGTGTGACTAGGTAACCCTTCTGAACTTTAAATCAGTCATTTCTCCCAACAGATGTCAAATAAAGCTCCCTCACACACACACAGGAAGGATGGAGTGATAAAGTGCGGTGCTTAAAGACACAGAGAGCAGGAAATGGCATTACCATAGTCTCCAGACTGTGCTGAGTTCAACGAGCTATCCCGCTTGACCGTAGCTCGCTCGGTCTAGGCGCAGCGACCATTAGAATAGTAGGCCCAAAATGAAGCCTGCCCCACAACGTCATTTGATTTTGGGTGAGAGTGAGAGAACCGTTAGGGTGAGAAGAAAAATTCCACCACAGGAATGTTCCTAAGGTCCCCCCGATCCGTGCAAGCCTAAGCTTGACCGTGTGGCGTTAACCCTTCACAGTAAAACAGTGTTTTTTGATCTCACAGAATGCAGTGTCATCTCTCCCCATAGGAATACATTGCCTGCACCCCTAATTTCAACCTGAAGTCTATATGGGTTATGAATGCCGTATGAACCTGTCTTCGGTACCGGTCCATCAGGCCACTATGAGGTCTACCTGTGTTGATTCTGAGCTTCCTGGACCAACCGGAAGTGGTTAAAATGCCCCTAAAAGTGTTTACCCATACCCTGCCTGCAGTTTGATGGACATAGTGCATTCAACCCTGTGTAAATCAGTCAATTCTTAACGTAAGGACTTAAAACTCAGGATTATGTAACAGCATACCCCAATGAGGATATGTGTTGATTTGTAGCTTCCTGTGCCAACCGGAAGTGCCATAATTGGTGTCTCAGGGGCTGTTTCGAAGGGTTAAAAAAGTCAGATCTGTCCAAAACTTCATATATGTGATTAGGCAACCCCCATGAACTGTAAATCAGTCATTTTTCCCCAAAAAATTCAAAGGAAAAAAAAATCACACTAAAACACAAGTTGGAAGGAGGGACGTATTGGGGTGTGTAGAGACAGACAGTGGCTGCAATAGTTAGCTTTGTTGGAGCTAAAAAAGAACCGTCGGACCTAGAGTTCCGAAACTTTAGAAACCTGTTCTAGACCTCCGGTCGATGGTGCGTGGTGAGTTACGTGGCTCTAGACGGTTCTCGGACCGAGAAACAGCCTCGTACATTTGCAATACCTTCAATTCATTTTGACCATTACGAAAATGACGACGTTTAGAAAAGTCTCAGAGACGCAAGGCTAGGTGCATTGAAACCGGCTCGGCCCATAGAGACGGACCCCGACGTTTCTGTCCGATAGCTCGTTCAAGGACCCCGTAGCAAGTCATGGAAAATAGTGGATTTTCAGCACCAATTAGGGTTTTTCTCGGACACCAAATGACCTATCGAGCCGAAACTTGGGATTCGGGGTCGCCTCAGCTAGGCCAACACATAACATAAGAAATGGACCCGCAGCTAGAACGTAACTACGTGTTTTATGGTTTTTTTATGGTTTGAACCCAAGGCGTTGTGAATTTTGGGCCAGCTCTGAAGTATGTAATAGTTGGCTACTAAACGAGTTGGAAAAAGTGGGTTTGGTGTCAGTTTGTATCAGTTTGGTGTCATAATGACATCTAATTGACTGATGGACACTGACTTGCTAGTTGACTTTTGTACATTTGCAATATGTTTAAACAGTGAGGTACCATCACCAAAAGCGACATTCTGAAATCTACCCTAACGAGCGATTGAGATGAACCAGAATCACTGCAAAGCCATCCCGAGTTCATCGGGCCAGTCAATTTCACATTCCTGCAGGATTTTTATAGCATGACAAATTCGTGATGGTACCTGCCCATTGAAACATATTGCAAATGCACAGTGACTTTGAAAAAGTAAGGAAACATAAACATTTTTAAAAAAATTTTAGGTGACCAGTTGCACGCGCATTTGCAATATGATTCTATAGTGAAAAAACATATTGCAAATGCACAGTGACTTTGAAAAAGTAAGGAAACATAAACAAATGGACATAATGAAATCATCATTTTTTTTTCCCCGGTTACCAGTTGCACGCGCATTTGCAATATGATTCTATAGTGAAAAAACATATTGCAAATGCACAGTGACTTTGAAAAAGTAAGGAAACATAAACAAAAAAAATCTAAAAAATGTTTTGGGGGGTGACCAGATGCACGTGCATTTGCAATATGATTCTATAGTGAAAAAACATATTGCAAATGCACAGTGACTTTGAAAAAGTAAGGAAACATAAACATTTTATTTTGATTTTTAGGTGACCAGTTGCACGTGCATTTGCAATATGATTCTATAGTGAAAAAACATATTGCAAATGCACAGTGACTTTGAAAAAGTAAGGAAACATAAACAAAAAAAATCTAACATTTTTTTGGGGGGGTGACCAGATGCACGTGCATTTGCAATATGATTCTATAGTGAAAAAACATATTGCAAATGCACAGTGACTTTGAAAAAGTAAGGAAACATAAACATTTTATTTTGATTTTTAGGTGACCAGTTGCACGTGCATTTGCAATATGATTCTATAGTGAAAAAACATATTGCAAATGCACAGTGACTTTGAAAAAGTAAGGAAACATAAACAAAAAAAATCAAACATTTTTTTGGGGGGGTGACCAGATGCACGTGCATTTGCAATATGATTCTATAGTGAAAAAACATATTGCAAATGCACAGTGACTTTGAAAAAGTAAGAAACAAAAAAAAATACATCTAAAAAATTTTGAGCATGACAAATTCGTGATGGTACCTGCCCATTGAAACATATTGCAAATGCACAGTGACTTTGAAAAAGTAAGGAAACATAAACAAAAAAACATCAACACATTTTTTGGGTAACCAGTTGCATATTTTAGATCACAAGATGACAAAGGTATAGTTTGAGCAAAGTAAAGCTTGAATTTTGAGCATGACAAATTCGTGATGGTACCTGCCCATTAAAACATATTGCAAATGCACAGTGACTTTGAAAAAGTAAGAAACAAAAAAAAATACATCTAAAAAATTTTGAGCATGACAAATTCGTGATGGTACCTGCCCATTGAAACATATTGCAAATGCACAGTGACTTTGAAAAAGTAAGGAAACATAAACAAAAAAACATCAACACATTTTTTGGGTAACCAGTTGCATATTTTAGATCACAAGATGACAAAGGTATAGTTTGAGCAAAGTAAAGCTTGAATTTTGAGCATGACAAATTCGTGATGGTACCTGCCCATTAAAACATATTGCAAATGCACAGTGACTTTGAAAAAGTAAGAAACAAAAAAAAATACATCTAAAAAATTTTGAGCATGACAAATTCGTGATGGTACCTGCCCATTGAAACATATTGCAAATGCACAGTGACTTTGAAAAAGTAAGGAAACATAAACAAAAAAACATCAACACATTTTTTGGGTAACCAGTTGCATATTTTAGATCACAAGATGACAAAGGTATAGTTTGAGCAAAGTAAAGCTTGAATTTTGAGCATGACAAATTCGTGATGGTACCTGCCCATTAAAACATATTGCAAATGCACAGTGACTTTGAAAAAGTAAGAAACAAAAAAAAATACATCTAAAAAATTTTGAGCATGACAAATTCGTGATGGTACCTGCCCATTGAAACATATTGCAAATGCACAGTGACTTTGAAAAAGTAAGGAAACATAAACAAAAAAACATCAACACATTTTTTGGGTAACCAGTTGCATATTTTAGATCACAAGATGACAAAGGTATAGTTTGAGCAAAGTAAAGCTTGAATTTTGAGCATGACAAATTCGTGATGGTACCTGCCCATTAAAACATATTGCAAATGCACAGTGACTTTGAAAAAGTAAGAAACAAAAAAAAATACATCTAAAAAATTTTGAGCATGACAAATTCGTGATGGTACCTGCCCATTGAAACATATTGCAAATGCACAGTGACTTTGAAAAAGTAAGGAAACATAAACAAATGGACATAATGAAATCATCATTTTTTTTTTCCCGGTTACCAGTTGCACGCGCATTTGCAATATGATTCTATAGTGGACATGATTCAAATGGACATGATGAAATCAACACAACGAGTGATGGAAATGAACAACTATCACTGCCCGGCCGTCCCGAGTTCATCAGTTCAGTCAATTTTGGCCCCCCAAAAAATTGACTTTGGACTTTGACTTTTGACTTCCTATGAAATCATATTGCAAATGGACAAATCATATTCCTTATGCACAAGTAAAAAAAAAAATAATAATAATGATAATAAAGTATGACTAAAGTATGTCGATAAAGTTCTTATACATGTGTAATTGACACAAAAATTGAAAGAATTTTGAAAAACGGTCCAGAAAGCACTTTTTTAAGGATGTGTGAAGTTTTTTACCAAATTTTGACATTTTTGACTTTTGACTTTTGACTTCCTATGAAATCATATTCCAAATGGAGAAAACATATGCCTTATGCACAAGTAAAAAAAAAAAAAAAAAATGATAATAAAGTATGACTAAAGTATGTTGATAAAGTTCTTATACATGTGTAATTGACACAAAAATTGAAAGAATTTTGAAAAACGGTCCAGAAAGCACTTTTTTAAGGATGTGTGAAGTTTTTTACCAAATTTTGACATTTTTGACTTTTGACTTTTGACTTCCTATGAAATCATATTCCAAATGGAGAAAACATATGCCTTATGCACAAGTAAAAAAAAAAAAAAAAAAAAGGATAATAAAGTATGACTAAAGTATGTTGATAAAGTTCTTATACATGTGTAATTGACATAAAAATTGAAAGAATTTTGAAAAACGGTCCAGAAAGCACTTTTTTAAGGATGTGTGAAGTTTTTTACCAAATTTTGACATTTTTGACTTTTGACTTTTGACTTCCTATGAAATCATATTGCAAATGTACAAAACATATGCCTTATGCGCATGTAATTAAAAAAAAAAAAAATATGATAAAAAAATTGGACAAAAGTATATTCATACAGCTCTTACACATGTGTAATTGACAAAAAAATCGAAAGAATTTCGAAAAAAGGCCCAGAAAGCACTTTTTTAAGGGGTGAAAAGTTTTTGAAAAAAATATCCTTTTTTCAAAAATTTTCTTTTGGATGTTGACTTGGGTTACATTTCCAATATGAAAAACCCCGGTGGAGCGCACTCGCCCCCTGTTGGATTTTTGAGGTGTTACAATTGGCAATTGCCATATGGCATTTGCCATATACTTTACACGAATCAACGCCGCTTTGGGTGGTATTGGACATCGTGTATATGGTTTGTCCAATGCCAATATCTTGCCATTCATTTTTGTACAATTCAGGGGGGTATTCCCTTA